>NC_066851.1:12391847-12699454 GCF_001640805.2 Lates calcarifer | reverse complement strand
CAGGCCAAGTCCACAACAAATTTTGAAATTCTCGAACACTGATTTTTAAAGATCTCAAGTACATACATATGGAAATGAAAGCATTGTGTATTAGTGTGAGTGGAGAAAACACTGTTACTACTATATATCCCACTATATAATGTATCTTCCTTTTTGTAGTATTAACGTATAGTGAGAATGATTATACCCTAAATAAAGGACTCAGGTTATCATTAAAAGTAGCGAACAACTGAGAGCTAAGACAAGGGAGGAAAGGCAAATTTGGACAACTCTGTCTGAGGAAAGGATGGCCTGGTTTTTATTTATTTTTCATTTGATTTTGCCATGTCATGTCCTGGTATTTTTATGAAAGAAGTTGGGAGGTTTTACAGCTCTAATCTACAGTTAAAAACATGCATATTTGCCATCTGATTCTAGTGTTTTTAGAATCAGATGACAATGTATTTTGAGTAATTTAAGCCCGTAATAATTGAGTAATGTCTGACTTTGTTTCCTTTGGTGAGAACGGAGAGAGGAGTTGTGGGGCTAAAACCGAAACAATGAGCTAAAAGATGCTGAAAGACTACGAACAACTTCTTTTATATAGATGTAGCGATCTGATCTATTCTTAATATAAACCTATTGCAGCTTAAAATTTTCACCATTTTTAGGCCAACAAAATAAATAAGATCCAGCATCTCTCCACCTCAGTTTTATTCCTGGCAGTATTAAAGGGTTTTGAAGCAGCTTTTTGACCTTCGTATCTGGTGAATAAAACTGATGAATAAAACAGTAACATTTTATTTTACTGGTTCAAAGTTTCCTCGGCAGGTTCCTGGAAAGAACAATGTAGTCTGGTACTAATTATGGGGAATATAAATACAAACCCGTGAGACAGTTATTTGAAATATAGCTTAGTTATATTGACTTACTGATTTCCAGAGGAATTTTCCTTTAAAACATTACTCAGCCTTTTAAACGAAACTGCAAACTTGCAGAAAATATAACTGAACGTCCAACTATGAAAAATCCAAATAAATGAAAAAATTCAATAATTTATTTTGTGGTGTCTCTTGGAAACCCAGGCCATGGCCCTGTCCTCTATACACAACTGCCTATATGATTGTGCGTGGTGAAACAGTGAATGAGTGAATGTTTTCGGACACAGCCCTTCTCTATCTCTCTCTCACGTGTGATCTAGCCTTGAGAATCTGGACTTGCTGGTGGATTCCAAATTTTCACACTTGCGCTGTAAACAGTAAATAACACTTCAAAGACAATGGAAAGCAGCTTGGCAGAGATGGTATAAGGCTGTTGGCTTAGAATAGAATAGATTTAAGTGTTTTTCTATTGTCTTGGCATTCACCATGGATAGAAGACTTTTACAAATTTATCAGAAAATGTATCTAAAATTAATTAAAGCCCACCAAAGTAGCATAGCTGATTTTTTTCTGTTGTTGAGTCTTGTTCAAAAACCAACCCTCAGGTTACACATGATATACTGTATGTGTTATGGCAGCACATAGCAGCTCTTCAGCCCACTAGACCAGGCTTTCCCCAAACATCGGAAACATAATTTACCTTAGAAGAAATAACATGAGTATGGGTGGTCAGAGATGGCATAGGACAGAGCAATGAATCAGCCAGACCTGTTCTCTGACCTGTTCGGTTTCTGTTTTCACAGAAACACAGAGGAGTGTGTTTCCTACATTAACTCTCTCTTCCCTCTGCGCTGTATAAATAGATAAAGATTGAGTAAGAGTGAGATGACTGTGGTCAGAGGGTTTAGGTTATAAGGAAGTTGGCTCTGCTGCAAAAAGAGATACAGCCGAAGTCAACACACTTCTGCTGAGGGAAGAGCTCGGTCCAAAATGTTGTCCTCTCGTGTTCTTGCTCTGCTCTGTCTGCACAGGTTGAAGAGGATCACAATAGCAGATCATGACCCAAACAATAGTTACGCTATGAGGAGATTTACACATCACTGTGGGATTTTTCACCCCAGAGACCTGGGCCCAGATTCAAGTACACCTGACCTCTAAGTCCAGTTCATTTGGTTAGTGTGAACACTGTGTACCAAGTCCATGTGGTCTCGATAATAGTTCATGTGTACGTGGGTACAGTTAACATCAGGTTTGAAAACAACTGGCCCAAAACACAGAAGTGGACTGCTATTTAGTATATGTAGTGAAGTGTACTCTTCTTCTTCTCTGGTTTATTGCCGAAATGGAAACCAAATTGGTGCGTATGCCACCTATTTTACATTACTAATGCGAAAGCTGAGCTGCAAAGCTGTGGAGAAGGGGGCCAATGTATTCAGGCACGGTACAAAATCATCATACCCAACATGAAAACACCAGCAAGGTGATGACGTTTGTTGTAGTGATTAGGTCTTACTAAATATTTACACTCAGTATCTGCCAGGTGTAGCTGTAGCTTAGCTAATGTAACTGAGCTAAATGACAAAATGCTAGGTTATGCCTATGCTTTCATTAGCATAGGTTAGCAAAATGTACTACTCCACTTTAAACATATTTCTCCATGTATTATTATTATTATAAAACAAAGTAACTATATTCCTACATTAACCAAGGATGAGCTGTTAAGTTAAATATATCATTTAGTTTTCTAAAACTGAAGTTTTTATGCTACAGCTTGTGATGCTACAGTAACTTCCCTTTTACATGCATGTTTGGTATTCCAGAGGAACCACCTACAGTACTGTACCATTACAGTATGAAGCATAAATTATATTTAAAACAATTTAATCACAAGGTCTATTTAGTAGCTTTCTGGAGCTTTCAGACATATGACATGATCTTCCTCTGCAGGTGGAGTTTCCCTGGTTATCATGGAATTTCTCACCCATCTTGGCTTGAACTTGAATTTTTCAAGTGAAAGATAGGGTGATAGGATCAAAAGCTCCAGAACAACTACTAAATTGACCACATGTGTGCAAAATTGCAGTAAGAGCAGTGATCAATGACATAAGCAAGAGGGAAGATCTCTGAAACAAAATGCAACTTCACAGTGGACTGTTGGACACACACCGTCTACAAGAAACAGGCACACACAACCGTGTCACCACAGAATCTAAGAAGTCTCAGGCGAAGGTGGTATCAGAAGCTAGTTTCAGGTCTTATATACATTCTCAATTCCCCTTGGAATAGAGGAACCTGAAAAACTGCACCCTGGGATTGAAACACCAACTTCATCACTTTACTCGCTAAAACCCTGTGAAAATGGCATTACATTGTTACTGCACCTGTCACATTCCCACAATAACTGGCCCAGCGGTCATTAACACCAAATGCTAATGGTGATAATTTTCAGCAGCACAACTCTGTGACAGATAGCACACCCCAACTCCTAATTTACACACAAACACCACCTCACCTCCGTTCTCCCTGCTGCATTAAAAAAAACTGATTTCAACAATCATCTTCTACCAGTACGTTCGACTAGAAACCACACTGTCATACTCCCTGTGTGAAAGTGGAGATATGCAGATATCTGATTACGGGGGTACAGACTGCTTGCTGCAGTGACAGCTGTGCCGCAGTGATAGGTGGGCGACACAGCAATGTTAACGTGTGATTGTATGCCAACGGGCAATATTGCCCAAAAGTTAAACTGCAGCCAACTTTTCCACACTGCCAACTGGTTGGTGGTTATCACGCTGGCCAAAAGATCTGAGTGGTTCAACTCTAACAGAAAATAAGTGAAATTTTAACAACTTTGAATGACTAGTTGCATAAGTAGTTTACATTGTAGATGCACAATACATATCTCTATCATTCAGCTGTCCACCTCCATCTAAACTCCTGTCTCATCTCCTGCAGCCAGCTGTGTGTTGCTGAGGAGCAGTGTGTGTGTGCGTGTGCAGGGCAGGGGAGGGCCAGCCTCCAGGGAGGCTTGAAGTGGCCACTCCACGACCAGCCTGGAAGGCACTCGGGCAGCCGTGGCGCCTTTGTCTCCCCATCCAATCTGGCCACCTCATCTCTCCCATCCATCCATCTCTCCCCAGTGCTTCCTGCCTGCCCGTGCAGCCTCTCTCACGTTACAATAGAGCCAGGCCTCGATGGCTGTTGCTCAGAGAGCACGCACACAGAGAGAGAGAGAGAGAGAGAGAGAGTCCCATCTGGACCACAGGGGAGACCGAAGAGAGGTGGGTGGAGGTGGACAGAGAGAGGAAGACAGCGACACACCAGATGTATTTCAGTCAAGGCCAAAGAGTGGTTAAATCAGAGCTACTTTCTACCTTGATGCACTGGTTTTCAGATCCACAAAGAAATAAATGCGTTCCAGACAGATGAACTCATGCTAAATTTATGTGACGGTTGTTTCGGGCAGAACTTTTAATGATCATAAAATGTGTGCAATAATTCTGAGACTACTTGCAGAGATCTGAACTTCATTACTCTACACTAATGAGGTTGTGAGTGTTGACTGACTGCTAAACTCAGTTACATAACTTTTAAGTCAGATTTTGCTGCATCTGCATCACCACTAAAAGAGGTAGTCAAACATTGGGTCAGTCAACAGAAAATTAATCAGCTACTATTTCAATAACTGATTAATGGTTTCCAGCATCATAAATATAAGGATCTACCGCTTTTACTTGTCATATATGATAGTAAACTAAATCCTTTAGATAAAACAAGACATTGGCAGATGCCACCTTAGGCTCTGGGTGTTTTGAACTATATAGACGAGACAATTGACTGACAAACAAAATGCAGATTAATGGATTGTAAAAATGATGTTAGCTGTAGCTCTAGAGGATAAAGAATTTCCCAGATTTAAGTTGATGTTCACCCAGTGATCTCCCCTCAACCCTCTATTGTATTTACGCCTGGTGCTGTTGGGGGTGGGGTGGGGTGGGGTGTGAGGGGGTGGGGTTGGGGGGTTATAATAGGAAACCACGCCCCACAGGGTCGACGCTGCTACAAGAGTCCCTGCGACACTGGTCTGATGTGTACACTCCTCCACGCGACAGGCGCGTGGCAGCCCGAGCGAAGAAGAAGAAGAAGAAGAGGAAGAAGAGGAGCAGCAGAGCGCGAGACTTTTCAGCGCTCCGGGACGGCGGAGAGCAAAAAGTTTGTCCGCGTGGTGATCGGGTGTCGTTACTTCGGAGAGGAGACTGTGAAACGAGCGGAGTTTAGGGTGTTTGGTGTAAAAAAAAAAAAAAAAAAAAAAAAAGAAAGAAAGAAAAAAGCGCAGTTTGTACACGCAAGTTCAAATTCGAGAATAAAAAGTCTAAATCAAGGCAGTGAGTTGAAACTAACAACAAAAGAAACTTCTACAAGGACCTGATTCATGTCGGTGTTTATGGGGACTTATTCATATTTGTTATGTTTTTTTGGTTTGTTTTTTTTTTATGTTTTTGTCCTCGGTCATTTCTGACATTTAATTGAAGGCTACTACTCATGTGGTACCTTGAGGTTTCCTTACAGAAAGACTAACTACTGTATTTTGTCGTTTAATTAATCATCGTGGTCGAAACTGCGATTAAAGCTCCACATTTTTGTAGACGCATGTGGACGTTTTATTTTAATGTAGCCTACTGCACTACTTAAGGGCAGGTCAAACAAAAAGTTTCTCAATAATAGTAGGTGCTTGCTTCCGTAAAAACAAATTTGCCATTAGGCAGAAAACGGGTAAATAATTTCAAATCAGACCAATATTTACTTTAAGAGCAAAGTGCAGCTGCAGGGAGGAGGATCAACAAGTTGACCGGAGCAGACTGTCCGACGCCGGGGCTGCAGGGAGCACTTCAGCTGGTTGGCAGCTCCGCTTTGTTTTCTAAACCTTATCTCCTGAACCCAAACTAATAGGCTGGTGACCGGGAACAGAGAAGGGGGGATACGGAGGCTTTTTATTTGTTCGCTGCCACTGAGGAATGTCTTTGAGTCTCGGAGGGGCAAAAGAAACTTTAGGGGAAAACATCAGGAGTGACTTGTGGCTCAGTGCTTGAGCGAGGGCTGCGTGGGAAAAGTTTGACTTGTTAGGTTCCCTCGGTCGAAATTTGCGAGGCTCGTGGTAAATAAATAAATAAATAAATAAATAAATAAACAAGTCTTAGCCATTGATGACGTTTGACAGCATTACACTGGGTCAGATTTAGCTGAGGTTAGTCATCGTGCTGCCACATCTGGGAACAAGTATGGAACAAACAAGGAGACTGAGCTCTCCCATAACAAACAAGCTGAAAACTAAGTTAACTTTAGTTAAACTTTTTTCTCACTATAGCACAAGTGCCATGTTCTTAAAGACACATTTTAACTTTCCCCCTGAATCTTTAAAAAATATTTATTCATTTTTAAATAGATCTATCCATGAGTGAAAATATGCCTTAAGTTGATTTCTTACAAGTTGTGTGGAAGACTCAGCCCCTCACTGACTGACAAGGGTGGATTTTAATGCTTTCTTTAAGAATATAGAAAGTCCAAAAAAAAATACTGCATTAAAAGCATTGAAATTATCACTTATTATTAGCAACATCTACTTAAAGTAACAAACGTTTAAGTATGAAATTACCCCCAAGTGTTCTATATTCCATTAAAGGATCATTTTTATTGATACATTAAGGTATAAGTAGTAGTTTACAGGTTGAAACTGATCCAGGTGGAGATCATCTGAACTGTTATATATCAGTTTAGTGATAGATAGGTTGATTTTATTTGAACAGTGCATTTTATCCTGTAAGATCATCAAATGTCTTGACATCTAAATGCCTAAATAACGGACATTTTTCCTTCTGAACTGAACTTTAAGTATAAAGCAGCATGAAATGGAAATACTTAAAGTACAAGCAGCAGTCTACGTTAGTGAATAACAGCAGCTGCTCGGTTACATTCCATCACTGGTGAACTTTAAGATGAGGACTCCTGTATAGTCCGCCTCCCTCTTGGCCTCTACATGTATCACATGAACTATTAGTCAACACAGACTCGTAGCCTACACACATGTGGTCTCGTCTTGCCTCCAAACAAATGTTTGCCGGCTCCTGAAACCACCACCGAGGAAGAAAACCCGCAGCGACCCAAAAGCCCGTCCCGGGTTGATCAGCTGAGAACTACCTCTGACTGACAACCCCCGAAACCCCGTCTCCATGGAAACCGCCTCAGCGGCGCCGCGAGGGCTGGCTCGAGGGCTGCTGTGAATGGGGTGACGTCACGGCGCCGGCGCCAGAGAGTCTGCTCCAAGGACAGAGAGAGGGAGAGAGAGAGAGAGAGAAGGAAGAGGAGGAGGAGGAGAGAAACAGGGGAGAGGAGAGGAGAGGTAAGGGTGAGGCTGCCGCCGCCACCGCTGCTGCTGCTGCTGCCCGGTGGCTCGCTCGGCTTTGCACCGACGTGCTCTTGCGCCACATCCATCACCTTGTCTGTCAGGCATCAGTCAGAGAGAGGGAGAGAGAGGGGCGTCGCGAGAAATGTACACAGCTGTGGGAGCGAAAGGAAGAAGGAGAGAAAATGGAAAAATCCTATTGCACCAGATGTGGACACAGACTGCAGGAGCTGCAGATTCTATTAGAAATGCATAAAACACCAGGATCGTCAGACAGCTGAAGGAGAAGCTGTCCGCGCCTGGTGAATAGAACCGCGCGTAAAAAACAATGACACAGATGGTGTTTTTGCTGGATTTGGAAAAATACTGCTAAACATTACTCTGATATATTTTCCGAGCGCAAAATCATCATTATGTACATTATTAGAAGTTAGAACAACTTAATTTTTCCTCACTATTTCTTAAGCTTGCTTGCGCTTTTCATACAGACTACCTGCTCTGAAGACTGTGCACTCTGTCCTGTCTATTACACAGGATTGCTTTTAGGATTCCCTTGTATGTGTCCTGCAAAAATGAACACATTAAAATAAACATCGTGTGATCATCTTTTCCTCTCTCAAGTCTCAGAGTTATAACAGTGACCCTTTCCTCACCTCTTACAAAATGCACTGGTGTGATATCATTGAGAAAATTTAATCCACAAAAACTGGGCACATCAAAACAGTGTCTCACACACACACACACACACACACACACAGACATACACGCAACAACTTGCCCCCAGGGGCAATTAGTTAGTGCAGCAGCATCAAACAGCCCCCCCATCACCTCCTCCAGCTGAAGAATGAAGCGTGTAATTCCAACAAACAAATGACTCATTCTGAAAACATTAAAGTGTCAATAGTAGTTAAATCAGCTCCTCACGTGCTCGGATATGAAAGCCACATTTGTAGGTCGTGACTAAATGAACTTTGACACACAACACACTCAGGTGACAATTAACAGCGAAGTGCACGGGACCTTAACTGATCATGATAGTAGAAGCCATTTCAAAACCATGCCAAGACAGTGTTGGATAAAACTAATCTCCTAGGGGAATGTGGTGCTCATACAAAGCTTTAAATGACCGTGATTCTTATATTTGTCATCAAATATAAGTTGAACTGTGGAAAACGTGTAAATCAACTAATAATTGATGTGTTTTCTGATCGGCACTGTGGCGCACCATCTCTAAAATTTTGATTATCTCATTTCAAAAAGACTTCTTCGCTGGTGAGAGTAAATAAAACAAACATATGAGCGTCAGTGTAGTGAATCACATATTTCGGACCAGTATTACCACATAAGCTCTGATAGATCCACGCGCTTTACTGCACAGGGGACACATGTTCTCATGCGTAAAAACATTAAAAACTACTTGTCTTGTCTCGATCTGACCGTTTTCCTGGTGGAGGCTGTTTCAGTTTTGGCCACTCAGACGTTTTCCTGCTGGAAGCTCTCTGTCTCTCTCTCTGCAGTTTGCTGCTCGGACTCTGAAACTTGGCTTCACGCCGGTGTGAATTAAGAATCATCAGGCGCACCTTACCATCACTGCTCCTCACCTCCAAAAACCGCACCTCAACCACACCGGTACTGGAACAAGTAGAAGAATAAACGATGGCTGACGATTTGTTATTGTTCTGTCTGTCTGTGAAGTTATTAAACATAAACTCTTCTCTTGTGTGTATAAATTAGTTTTTTTTTTTTATTCTGGCTGATCTCTATTTGATTTTTACGTGCATTTTTCCACATACACTTCTGCTTCTCTCCAAGACAAAACCACAAGATCAGATTTAAACCGTGCAGGCAAAGGCAGTGGCGCGTGCTCACATCTTGCCATAGTCAATTGACAGCCATGCGAATCATTAATTTTCTTGATCAGAAACAGGTAAGGGCTTAATTTTCCCAAATTGCCCACCGGAGCTGCTGAAGCGCCCTCTGGGTTCCGCCTCCCAACTCGCGTTGCCACTGGTAACGCGGAGGAAGAGGGGAGGGCTTTCGGCGAAGCGAGCCAATGGCGGAGCTAGGAGGCGTTGAGCGACACGGCGACCGCTCCCAATCACCGCGTTAGACCCGCCCGTGTCGCATGCCCAGCCCGCTGCCTATATAAACCACACTGACAGTTTAGTAATCCAGTCTGAACGCTGAACCGTCTGGCTGAAAACAGGACTTTAAAAAGAAGCAAGAAAACCGAACCACAAGGCAGAAAATAAGCGCCTCTCGCTCACCGCAAACGCTCGCGAAAATGAAAGCAATAAGCCCCGTGCGGTCCTTCCGGAAAAACAACGCGAATTTATCAGAGCACTCCTTGGGAATCTCTCGGAGCAAGACGCCCGTGGACGACCCGCTCAGCCTGCTGTACAACATGAACGACTGCTACTCCAAGCTGAAGGAGCTGGTGCCCAGCATCCCCCAGAACAAGAACGTCAGCAAGATGGAAATCCTGCAGCATGTCATCGACTACATCCTGGACCTGCAGATTGCGCTGGACTCCAGTGTCGCACTAACCAGCCTGCATCACCCCGCGCGGCCGGGGCAGGCTCCGTCCAGGACCCCCCTGACCACCCTCAACACAGATATCAGCATCTTGTCATTACAGGTAATTACACCGTAGCTAAATAAGCATCTTTAATTAGAAAACGATAGACCGGTGTGTTGTAGGAGATATGTAGTGTTTTTTTTTTTTATTTGTGCGCATAGCCCGTTGCGCCTTTGTAGCCCAATGCGTAACTCGCACAAAATGGCTTGTTGGAAAAGAAAATGGCATGTTTCTTTTTTTCCCCCCCTTCCTTCTTCTTCTTTTGTTCAGAATCAGATGAGGAAAGATAGTCGACCTATTTAACACTGTTGCCAACGCCAGGCACCTCCGATCGGATGCTGCGCAAAGAAATTAACATTTGGGTCTGTTTGTTTGTTTGTTTGTTTTCAGTCCCCGGAGTTGCCATCAGAGCTGATGACAGATGACAGCCGGACTCTGCATCGTTAAAGCGGTAAGTAGGCTGTGCTCAATGTCTGCTGCTGCATTCTGTCCAGGGCTTTCAAGGCTCCGCTACAGCCTGTCTCTCAGTCTGCTGGAGCAGAATGGGTTAGAATTACCACATTTTAAACCAACCCATTTGTTCCTCCTCGCTAATGTGGGTCTCGCGTTGCCTGTAAATGGTCCCAATGTGTTTTTTCTTCTTTTTTTTTTATATTTGCACAAGAATACGCTGCAACACTGGGGCGTCAGTTGTGACAAGGCATGGACAGTTGGCTTGACTTGAATCCATTTTTTTTTTTTTTTTTTTGATCATATGATTTTTCTAATTGTAAAGGTCACATCATGCACGGGGCTACCTCAGGACTTCAGTGTGTCAGTAAGGTGACCCAGATCCAAAGATTTATCGCATTAATCGCGCACTTCTGTGACTCATCCACTGTCAGGGTCTAAAGACATTTATACATGGGAGTTTTTAAAAAATTAAAAATAAAAATGAACGGTATTCGCTCCAGGCTGCTTGGGTTACTGTATAGTATAAGTAGCAGTCGTCAGGGTTGTATTATACCCTCTTGTGTCTATAATGAAGAGCATCTGCAACAGGAAAAATAATGGCTGTTTGGATTGCTGCTACTACGATGTCTGCACATAATTGGTACAAGAAGTGGGTAGGCGCCAGCTGAGCGGCAATTACGCTGATTCTTCCCCAGATTGTAGGTTGAAGTTGTGCGAAAAGTGTGTGTGTGTGCGTGTGTGTCCTCCCTTCCCTCTCTCTCTTTCTCTCTCTCTCTCTCACTCCCTCTCTCTCTCTCTGTGTGTGTGTGTACATCTGGAGCGCAGGGTTTGCTTAGTATTGGGAGTGTTTGGTTAAATGTTAAAAACTGCGGCTTCCTCCCTGGCGCCAGTCTGTCCGGATCTCTGCCCTGTTTGCATTTTCTAAACACGCCTCTCTTTCTCAATCTTTTGCAGGTGTTTGGTCAAGACGCAAAAAAACACACCACCACCACACAGACACACGTACACACACACACGAGCGCGTGCGCAGGACCTGGGGAGCAGGACTTTCTCCCACCACCCACCACCCCTCCACCACTACCACCATCCAACCTCTGTCCTCCAGGCCTGGATCTCTCTTTTTGTCAATTTTTTTTTCCCCCTCTGACGCTGAAATCAAGAGACTTTTGCTTATTATGGGACAATCTTATGTGATGTGTTTTTCTGTTTGGACACTTCATTATTATTTAACTTAAGACTTTTTTTTATTTTTAATTTGTGGGTCCTTTCTGGAAATGGAAGGCAGCGTTTATATTCCCGACAGTGGGAGGAAAAAAAAAAACGAGATTATTTGTCACAAGGATTATTTACCCACCCCTGTCCCTCACCCTCACCTTCAACCCCGTCCCCCCTCCCCTTCCCTTCTCTCCTTGTTGAGGTCTTCGCTTTTTTTGCGGAGGTGGGAACGTGAATAGAAAAGACAACTTGGTTAGTTACTGTAAAAAGTTTAGTCTTGTCTTGTCAGAATTGTTGGCACATGAAGGACTGGACGTTGTTTCAAAAAAAGAAGAAAAAAGTTAAAATGAAAGAATGAAACCTTGTGAACTCCTTATCGGGAGTTTATCTTGTATAGTTGCAGGAATTTGAAACTTCTGCAAAAGTGTAATGTTGTACTTAATTATGCTGAAACTTTTTATAAAAGTAATGTAAATTGTACCTTTTTTATACAAAAATAAATCAAAAACACAATCTGAATGTTTCATTTGTGGCGGGGAAGAGGGTGAGAATTCAGTGTCTGTGTCAGTGGTTCACATCAAACCGGTACGTAAAAACACGACGTTTCCCAGCTGTGCACCCGAACTGACTCTCCCCATAGGAACTCGGGCATGATCGCGTTGTATGTGTACGGTGAACATGTGACGCACTTCGGCAACAAATCCCACAACAAAGTGTCCTTATCAGACCTTCAGTATGTGACCTATAATAGTGAAAACACGGCGTCAACACGCCCCTGAGGCGAAACATGGCCTGGAGGCACACGGTTGCATAAAAAGCTTATTTAGGGCGCACTGAACTGCACATTTACTTTGTCACATGCTATGTAAAGTAAATGGGATTAAAATGGTTTGGCGTGACAGACCGAACCATTAATGCACAGGGCTGTAGGCTGTGTTAGGGGGAAAAAAATAAAACGACAATTATGGAAATTTAACTTAAGGTGATGCCTTACAGTTCCACAAGTAACAGGCTTTTACTTTATTGAGCGGCAACCTCTTTTATTTCTGATTTTTTAAACCGTAGTTTGGTTGGACCTGTGTTGCTTTGTCTCCAAAATCCCTCATTTCAAAAACCGGTTCTTCTGTCAGTTGATTAGAGATAACACCGACTTTACCTCAAGAAGTGAGAGCACCTGAGGACAGCTGACAAAAAAAAAAAAAAAAAAAAAAAGAATATGAAGACAGTGAAGCAAACCGAGGATTTACAGATTACAGAATCCAGTTAATAATTGCCCTTAGAGGCACTTGTTGTGACAAGGCAGTGCGCACTGTGCTGCTCACATGAAGGTATAAATGATTGGGTTTCTGGGTGATAGAGTCACTGCCCTGTAGTGGAAACTCACCTGTCAATCATCACCTTCTAAACAATACAGCATGGCTTCTACAAATAGTTTCACCCGCCCATTAGGCTACACACCCACATCTAAATGATTTCACCCCGAGGACCACTTACCGGGATCTTTTTCAAGTGTGTAAAGCTCACTCTTTACTTGATGACAACACGCGAGAACTATCTAAGGAAATGATCTTTTCTATACGAATTCTAATTAACATTCATTTACAATTAAATGCAAAGGTACTGAAATAAATAATAATAATTAAAAAAATCTTCTCAAAGAGCCCAGCAAGTCCCCGCAACTCTGGGAGTCACTGAGCTGAAGTAGTTTCTCTCAGTATTTATAAAACTGACAGGCAGTGTCCCAGCCACCAGCCTACAGCGCGTTTGTATGGAGAGTGCGCCATCTATCGGACAATACGTAACCTTCAAATGACGCCCTCCCATCTGCATTAGTTGAAATATTAAATGGTTAAAAAAAAAGTTGTTGAAGTGTTCTAATTTATTTACCAGCTAAATTCTAGTCCACAGAGGCTTCTTTGTGCGCAGCTGAAGAGCAGAAAAAGACAAACCGTGACACTGATTTCAAGGGTCCACACAGTCAAAATGTTTACTGATTCACAAAACACAGTTTCACAAGGAACTTTGGAAAAGACTACTGGCACTTTGGAGTCAAGTGCATGCGCTTCTTCTGTCACAGAGACTACCAACGAAACACTGTAGAAGAGTCTACACTGCCTACGCTATTTGAAATGTTCTGACTACTACAGGCACAAGACACCTCTGTAACGTTGACTTTTCTCACTCATGACTACGTTTCCCGAAGCAACACTTTCTTTTTTTTTACCGTAACATATAACGACCACAACATGTAACACTTCACCGTTAAACACACTGTTTCCACATCACAGCACCAAATCCACATGATAGAGAGATCACACTGTAACTATCCAAACACATGGGACGGCAAAAGGCCTCCTAACATAAAAAAGAAGTTAAAGCACTCCCAGTTTGACCTGACTGAAACATTTTTGGTGTCATCAAATTTAAAACGTATTTATGAATGTGTCAGATATGTGCTTTTTCCAACAAATCACAGCCAACGTTCCCTACATTTTCTTGTAACAGTAGAACACGAATCTACTCTAATTCTTTGGAACACATCACAACATCGGCAGAGTGATTATCTCGACTAACAACATCAAGTACAACAGCCTATATGACCCTTCTCAGAACAACAAACACATATGACTCCTCAGAGGACGCTCTCTCTCTCGTCTCCCAGGCTGATGGTGCGCAGGTTCTGGTTGTGGATGGTGGCAGCCGTGGTGTTGGCGGTGCTGCTGCTGCTGCCGGGGGTGATGATGACAGCTGGCGAGTCGTCGACACCTGTGGAGGAGGAGGTGGTGATGGGTCGTGTGCCTGTTATGTTAGCCTGCTGCCGGTGGCTGTTGTTGGTGTTGGTGTTGGTGTTGGTGTCGGTCGGGCTGCTCGTGTTGTTGTTGAGGGTGGTGCTGCTGGCGCTGCGGTTGAGGTTGCTGACCTCGCTGGACGGCCACCCTTCATCGGGGCTGCTGGCCATCAGGCTGGCCTCGGACGGAGCCTCGGAGCAGATGGACATGCGGGCCACCGTGGCGTCGCTCAGGCTGCTGGGGAGGAGGCTCCTCTTCTTCACCAACCCCTCGAGCTCCAGTTCGATCAGGCTGGGCTTCAGGGCGTCTCTCTCTCTGTCGGCGTCTCCTTCGGCCTCCTCCAGGGAGCGGTTCGAGGAGCTGTCGCTGGAGCGCATCCCCGAGTCGGAAGAGTCCTTCTTATCCAGGAGTATTTCGGTGAGGAAGCTTGGCTTGGTGAGCAGCCCGGCGGGCTGGGAGGCTCTGTGGGAAGACAGAGCACCAGCTCTTGCCTCTTTGTGGAGGAGAGGTGTGGTGTTGTCGGCTTCTTCTGGGCCAGAGTCTTCGTCGTTGGGCAGCTTGTGGTAGTATGACCCAGCTGCCTTCTTCCTGGAGCCCGGCGTCCTGGAGGATGAGCTATGGTCCAGCTTCTCATCCTCTTCACTGATGGGGTCTAGGGGCTGGGCATCGGTCCCTGAGGGGAAATCTGTGGCATCTCCAGTCTTAGACCCTCTCTTGAAGGACTTGCGGCCGTCTTGGTCACCTCCTTCCTTGGCCTGAGGAGTGGGAAGAGAATTCAGTGAGAACGACATGAAAATATACAGCACAGTATCCTGTGCTATTGGCAGAGAGGCCTCTGAAGAGGGGATTCCTGTCTCTCCTTTATGTGCCAAGACAAACAGAGAGGATAAGCCAATAATTAAGAAACGCAAGAAGCAATGATTTCCCCTTTCCCGTCCCAGAATAAGACTTTTGCCGTTGCGCAGGCCAGAGAAATAAAACATTTTAAAACACAAGTTTTAGAATAACATAACATACAGGCTGACCTCAGAACTACGTCCACACAAGTTAATGACAACAGTTACCACAAGTTATTTTCCTGTAATCTGACAGTGGGAGCCTCCACTCTTGATTTGACCAAAGTATTTATGCCGTCAGTGATGCGTTGACAAAAACTCGACAGTGTACTTGTGACTGTCCACCCACCCCTTTGTCCTCTGAGCTGGCAGCCTGCAGGAACTGTCCGGGGTGGGGCTGCACGGGCCTCTCTCCTCCGCCGCCGGACATCTCCAGCTGGGCCATCTGAGCGATGTACTCCCTGTAGGCATCACGATACTCAGCCTGCTGCTTGTCTGTCAGCTTGCAGATGTCATTAGAGGATTCCTGGGAGTTGAGGCTGGACATGCTCGAGGTGCGGTGATTTGCCACCTGACGAGACGAGAAAGAGCCGGGCCGGTGTGTTAACATCCGTGCGAGTTTGTCGGGGAATATGTTTATGCGGTAGAGTGAGAGGGCTTTACGGTTGTGGGCTGTCAACCTACGGTGCATAACTTTTCAGTGTAATAAATATAGAAATGTGGCAGTTACATTACATTAGTAACCAATGACATATTCAGAAAGATTTGGATACAGTGAAAAAGTTACTGGCAAAGAACACAGACTGAGCGGCAATGAAAGCCGTGGTGTATTTTCACTGTTGGATGATTTGAATTTGAAACAGATCACAAAGTGAGATCATGTAAAATAGCGGCAGGAGCCAGCTGTCTACGTGTGAGCGTTTGCTCGTGCCTCGGAGATTTTGCAAATTGGGAATAGGGAAGGTGAAAATAACAAACAGGGGCACCGCAGTATGTGTGTGTGTGTATTTTTAATTCTGTCATCTTCAAGAGCACTGTGGGCTTCCTCTGTCATTCTCTTTTCTCACTCTAAACCACACTAATGTGAAGTCTCTAACACACTGGCTAAATGGCTGTTTGGTGCAGAGGACACGTGGCCATGTGGCAGTTTGGGATGTGTGACCTTGTGATCCCTTAAGTGAGTGTTAGCATGCTCACATGTATGCTTATGCCAGCAACTTTTACAGTTCTTATCTGCTTTGCACTTGTATATGGGCGGGTATAATGTGCACACACATGCTAGATGTGAGTGTGTGATCATATCTGCGGTAGTGGTATATTTACACTAAGCTCCTAACAGGAACTGACCGGCCAGTGTGAGTTGTTGGTGTGTCTCGGAGGTTCCTCCAGCCCCGCTCCGCTGAGCTCCTCGAAACTGAGGTTGAGGCTGAAGGCTGCTGCTTCATGCTGGGCCCCCGTCGAGCGTCTGCTAGGCTCCCCATGGTGCACGCTGCTGCCTTGCTCACTGACGGCTCGGGACTCATCCTGAAGCAGGGCCTGGCTTTCGCCGTGACGTTGTTCCATCACCTGGAAAAATACATCGCAGTTCCATATTTCAGATCAACAAGTCATTTGATTTGAGCTTCAGGACTCAGGAGTTAGTCATAAACATGTTTTTTCAAAGCATGTGATATACAAAACAAGTATGTTATACAGCAACAACAACAAGAGCATGTGCTTGGGAGAGAAGAACTGTGAGCTGTTCCTTAAGTAGAGCTATTCAGCTGTCCACTCCTCCCCGACAATAACCTCCCTTCATCCAGATATCAGTCAGCCATCTTGAACCAGATGGCTGCGCTGGCTGCATCCTGGCAACACAACAGTGGTTAGTACATGGAGCCGTCAGGCCGCTGCAATTTCCAGCTGCTCCTATGTGAGCTCTGCATCAGATGTCCGGTAAAACATGACCAATCTGGGGCTCTGGTTTGGTATTAGGAGCACAGACTGACATGTGATGAAGCGGAGCCGGGCTACATGTGTTAGTGATTTCAGCCCCGGCTCAGCCGACTGGACTCCTGGCTGAATGACTAGCGCCCTTCTCGTAATACGGATTATAAAATCTCCGATCCTAATATCTCAGCGCAGCACAAGATGTCATATTAAGCGATGCTGTCTTGCTTCTTTTTGGAATAAACAAGAGCTGACATACATCAACAGGAGGTCTCTGGCAGGCCGAGCGTCTGCATAGTATCACAGAGGAGAATGTATGCTATTGTAAATCTATTTCTGGCCTTTACTCTAGAGTAATGAAGGGATGGCTGTTAAAGCTGTAGGTGGACCGATGCTTACTTTATTATTTAGGTCCACTGAATGGCCCACTTTTGATTTGATTCAGCAAACAAAAATCTTCTTTAATCCCATTTACAACTTCATATGTTATACACATGATGCCCACAGAGAAAGTGAGGGAGGAATCCAGTCTCACCATTCCCCTGAAGAGCTGCCAGTCGCCAAAGTTCATCTCCATCTCTTTCTTCAGCTCGTCCAGGTTGCACTGGGACAGCACCCGACCATTTATATTAGCCTGCCATGGACAAGGAAAAGGACAGACTGGTTTGTTCACTGCTTGATTGAATTTCTCAATGAGTGTAAATTTAGACCAGGCCTAAAAAAGTGCAACACAATCTCATGGGGAGGCAGTGCAACGGGAACTGGAGAGAAGCTATGCAAAGAGTGTGAAAGGAAACCAAACATTAAATATCTGCAATGTATCAGAAAGCTGTTACAATAAGAAGGTCAGTCATGTTTAATAGAGATAGATCAAATTTTGAAATGTTATTAACAGACGCACCTTCTTGATGGTGGAGGTGTACTGAGGCAGCATGGTAGGGTCGATTCCATCAATCTGTTTAAGACGCTCACACACCACATCTGTGCTCATAGAGCTGAGCAAGACAGCAGGAGAGACCTATGCAAACACGCATATATAATTAGAAAACAGGCAACTTACTGAGACGTTTTGGTGAGTTAGGGTTACTGGGGTAAAGTTGCACACTCTGTTAGAGCAACTCATCACTCCTAACCTACTGATTAGGGCAAGACAAGCAACAATTCCTGGCAAAGAGATGTGCAGGCGTGTTACTGCAAGGCACACAGAGGTGCAAAACCAAAATCCCACACAGTAATTCTCTCTATCAGTCACACAGTGTAAGTGTAAAAGTAAACAAAGCTGCCAACCTATCCAAATACACTGTTACCTCTTATTCTTTTTCTCAGTGTATATATAAGCAACTAAAGTGTGTGCACAACACTTAAGGGATGGAGTCTGTAAGTCTGTGAGCCACTGTTGAGCCGAGCCTCTCTGAAGCTGCGGCCGCCAAGGAGCTCCGAAGGCTCGATGTGACTAATGCCAGCGGCCTGTTGATGCTGTCTAAGGCCTCACAGACAGCCAACATGCCACCCTGCTGGCACACAAACCAAACAAACCTCATCCACCCTCCTTCGTCCCACTCCCCTCCCTTTCTTCTCCACTCACCCCGCTCTCCCTCTCCTTCTGGCTCTGCTTGTCTTTGTGAACCCTCTCTTTCCCGTTCCTTCCTTTCTTCCTTCCTTCCCTCCCTCCCTTCCTCCCTCTCACATTCCTTCCCTCGCAGCCTCCTGCACTGACCTCCTGCTCTCTTCCATCGCTCTGTCCCCCCCATCTCTTCTTCCTACTCCCTCCCTCGTCATCTCTGCTCTCTCTCCCGGCTATTAACACCATTAAGACATGGCTTCAGACTAAGCCCTCAGGCTTTGATTCTGGTTTCGAGGGAGAGGAGAGCAGAGCTTAGTCGGACTAGTGAATGGTTGTTAGACAAAAAAATAAGCAGCTAACACAATACAGTACACAATAGTAGGTGCCAACTTTCTGTAGTGGTGGGCAAGAGGATGAAGACTGGCGCTTAGGGAGTTTAACTACTGTTCATGTCCACAGAATAGAGGTTTTTCTCTAGAATGGAGCTATGTTAGTGCATCTACTGAACTACTACATACAGACTAGGACCTAAAGTTGTGTTTTGACCTCTCAGAGATGAGATCTTTCTACAGCATGCTTCATGAACCGTTGTGTTAGCGTTAAAGATGAGGTAGAGATAGGTGGAAGATGGAAAAAATAGATTGGATGTGGTGATGAAAGTGGCCATGAAACTGAAAGTGTACCTGCTTTAATTTGTAAGGCAGCGACTTTAAATGCTTCATAAGGAGACAAAAAGAAGCAGACAGACAAATTGTGAGACAAAAATGCACAGAGACATATATAACATTATTAAGCCCTGGAACTGTACCTGTAAAAAAGGAAAAGGGGGGGGCAAATTAAGACAGAAAAGACAGACAAGCTGCACACATGTTGAACTCATCATCGGGTGTCAGGAGAGACATCAACAACAGCGCAGACAGACATTTATCTGCCTCACAGCAGGGGAGGAGACGGCTCCCTTACAGCAGCCGTACAGCCAGCCAGTCAGCCACGTCAGACTGGAAACGAAGAGGCCATTGGAAGTAGAATTATTACACAAGGAGATTTTGTTTTCACTGGAGACAGCGGGCTTTTACAGTCATAATCTTTGCAGACAGAGCGGATTGTGGACGAGACAGAGATGGAGAGAAAGAGCCAGTGAGAGAATGAGACGTCTCTCACTCCGCGCAGGAAAAAAAGAGAGCAGACGTTTCAATTCAGGGGAAGGCCTCGAATACATGCAACTCTTCGATTCAGACTGCAAGTGTGTGTTCTAAGAACGTGAGCATAAATGTCTGCGGGTGTGTCTGCGCACGTTTGTGTGTGCGTGTTTGTGTGAACCTTCCCAGTGTGTGTGTGTGATAAGACTGTAATTACAGCTGGGCTGAGCTCAGGGCTGGGCAGAAGGATGGGGAAGAGGAAACAGAGCTCTGTGAGGGAGGAAGCGTCTTGGTAAGGAGATAAGCTTTACCAGCGCTGGGCTCATTGTCAGTGTGTGTGGATGCATGTGTGTGTGTGTGTTGCCAGCCCCAACAGTTGCTCTGATGATAATCCCGGCAGGCCGAGGAATCCATACTCACACTTATATCAGCGAGGCAATTACACTAGGCTAGGCCTGCTTACATATCCAAAGAGTCGCACACAAATGAGCGAGTATGCATACACACCCACATTTGCAGATTTGTAGAAATACAGGCACACATGAACACTGCACAAAGAAACAAAGTGTGAACCAAAAAAGGGATAAGACAGACCTAATGTACATCGAAAAGCCAGAATGGGAAGAAACTGAGGAAATTTATACTGAGGAAGAAAGGAGACAAAAGAGCAGGCGAAGATATGAGGAATGAAAAATGTGTAAAAATTTAAGGCAGTGATGAGAGTATAAAGAAAGGGATTAAAAAAAATTTAAAGACTCAAAAATACAGACAGAGAAGAGATAGAGGGAAGGAACACTGCATAGTAATCTATATTTAAATCTGTCATACAGCTCCTTTAAATGCTTGCTGGCAGTGCCCTGATAAGTGGCTTTGTGGAGCAGAAATCTCCTGAGCAGTGTTATCATTAAATTGTTCTAATAGCGGCTGCCTTCTCTTGAAATATGTGAATATCTGGGTGTGGAGATTTAAGTTATTTTCAGTGTAACTCCATGCATTCCTCATACACTTTTACATCCATTTTTAAGAAAATCGGAACTGCTACTCTGCTGATATCAGAGTTAACTTCATTCAGCATGTTATATTTACATATGGTGCAGCTGGTGACAAAACACACCTCTCTTGAGAGTTAGCGGGTGCTCATAGTCACACCGGATGCAGTTAAAGTATTTATTGTAAGTATTCAGCGGCAAGTGGCCAAGTGTGATTGTCTATATTTGTTCTCTCTGTTTTTATAAACCACAGCCACAAAATAAGTAGTCTGTTGAGCATGCAGGCATGCATGCAACACAATGAATAGACAAATGAGGTTTAAGCAGTTTAAGCATCAGGTAAACAGGCAGATAATGATGGACTAGTTGCACATCCATTGTGCTCCGTAGTGTGTATGTGTGCAGTGCATGTGCTAATTCATCAGCTAATGTTAGTCGGGTTACCATGGTGGGGTCAGAGGGACAGGAGGGGAGGCTTTCTCTGGCATCCTCTGCAATAACATCCTGACGTGGGCACAGAATGGAGACAAGGGTTGTATAGAGAGAAGGGCTAATGAGTTCAGGTTTATGGGATGACCTTTCACTTTTTTACTCTGGGTTTGGGCTCACACCATCAGCATCGACATGAGCAGGACGGTGGTTGGGTGCAGGGGGGCAGTGGAAACAGGGTGATATTAAAAACATTGGGAGGTAATGGAAAATGTAATGGTAAAACACATGACATCACACAGAAGAAAGGGAGACAGAGAGACGGAGGATGAAAGAAAAGGAGGTGTTAGAAAAAAAAGAAAAGGAGCTCAGACCTTGATCACAGCTGTAGGTCGACACAATGGACCTGCTAGCATATTAAACACTGAGTGATATAATGGCAGTATATCCTAAACTTGAGTCTTTGTAAGTTTTATTATATTCAGGAAACTTTAAATACAAATAGAATAACATGTCCCTTAACTGGCACTGCTGGGAAACTGCTCAGGACAATGTAGAAGACAGATTAAACTTTCAATCAATCCACTCACACAGATAATGTTGTTGCATAACGTAACTGCAGCAACAGGTAGTATATCTGCCCGAGTGCAGAGATGAAAGCAAAACGTTACGTGGATCTAGCACTACTTCTTTACTTACAAGTCCATTGGTGTCCTTAGGTTGGCCGGGTGGTTTAATGGAGGGACGCGAGGATGAGGGGACATGGTGGGAGTAATGCCGTGGCAGGTGATACACATGATGGGGGAAATAAGGCTATGAGAGGAGAGTGGGAGGTGGGGGGATGGGGAGAAGAGGAGGGGGCGAGGAGAGGAGGAGGAGAGGAAGTAAAAACAAAATGAAAATCATAAAATCATATGAGGGAGCTCAGGCACACATGTGACAAAAATGCAGTGGGGAAAAAATAACATTACTAACTTCATGCTCATGTGAAGTGAGGTGCTTTTTTCAAAACCCAGAGTCATATGGTTCACACAAGGATCTGTTAACTGCACAATTTACTCCGGTGCAACTGCCAAGTGGGTCATTGCAATGCTACATTATGATAACGTGCAGAGGATGGAGCAGCTAAATTCAGAAAGGTGTGTGGTTGTTTGTGGTTGTGGGGATCAGTGAGTGGAACAGAAATAGTTTCCACTGTTAAAAAATCAGCCACTGATTCCAATTTTATTTTATGTAGTGGAGATCCTGACCAACAATGGCTTTATTTTTGGACTATCAAGAAGATCACATTTTCACTTGGGCTTTTCTGCATCAATGTGGACACCTGATAGGCCCTTAAGAGTCTTGCGTCTCACCCGGTTGTAGAAGGGGTGCTGTGGGCCTGTCATCCCACTGAAGTAGGCACTGTGTGGCTGAGGAGGCAGAGATCCATTGAAGGAGCCTGTCGGGGAGCAGGCGGCAGAGTGCTGGCTGTAACCTGACTGAGGACGGGGCACTGCCTCTTGCAGGGGCAGCGTGGGATAGGTCACTCCTCCCATGTGCATTTGCTCCCTGGCCGCACGCACATCTAAGAGAGGACAGAGCCAGGGGAGAAAAAAAAAAGAACAAGAGAGGGAGAGAGAAGGAACTGTTTATCTGCGATGCTGACGATCTTGTCTTGGCGATGACTATAAAGACCCTTCAGATCCACCCACACATCAATAATTTAGCTTTATTTCATCATCTCTAGAGAGTTTGGACAGTTGTGAATCCACAGAGAAAAATAGATATCAAACAATCGGCACACACGAGAACAAAATTCCTAGATTCTTGAAGCACTGCGGGGAATACAACAAGAACGTTGTTCCTGAACATGTTCTCCTTATCCAAAATAGAAGACAATCAAACAAGAGAGAAAACGAGCGCAGATGTTACGATTACAACGACCTTCAACTGTGAATTCCATTCTCACTTTGATTTCTATTACTGTGTTTGCACACAAACCAGCAGGCATGCTGATATTCTGTGTTTTCCAAATTATATACCAGCCATGTGACGACTCTGGCACATGGAGCCCCTCGCTGTCCCTGACAAATAAATTTGCCCGTGTAAACAAACAAAGCAGACCATGTGAACTCGTAGACGCTGTCTCGTAAGTGCTTCGCCACAATTGTTTTCGCATAAATCAATCTGACTTCGAGTCGAGTAGGGAGCTGAGTCGGGAGCTTTGGTAAAACCTCCCAAATTAAAGTTAAATAAGCCCAGGGACAGAACAGAGTGGCTCTGTGTGGCTGGCAAGAAAGTAAGAACCAGAAACAGAAGCAGGCACCAGAATGTCTCCTGGTTATACAAGTGGCTGCTGAATGACACGCTGAGTGAGACCCAATCCAGCCTGTGAACACAATGGGGGCCTTATGATGTGAGTCAGGCTCATGGGCGGGTATCACTGACAGCACTGCCCACTGGCTGGCCACAGGACACTGGGCACCGAGTGCCGGCTGGCCACGGAGGGAGAGGAGGGAGCGGGATGACTGGGTAAGAGCATTGGTCATCCTTCCGCTCCCCGGGGACACGTGTGGAGGTGAAAATACCTACACACTTTTGAGCAAACACACGCAAATAAACACATGCTTGATGGATACGTGCAGTGTATACACACCTACACACTTTTAGGAGAGGAGCACTGTACTTAAAGACTGGACGTCTGGTTGCAAAGCTTGGTCAGCTGCACCCTCTATGACTCAACCTTGGCTTAATGGAACAGACTTTGTGTGTGTGTTTTCTGTGGTCTCATAACACTATGATGCAGCAGCTTCACACTAGGCGTCATTGACACTCCCGTATAAGCTGAATGGACTCTGACGCACCATAGCAAAAGAACAGCGCCGCTCTGGCTTACGGTTTAATACTGATGCAGTATTGCGTCATCGCAACTACAAACTGCGAAATTTGTTGCAGCACTGGAGGCAGATTGGTGACAGCGAGTGAAAATATTGTCCTGATCGCACAGTGCTGTGGTGGGAATCTGTTCGACATTTGATTGTTTGGAAATGAGAAGCAAACTGTAGGTTTCTGAGAGCCCCTGCAGTGGGCGATTTTAGAGCAGACCCTGCTGCAATGTTATGAGTAATGTCACTGCCAAATGGGCTGGCACTGACTTCAACACATCACATAAAGGACAGTTATCTAATTCTCCCAGCCATTGTATACTCGGCCCTTTTAGGCCCTTTAAACATAACTGTACAACAACAAACCTCTTTCTCTCTCACACATTCAAACAAACACACACATGATGACACAATAAAGGCCTGATAACACTTCTATCTTGAGCTAACTTGAGGGGGAAAAAGAACTTTTTTGTTGAAACAAAGTAACATTATGTTGAGATATCTGTTAATATTTAAGTATCTGTTTCCACTGCACGTAAAAACTGAAGGATGGGACCTTGAAGATTCCCAAATGCACCAATCAGATTTTATGCAGTGTATAATTGCAGAGTTTCTGGACCTGAGAGTCTTACAGGTTCACAGCCTCTATTGCCATATTCAGTTTTTTGGATAAATAACACGCCTCAGTTTTGAAGAACTTCAGTTTATGTGACCTTGTTGATTTCAACTGCAAAGAGGGCGTGTTACAGATTTCACGTTTAAAAGCTTTATTCTCATTGTACTTATTTGAAGTTATTTACTTTGAGTGAAGTGAACAACATTAGCTATAACTACATGTGAATGTCAGAACACATAAATGCTTCTATTAAAAGGCAGGTCACTCAATGGTTTGAGTTTAAAAATAATGAGAATCATATGCTGTGGCTTTCTGACCAAAACAGAAACAAACTTAACAAAAAGTCCAACCTATTTGTTGTGTCTGAGGCTTTAAACCACAGTTTGTTGTTGTCATGGAAATGGTTTAGTTGTTGTTTTGTCATCTCCAAGAGAACTGAACAACTTTGTGTGCTGAGAAAGGCCACAAGATGTGATTGTCATGGTTTTCCAACTAAGACTAAGACATTTTATGCTGTTTTTTTTTCATGCATCTTCACTATGTACTGAGTGTGTATGAACCTGCTATGATCTCCCTGAGTTTGGGGTCCAGGTTGACGGTGCAGGGCAGGAACATCTCCACATCCCTGGCAGTGAGAACGGGGGTCCTGGAAGAGAGGAAGACCTCAAAGCTACGAATGTCTCCATCAATCTCCAGCAGTGGCTCCACGTCCTTCGTGGTGGGAATGTTCTTGGAGATTCTTCAGAGGAAAAAGAAAAGGAGAGGGAGTATTTAGCATGTTAAAATAGTGATACTTTTGCTAGGTCCACTCATCATGACCACTATTTACAAATATTAATCTTAATGATTTGAAGACTTCAAATTCAGTAGATTGGAAATAAGAAAAGAGAAAGTTGTTATATAACTGAAATCTACAACTCTTCACTGTGGAAAACCCAATGGATAATACAATAAATCATGCAGCCTTCTTGACATATGACACAGATGCGTCAACATGTTGGTTTACACTAAGTTCTGACTAGTACATTTGTACCCGCAAACACAAAAACATCACATTCTCATGAAAAAAGAAAAGAGGAAATAGCAAGCAGTACTGTTAAGATTGAAGAGATATACAACGGTCATCATCATCATGAGAGCAGAGAGATAACTGGATTTAGAGAAGGCAAGATAGTGAAAGGGGGGATGTTCGAGGACAGATAGAGTGAGGGATGTTATCTTTTCTCAACAGAGGAGGAAACCTGAGAAGATGACAATCAGGGTAATTTAGCAAGCAGCAGACGGAAGCACGTCATGATGCGCTGCTACAGTTCACATGATGTTTGTTATCACAGGCTATAAGTAAACACTATGTTTGGAGATTGTTCCATTATTGTGTGATGTATTTTTTCCTGTCTATGCTGCAGAGAAAATAACCTTGTATTATATTAAGAACGTTGCTGTGTTCAGTTTATGAAATTAGCTTTAAAAATCATTCAAAAACTGAACGAACTCTGGCACCATCCAATATGAATTAAAGCTTAAACCAGTAGTTTAGAAGTGGCAGCAGCATCTCTGAAAAGATCAGTAGTGAGTGCAAATGCTGAAGTGTTATGAGCTAGGAAATTTCAATTCGGTTTCAGTTGCACAAGGTTAAAGAAGATATCGGTTTAATCAAGGACAGAGTAACATGTGGCCAAGGCTACGAGGGAGGCAAACACCAACAACCCAGAGCAATCAGTACATCTCGTTAATCCTATCATTCAGACATGAAAATATGAAACTCTGAGTGACTTATGACACCGGCCATTCATCACCAGAATGTGCCGCTCTTATCAGATGAATGAGGAGACTCCAGCGGGGAGCAGACATTTTTCTCATCTCTGCCTCCATTTCTCATCCGAAACCCTTCATCATTTTCTCACTAGATGCTTTTCTCTCCCTACTTCCTGCTTAACCTTCCCTCCTCTCAGATCAACCCCCACTGACTCACCCTCCTCCCCATACATCACCCACCCCAGTGCTGAGCACTGGTATGCTCTGCTGAGAAACACTGCCTGATGAGTTGGGTTTTTCCCTGGGCCCCGATCTGTTTTTCGAGAGTGAACACAGGCAGGCCTTTCTGTGACTTGATTGGATGATTAGAACCACTGCTGCAGCACGCTAAGCTTAAGTCAGGGTGAGGTCAGCATCTGGCGAGGACTCAACGCAGCGCACTGTTAGCTAATAATCCAAACTTTCAGCTAACCTACTCCAGTTAACGTACTGGCTGAAACGTCTCCGTCAGTCCCAATCCCATGAGGTTCTTGGTGAACAAAAACGAGACCTTAGAAGGACACACTAGTTACACAACCACACTTAGTTACAAGTTACATCACTTCCATTTCAGGCTTTTAGCTGATACTTCTATCCAGACTGCTTACAGTGAGTGAACAGGTAGGGGTCCAGTCTTCTATTCAAGGACATTTTGACAGGACAGATGGCTGGTGATGGACGCATCTGCTGTTGCAGGGCGTGAACCTGTGACCTTGTGGTTGCAGTATGTCTCCAAAAAAATGTACTAGACTGGCAAGAAATACAGAAAGATTGTCCTAGGGAGGCATTTTGAGATGCTAAAGAGTAAAAATGAGTAAATCAAATGTGTAGATATTATCATTTTATCACACTGGAAAGCTGCAGCTCATTTTGCACACGTTCCAAGTCAAAAAAAAAAGAAGACAAAACTACCTGTAAGGCTTGGCAAAGAAGTGCAATCTAAATTTAAATTTTTTCATCCTTTCCCCAGCCCTGTGTGATCCTCCTGCAGAGATTCACTTCTCAGCAGACAAGCCCAGGTGGGTCACCCGAACCTCCATCGCCCCCACCCAACTGCCAGTACAGACACACTTGGACTGAAAGAAGAGAGAACAGGCTGTGAGAGGGGAAGACACAGAGGCACAGCTGGGCCTCAGTGGACAAAGCCCTCTCAGTGTTTTCTTCCATTAGAACCTTTAACAAGACCCAAAAGGTCGAGGAAGCTCCATGTTGGCACACAGATGAACCCCCCGCTCATGTGACCTCTTCTAGGGAAGATGAGCGGGACGCAGATGTTACCTGCATGCACGCACACACACACACACACACACACACACACACACACACACACAAGCTGCACCGGTGAGCGGCACCAGCGATGATTTCAAACACTGTCGACAAGAAAAAAAAACAGCAGTGTGTAATGTCCACCGCAGACACCTGGGCGGTGAGGATGGGGGAAATTCAAAGGCACAGATGACGGAGGTCGAGTGTGTGTTTGTGCGCATGTGCAAGTACACGTACAGTGTCTGTGTGTGTGGGGGTGTTTGGTTCCTTTTCCCATGAACTGTATTAACCCGTATACAGACTCGGAGAAGCCTGTGCTTTTCCCAATTTCCAGCTGGCTTACTGCTGTTTATTTGTGGGTCTGCAGACACAGACCAACAGGAGCCAGTGACTCACACACACACACACACACACACATGCACACACAAACACACATACAGGGCATTTCCTTTTGCTATATAGAGAACACACTCCAAAG
The DNA here is from genome assembly GCF_001640805.2 of Lates calcarifer. Lineage (NCBI taxonomy): Eukaryota > Metazoa > Chordata > Actinopteri > Centropomidae > Lates > Lates calcarifer. Next base: position 12,671,249 of record NC_066851.1, on the reverse strand, counting down.
ACTTTCTAAGGAATCTTGAGTCTTTTTATAGGAACATCTAACATAGCTCTGGTGTGTCCACACAGTTTGGTTGTTTGGTGCCAAAAATGAGAAAGAACAATAATAATGTAACTCAAACTTTTTAAGTTGTACTTAAGATTCTGAATGATCCTGAATGCAACATACAAATTCAGCCTGCAAATGTTTCACCAAACGATCGACAATGCCACCCTAAAAAACCTAGCTGCAGCTGCCCATATTTCGCTGACCTGCATGTTTTCCCTGGCGTGTCGTCGTATCATTGAAAACATGGAGCAGCACAGACAGTTGCGACTTCCAAAGACAACCAGTAGCTGGTGAGAAGAACAAATCAAGGACATCCATCACTGAGTTACACCCAGACAGATGGAAAGAAAAAAGGAGAGAACGGAGAGTCAGAGGTCCATTCCTGACGTTCCCAGCTGATTGGTCAGACATGTCTGAAGGAGAGGCAGGCCAGACACAAAGTGGAGCTCAAACTTCAATGCAGGCCTTGTAAGATCTTTGGTAAAGATAGGAAGGAACCAATCAGTGGATGGCTGATGGCTGATAAGGAGAATGCAAGAGAAGGAAGGAGAGAACTAGAGAGAAGGACAGAATTATTGGAAAACTAGTGAATCTGACAGCTTTGATAATTCATTAGAGCGATTCTAGCCAACATGTTGAGCTGCAGAACAAACAGTACCCCTTTAATGCCAACTGCAGTTTGTCAATTAAGGTTTAACCACTGTAAATGACATCCTTTGCAGATAACTAATGATGAGTTGTTGGCCTTGGCATTAAGCAATTGACACAAATCACTTCAGACTTAGTCATCCTCGCAGTGAACAGACGATACAGACAAAATGAACAAAGCCATTCTTATCGGCAATCAGTTGCCAAATGACAAGATGGATGTTCGGGCTGAAGCGCCAAGGAAGCCGGCGTGCTACTTTCAAGCAGACCGAGGACGAACGAGATAAAGGCCGGCAGGCATCCCGGCAGCCATTCGTGCACAATGGGCCCATTGACAGGACCCAGCTTATAGCCACAGCAGTGCAGGCGCTTAGGTCCATCCACTCTCTGTGTGGTGTGGCCACTCAGAGCTTTCTGAGCTTATCCAAATGCTAATAGGTCCCAAAGCTGACTGGAGCATAGCCTTTCTTCTCCTCTCAACCTCCCACACGCTGCAGCTGACGGGAATGAGCAGAATTCATCACTCTATCCCTTCCGTCCTCTCTTTGGGCAGCAAAACTATGAATGTGCCACTTGACTTTGCTTTACAGCTGCCCTCTGTGCTTACGGATGACATGCGCACGCATGCCACAAAGAGGTGGTCTTGCTGCCAAACATTTCCATAAAGGGGCCCAAAGACAGAGAGAGATGCCTGCAGAACAGACAAACGCCTGTGCACATTGTGTTTGAGAAGCTCAAGAGTTTCAGTGTGAGACACTGTCCGACCAGTACAACAATGTGTGGGTGAAGAAGTTAACCAGGCCCGGGTCCGGCACATTCCTCTCCCAGTCAGAGTCATGTCAGAGCCGCTGGCACAGTGTCTGCCAAGCGCGTGGATGAAACCAGTGAGGCCCTCTCTGGGAAAACAGTGGACAGAGGGACAGACCAGTATGCTGGCGCGTGGACATGCAGCATCAATGCTGAGAGAGGTTATTGTTACAGTGGAAGCTGCCAAGCCCTCCACCACCCCAAAGGCAGAGGGGGAGAGCAAAAATATGTTTTCACTTTAGATGACGCCATGTTCTTTGTCTCCTTAAAATCCAGACGTATTTCCTTGATTTGAATCAAATGCTTCAAGTACTGTGGACACCCTGCGTCTCCACTTTCCCCTCTGTCTCTAACTTTCTCTCTCTTTCTTGCTTCCTTGCCTTGGCAGTGCCAACTGACAACTTGTGGCAGCGTCTGCTTTCCATATACATTCGTGGCAAAGTTTAGTCCAATAATTGAAACTCTCGTGTACTAAGCTGGACCTGTGCATCCCAACGCAAACCACAGAGACAAGCAGGCTAATGGGAAACACACCCGGCTGATAAAAACCAAGCAGCTTCGGAGCGAGCGGCCTCTCGGTGAGACGGGCTCAGGACTCAGTGGTTCCCTGAAATGTTGATTAAACTCATGTGTAGCGCCGAAACGGAGCCTCCTTGTTCCAGACCCCAAAAACCTTAACTGAACCCTCCATTCAGAGTAACTAAGGCCTCATTCTTGACAAATAGTAAAACACTAAACCTCAGCTTGGTGATTTATGCGCAAGAGGAGAGTTTGGAGCATCCTAGGGCCATGGTAGAGTTCGTTCATTATGACACTAATTGCACCACGAAGTTCATATCAGCGCATGTGGTTGTTTGATAGCTGTAATGGCCAGTTGATAGGCCGTATGCAGAGTTAAGTGGGGTGGACTGCTAAAGTGAAGACAAATGTGCTCTTCTGCGGCAGATAATACATCTGGAATAAGTCTGTTATGGAGCTGAAATCCATACAGTGAGTGATGAATGTGGTGAATAAAGCTTGGGATACACGGACTGAACCAGTAATCCTCCGGTTAACTTCACAGAGTGGGATGAGTGCATCAGAAATATGATGAGGGAGGGATGCGAGAACGTCAATGTGGGTGTGAGCGTTGGAGAGAAAGAGAGCTAAACAGAGAGAGAGCGAGAGAGAGAAGAAAATGCTGTACAGTAGAACCTGATTTTTTAAAAAAAGATGAAGTCCAATGTGTGTCTGAGTCAAAGGCAGAGAGTAAAAGCCTGTCCTGATTATAAAGAACTTTCTTTAGAGCCTGGATGACATTGTTCAAGAGACCCCAGCAGACAAATCTGATAACTAAATCCCTAAGCTATACAGTGGCTGGCGGCACGAGCGCCAAATCAAGAGCTACTTTACAAGAAAAGGAGTAGAAAAGGACACTCGTGATCTCTCCCAATATAGGCAAAATCTTCAATTTGCCTTCTTTGGGCTTGCTCGCTTGCCTAGTCATACTTTGCCATTTCAGCGTGGTTTCTACTCACACACACCCTAAAAGGACCTAACCTCCATTGACTTTTGAAGGACCAGAATGTTAACATCAGTTAAAGGCCGGATGTGTGTATGTGTGTGTACACACGTGTGTGGAACTATTAAGTGTGCCCGTGGGTACCGTGGCGGTGGAGTGGCGAATCTTGCTGTCCACTTAAAGGGCAGTGCTGACCCTCTTGCAACCCTGAGCTGCTATTTATAATCAGTCCCTCGCCCCCCCCGACCCAACCCTCCACCTTCCAGCACAGCAGTTCCAGCACAAAGAGACAGGCAGAGCAGAAGAGAGATCAGCAATAATGCTCAACACCAGAGAAATACCAAAGTATCAGGCAGATGTCTGCTCCTCAGCCCTCCACTTCTTCCCCCTCCATCTCAGTGTCACATTTAAATGTTAATCAAAAACGCGCCGTTGCTGATGGACGAGACTGACTAAAGAGCAGAGGCCAGTCAGAGGTGTAACGGAGGCTTTTATTACATTTGAAATGATTCTTTATGCTTTGTACAGAAAAGAGAACAGAGCAGTTCTCTTGTTTCAGACCAATTAGACTAATCCTTCAACCTCGGCTTACAGGCAGAAATGAAAAGGGCTTTAAGGATTTTCTAACAAAGAATGCTGCATGACGTTCTTTCCTTCCTCACGTGGTCGCCTCCGTGCACACACACACAGACACACACACAGACACACGCAATCAAAACCTCACCTTGCACACACACCACACCCTCCTGTGTCACCTGTACACAGTAGCTGCCATGTTTTGTTTTGCCCTTTTTTTTTTTTTTTTTTTTTTTTTTTTTTAACATTCTGAGCAGCTCAGCGGGGGTTGAGTGTTGGTGGAGCTGGCTGAGGCTGATTCATGCCTGAGTCACCACCGCCAAACACCTGAGGGGTGGAACGACAATGCAGGCTGGACTGACAATCACGCACGCACACGCACACGCACACACACACAACACGCACGCACACACACACACACACACACACACACACACACACACACACACACACACACACTAAACTGGAATCAGCAGAGGACCAGTTTGTACTAATGTAAACAGCCATGTGGAACCCAGGGGGATGCATGTATCTGTATGCGTCCACAACCTGGACTATCTCACTTGGAGCAGCAGCATCACCTGAGGCTATGAATACACCTGAGACACGAATATACCAATGGCAAATTCATCTAGCAGTAATCCTGCTGGTATCTGGTCTGATCCTCTACAGTATTCACACACTTTGATTCCTTTACCTCATTCTACCTCCTGAGATCGGACTCTCTTTTCTCTCTCTTTATGCCCTCTCTTATCGTCTTCCACCCATCTTTATCTCACACCTACCACACATTCTTTTTTGACTTTGCCTGTTATTTATCCACCCGTCAGTCAGGTCGCCTGTCAGCACACCGGTATGCGGACGCAATGCTGGTATCCTATCGGTGATGGAGCCAGAGCTCTATTAAGACATAGGTGGTTTCACACCAGCCTTTACAAAATCACATATGTTTTGGGGGTCTCTTGGCAAATGGCAGTGCAATGAGCGATTGAATTATCAGTTTTACTCCCATCTTCCATGGAAATACCTCCTGGAGGGATTTAGCACAGGGGACAATGGGCTTGCTAAGAGGACAAAGACAGACAGAAAAACAATTTTTGAGCATTTGCAGCACATGGAGATTACAGAAAGTGTCACGAATTCAACGGGAATTCACAGGAACAATAGGCCGCATGGCAAAGAATAAAGACTTTTTCATTTGAGGGCAGGAATAAGTTCATAAGTATTCATCATAAGAAAAGAATAGAACCTCGTCTTTTTTTTCTTCTTTTTTTTTGAGGCCAGATATTTAAGAGCTTATTAAAGGATCCCACATAAAGGGAATCACCCACATGAGCTTTGGAACAGCGCTTTTATCCCAGCACATAATTGCAACCAAATTACAATAATTGTGCCAATTAAAGTAATCCTGAATGAAGAGAGTGTCATCTTAATGTTTCAGTACTTGGGATAAGAGTCTCTCTAATTAAGACTGAATTGCCTGGCTACATATTCATTCAGAGTGCGATTAGTGCTTAAAAAAAAAAAAAAAGTTTTGAAGTGTCCAAGAAGTGCCTGGCTCAAGTCACGATCTCTGAGAGCGGGATTGTTTGGCAGATGAATGCAGGGTCAGGACAACAAAACAGAGGGGAAGAGATGATATGAGAGGAAGAAAGGAATTGTTGATTCTTCACAAACTGTGACATAAAGAGCAAAAGCGGAAAGTGTATCAAGATCTGGAGATTGATTTACATGCAAATACTGGCATGCGCAGTGACACTGTGATGAGCAGCACTTCTACACACTACTACCTTACCTCACAACAATTTCTCTGCTGTGTTCTGCTTCCTGCGCTGTGTGAACGTGTGTATGTGTGCATATGCGTGTTTGTTGAACGCAGCCTGCATCTCAGGGTCTGATTAATTACACTGATTCTCAGAGGAGTTGAGGGTGACATATGTTCTTGCACTGGTGTGAGAGCTAGGTGTGTGTGTGTGTGTGTGTGTGTCTGTGTAAAAATGTGTGTTTGTAAGTGTGTGTTGCATGCATACCGCATATACCAGCTTTAAGTGCGATCTGAGGTGTGTGTGCGTACATATGTTCAATCGTAAATGCTTGTAGTAGCAAATAGTGTTTGTACGTACGTTTGTTTCAGTTACAACATACACACTTTTACCACAAATCCCAGTGTGTGTGTGTGTGTGTGTGTGTGTGTGTATAGTGTCTGTAAGTGTATGGCATGCAATAGTTTGTGTGTGTGTGTGTATATGTGAGTGTGTGTGGGTGTGTATAATGAACAGAAGATTCAGGTGCAGCGCCAGAAACACACTCCTGAGTGCGGCGGGGGCATCCTGGCACAGACAGGGCACCAGATGTCAGAGCAGTGCAGGAACCTGCTCGGTGGACCAGTGACACTTTTTTTTTTTTTTTTTGAGCTGAAAACGGGATCTGGGCGTCCAGGAATAAACTCTCGGAGGGGCTGACTAAACCCGCCCCCATACATCATTAGGTCCAAATATGTTAACCCCCTCAACTGAAACACAGGACAACTTCACTTTCAAACTAATCACCACTGACAAAAAAAAACAACTCATCATTAAGAGACTGACACTGTTGCAGAATGCCTACAAACTGCATGAACAGTCATTTTAAAGGCCTCTGAGGTAAATTCGCACACACAAGAGCTGACTGATCAGATCCCCTCATCTTGGATTTACTTGTACTGAGTCTATGTAATGCAATCGATTGTCAGATGTTGTTTTTAAAAAAAACGTCACTTGGGATTCAACTTACAGATATTTTCATCATAAATGTATGTGTAATGTATCATAATTATTTTTGATCTATAAAATATCAGAAAAAAATCACCAATCACAAATTCCTAGAACACATGTTAACGTGTTCAAATGGCAGTCCAAAACAGTCCAAAAATATATTTAGCTTTCTGTCCTAGAAAAACAGCTTCCTCACATTTGAGTAGCAGGGGCCAGTCAACTTATATCTCTTATATATATATATATATCTGCTTGAAAATAAAATATTTTGCTCATTGACTAACTCATCAATTGACTAATCATTTCAGCTCTATGTGTTCCTGTCACTTCTATTCCACTGTATTGTTTTGTTTTCCATTAACAAAAATGAACTACCTTAAAGTTCACAACCATGTCTCTACATTACAAAACAAGATTTTTTTATTTTTTGCTCAAATGCTAACTTGGTTTCTTTGTCCTTTGTTGATTGTCTGTTTGTTAGTTATTGTCCTTTCATTTGATGGGATAGTTATTTCTGTGATTAACTGGCATTCTACTGACTGGTGTGCCATTACTACTGTACAAGCACCTCCTGTAAACCAAGTGTATATAAAATGCTAAATTAATATGTACATGCATTGATGTTAATTCTCAACTAGCTAATAAAAGGTTACCATAAATAATTGTGCATATCTATGCAGTAAACTGCAAGGAAATCTGATCAGATGATCCTCTTAGAGGGGGATATTTGGTTGTTATTGAATTCAAAAGATGCAGGCCCCTGGGAAGACGAGCAACCATTTCTAAAAGCTAATGGGGATCCACATACAGACTAAAAATAGTAAAGGTGAATAGACGTTCAAAAGCAAAGTTAAGGTCACAGCAACAGCCAGGTAACAGGAGCGTCCTTGAACAAGATCCAGAAGCTGTACTTGCTCACTCACTTGAAGTCACTATACACAGGAGCTTCAATGTAATAGCTGAATGTAATGTAATGACTCTAAACAGCATCAAGGAAATAAACATACCAAAGCCCATAAACACTGGCAAGGCTGCTTTAAAGCAATAACCATGAAGCAGGAGAGAGCTAGGTTAGCTATAGTCATTAAGTCTCTAATGGCAGCTAAAACAAGGAACAAGTGACTCCTGAGAGAAACAACACTGAGAAGGAAGAAATTGATATAGCTGCAGGCTCCAAATTCAATATCCCTGTGATCAAAAAAAACAAAAGAAAAAAACAACATTTAAAAACAAGGATTTGGGACTGTTAATTTGACAGCTACAAATATGAGGGTCAGTCCAAAACTTGTTTCTCATTTTATTTTCTGCTCAATTTCAGTCAGTGTTTCGTACAGGCCACAACGCTGGCTCACTGTTCGAGCTGTAATTTGCTGTTTTCCCAGAACATTTTAGCTATGCTCTGTGTGTGTAAGCTTGATTGCTTTGAGCCTGTATCTCCTGCAGACAGTGCCATCTTTGTTACACAGTGCTTTTCCCCCTGCTACCTTGCATTAGTCCGGGCAGCCCCCTGGTCTTACCATTAATGATAGAAATCGCTGAGGTTATTAACCGATTACACATTCTCCATCAGATTAGGAAGGCTGTACTGGCCCGCTCCCGCTACGGAAATTAGTGCTACACATTTCTCTTCACGCCGTGTCCTACAATGACACCTCACAGCCCTTCATGGACGCTTGTTATTGCCAGGCAAGTTGCTAAAAACAGCTTTTAGCTGTTTTGAAAGCGTGTGTGTTTGTGTGAGATATGAGGGAAGGTGGGCGAGTGTTTCTATTTTTTCTCTCTTTTCCAGGAGTTCAGGTACATGCCATAGAAAGTGGCTGTCACCTTTTTCCACTGTGAGGCACTCTGTTATTCACACAATATTTTCCTGTGTGGTTTAGGGCACACAATCTAAACTGAGAATATCTTCTGGCATTTAGCTGCACTTAAAGAACCTCAGGCGAGGATCAAATCTGTATCTTATTTTAACTGATGGAGATGGAAACAGAAACCATCTTTTGTATCCACCACAGTCCAACACAGTTGTATAGTTTATCCATCCTGTGTATGTCTAGTATACTGTGGCCTACCGTGTTGTAGCATGCCTTACAAAGAGGAGAGAAGAGGAAGAGCGTGCTGCCTTGTGACTGAGATGCAGGGCGACAGTTGACCTATAAGGGGCTGACTCACCCCCACGTTCACTTCACCACTAATATATTCACTTAGTAACGCTCAGGGGATGTGCAGTTCCACTGTGAAAGAATGGCTGAGCATAACAACTTGTACACATGTATATATGCTAAAACACAAAGAACACATGTGAGGGGTCTGTACCACACTGGTCTTGTGGTAACGGCATTGAACAAACAAAAAAATAGGTGATTAGAACACACAGGAAATGGTTGACTGGTTGAATTCACAAAAGAACATATAAGTGTGATATGTGTGCCCGCTGTACATGCACATATCTCTGCTGAAAAGCAAAGCAAAGAGAAGTAGCCATCCCTTTCTCAAAAAGACAGACAGTCGGGGGGAAGGGGCCTGAGGTTCAGAGACCAGTCAAGTGCTCATCTATCGCTCAAGGAAAAAGATAGAATTACTCATCCAGAGCACAAGAAAAAGGAGAGACCTAAAGAGCCTCAGATCATAAGAAAGAGGAAGAAAAGAGCAAGCAGAGAGACAGAAAAAGATACACAGACAGAGGCCTGAGTCTTATCAGCGGAAGATTAGCGCAAGAGATAAGGCCTCTAGGCAAGGCGTTATGTTTAGCCTGTTTGAGGCTTCCTGTCATCATCATTAGGGCCGCTTCTCCGACGGCCACTGCGGAAAACAGAGCAGCCATTTGGAAAGACACCCAGTGAGGAGGAAGATAAAGAAAGACAGGACCGTTGGTCAAAAACAAGATGATGGCTATATTAAGTCTAACGAGCAGTGTAAGCACAATATCATGCTGTGGTAAAGGCACTTGAATCCAGACCTAGCGTATAATTATATCTGCCAGTTTTATTTTCCACAATAATTATGGTAAAACTAAGGGCATTTTCTTTCGGGTGACCACTATACTTAAACATGGTATAAGATATACAACAGAGAAGTGTAGTAACACATTTTTCCACTTCAGTTCACAACTACAAACAGCGGAGAGCATGATTTCCAGCAAAATCATCAAGTTACAGCCTTCTGACTGACATGCTCCTCATCTCACCCCTATACTGTACATGTCACATGTAACACTAAGTGCCATATAAAAAATGGAAGGTAAACCTATTGTCCTTTGAAAACCAAACCGTTAATAAGGCAGCAGTTTGCCTTGGAAATGGGGGAGGGAGGGTTATCTGCTGAATCTAGCTGGCTGACTGGCTGACAGTAACTGTCTGTGACACTTCCCTGCCGCAGGAGTCGTGGGCGCTAGTGTATTGTGACAGAGTGCAACCTTTAAAGGCCAGCAACTGATGCACAACAGCACCCAAACCCAGCGATTCAGCCTGCACCGGCCTCCTCCTCTTGTCTGTGGTGAGCAAGCCTAAAAGCGCCCGTGACCACACACATACAAAGGCATAAACACTCATACTGTACACAGACAGAGAGAGAGAGACAAGACTTTCTCTTGACTGCTCAAATAAAGACATCTGACCTTCAGTTGCCTCTTGTCTAGTTTTTGGGAAGCCTGTCTCTATCTAGAGAAGTCACGGTTATGATACAGTCATCATTTGCCTTGTGCATTATGATCAATTACACAATCTGTCTGTCAGTTGCCAATTAGTGTGGCACTCACAGCCACTGGCAGTTAACTGTGAACTGATGTAGCCCACACAGAAAAGAAAATCCTCTACTGCCACCTGCTGGTCAAAGTTAATCACATCTTCCTTTCAACACATTTCACAGGGAGAACAAGTAATGTGATTCTTTATTGACCTCAGCACTGAACTTGTATTCTGGCTTGTTGATCTCTTCAGGGAAAATTTTGCGTTTCACTGACAGAAGCTGCGTCATTTGGCTGAATTCCTCTGACTTAATTTCCATTAAGATAATTCAAATTTTATCTGATCTTATAGGTGGGCTTATTCTGCCAAGGCCGTGGGCCAAGAAAGAAAGAGAGGGAAGTATAAGATGATAAACAAGGAGGGAGGGAAAGTGACAAAGAATGAAAGAAAATATACACTGATGTTATGAAGAAATCTGTCCATCTTGTAGATTAGATATGTAACTAAAGAAAGGGTTACGTTATTTGTCTATGTGTGTGTGTGTACCTCTCATAGATAGTCTTGAGAGCGACCTGGTCAGACACTCCGTCAGTCTCTTCCAGAAAGAGGATGATCCACGATGTCCTGTAAGGCCACTCCTCTGTCAGGTTGATCCAGGATGCCAGCCGATCCCAGTTGAAGATGATCTGATTGGCTCGCAACAGTCGACCTGACAACAATAATGCACAGAATTTGTGGCCTTAGAAGTCACTGGTCTACTCTACTTCTACTCTGCCAGAGAAAACAAACACCTGAGCACTGTGCATCATTCATCATCCGTCACTGTCAATTAATAATCTGCACAAAGTTATGGCATAAAGAACAGAGAAGTGGGCTTGTAACCACTAAGTATTCAGTTTGAATCACCAAAAAAAGCCACAGAGATGATTTTATACATTGTGACCCACTGTCACATCCTGCAAGCATCTGATGTGTAACATAATAACAAACCAGTCAGCTATGGAGGCTTGTTGTCTCAACTTTTCCACAAGCTGGTCAACATCAAACTGCTGCTTGGTACTATTGCTCATTTCTAATCAGCTAACAACATATTAATGTGTGTAAATTCTCAGTCTGTCATTTTATTATTACAAGTAATATTTATTTTTAATTTGAATGCCTGCTTAAGCTTAGAGGCAAAATCTACTCTTCATTAAAATGCTTGGTCAAATGCACCGCCTCTGCAGCCACATGATAGCTCCCATTGGAATAGGAATAAATACCATCGGAGCTTTGTTTTGCAGTTCTGTCCTCCTCCAAATCCACTAATATTTTCCAAACAGCTGACTAAAGTTAACAAGCAAAGCACAACAACTGAATGTACCATCCAATCTCCTAAACAATGGCAGGTTAAATTAAAGCTAAACTACTTTAATCTTGCCTTAAAAACCAAATGTTATTTGTTACTGTTGTGAGATGAGGGTGGTGCTAAAGCAGAAAGTGATTTATTCTTAACCTGTGATAGAAACAATGTTGAGCAGCCTCCTCATGGTTTGCGGGCTGATGTCACTGAACCAGTCTTCGGTCACCAGCAGCTTAGTGAGGTCGAATGACATCTGTCTGGTGATGGTCCTCTGCATCTGGCGACGTCTGTACGTGTCCTTGTACAATGACAAACAGAGAGTCTAGTTAGCATAAGACTGGAAATTTTACATGTTTATATTCACCATGTTTCATGCAAATAAAAATTGCATTACATAATTACATAAATACAATTAGAATTACAATTACTGCCTAGGCTGTGTGTGCAGGAAATACAGTCACAATCTCCCAAATAATAATAATAGCAGAAAAGTGATTTTGCAGAACATTACGATGTGACAGTGAAGTGACCTTTGACCGTTTGGATATAAAATGTCCTATTAGACAACTGTGTTAAATAATTAGCACAGTTGGCATATAAATATCTGAAATGGGGCCAAAATGATCTTGACTTTTGACCTCTGACCACCAAATTCAATCAGTTCCTCCCTGAGTCCAAGTGACCATTTGTACCAAATTTGAGGAAATTCCCTTGAGGCATTACCGAGATATAGTGTTCATGAGAACGGGACAAATGAACGGACAGACAACCTGAAAAACAGCCTAGAGGCGTTTAAGAGAAACATACTCTAATACTCTAATAAAAATCTAAGTCTTACAATTAGATCACTAATCACAAACTGAAATGACAAGTCAAACAATACCACACCATTTCTCCTGACCCAGTAGAGGTTTTAGATTTTATGTTTTATCACTGTAGCGAGCTGTGCAACACGAGACAGGACGTTTCAGAGTCAACATGTGATCTCAGGTCATGTCATCATAAAACCTTGTGCTTAAATAAGCTGAGGAATAAATGGATGGAACCAAATTCTATACATGTTTAATAGTACTTACACACAGTCCATTTATACATTTTTGGGTCTGTTTTGCCGTCAGTTGTCAAGATAACCCAACAAAGGTCTGCAATTTAAGCAGTGGTGGTCTGAAGTGGTGAGAGTGAAACCAATTAAAAGCTATTTTTTCTCACGCTCTTAGCCCCTTCCATATCATCTCCTCGTGAGCAAAACATATAATTCTGTGTGACTGCAAACAGAAAGCAAGAGAGCCGCTGTCCGAAGCTGAACAGTCATGACACACAGGCGAGCTATTGACACAGATCTACCGGAGAACATCTGTGATGATATCAGACAGCTGCCATGGTCATGAGCCAAGGCAAGGCTTTTGGTTGACTTTGAAGTCGTAACGCCAGTCTCATGACCTCTTTCTCAGAGAGATGAAACATATGGCCACCACTCAGTCAGGCCTGAAAAAGGTCTATCATGCGGACAGCCCTGTGTGGCTGACTGTCCGATATGTATTGATTTTTACTGCAGTTCTACAGCTTTACTGGTCCATTTAGATGTTTTTGTATTGTACTGATACATTGTTCAGTCATTTGGTTAAAAACTCTAAACACTGAGTGGTAATTTCCAGGTATAATTACTTTTTTAAATAAAGTTTAATTCTAATAAATGTAAATAAGATGGTAGAGATATTCATAATGTCATCCACAACTTGAGAAGCCAAATGAAAATGGAGAGCCACTAATTGATTTTCTCCTCCTGCCCTCATTTTAATCTCCACTTGTAGAAAGAGGACCCTCCTGCCAAGAGCTAGCTAGTGGTGGAGGGCAAATAAAGAGAGCACGCTGCCCCATAATAAAAGGGCCAACACCAATAATTGACGATACTAGATAAACCCGAGGTACAAACAAATGTCAAACAAACAAACAAGAGAGGGAGGTAGGAAAAGGGGGGTGGGGGTGGGAAGGTCTTGCAGGGGGGGAGGAAAGCATCAGCGACAGCAGCAGAGTCACTTAGCCTCCTGCCAGCAGACCTGGTGCCAGTGTTTTGTCACAGGGACCCACTGCTGCTAGGCCTTGTCATTAGGCTGTGGCAACACAGCAGGAAGGATAAACAGCCATTACATCAATTACACCAGGAACCTTGGCCGCACACCGAGCACCTCTCTCTTTTCGTCTCTGTGTGTCTCCTCCTGTCCTCTGGCCTCCGAGCTGCCTGCCAACGCCGCACATGTACTCAACACCCCCTTCAGGAAGGAGGCTGGAGAGAGAGTGAGCAGGGAGGCTTTCTAAGGCAGTGTCTCTCACCGTTACCCAGTGTTTTCTATTCAAGTTGTGGTGAACTAACTGCATTTTAATTTTGTTTGATTAATGTGAGGACATCAAGCATTCATTTCCAGCTTTATGATATTTCCAGATAACACGAGCGTTATGGGAATAAGTGTGGCGGAAAACCAAATTTATTTTACCTCCCTCTATAAACAAAACATCTGCCTCCATTTTAATTTTGTGACAAAAGCTTCCCTGCAATTTGTTATTATTGCTGGCCTTTTGTTTTGGTTGTAATGAGGTTAGGGTGGGGTATGAACTCTATATTTAGGGAGGCAAACAGAACCTACAGTGCTTGATATATTGGTTTTGGTTTATCTAATTTTGACATAATACAATCTTACTCTTCGATTTGTATTTTACATCTTGCCACCTATTACTGATGCCAGTCTTCCACGTCCAACTCATATTGCATCCACGGCCATCTCAGCATTGGGATCCCTCTTCTTCTGAAGTTAGAGAGCTTGGTGGGGTCAGGAACCATTTATCCACCAAACAAAACATTGTACAGCCTATACAAATAAACTTGATTTGAATTGTTGTTACCCTGCGATTGAGGGCGTTCTTGCTGCCAAACTTGGCCTGGTCTTGGCCCAAGCTGGTCTGAGACATCTTCCTGTCCAAGTCTTCATGCCATCCTGGAGGGAGTGAGAGACAGAGAGAATGACAGCTGACCAGTGCCTGTCGATGAGCGCCATAAATTAGATGTCTCTATTCACATAGAACTATAGTTTCTGGACCTGTCTACCAATCTATGGCACAAAACTCAATACAAACCTCCATATACCTGTATGTATCAAAATGTATTGTATGTTAGCTCTTGGTTTTTACCTTCAACAGGCAATGCCTCTCCATTGGTGGGGGCTGCCATGCAAAGCTTTTTGGCTGTGCTGAGGCCTCTGCTGTTGAGGAATACTGGCAGGTGGACGATGTTCCTCATATAGTCGTGACCGTTGATGTTGGAGTCTCTCAGCACACTATTGAGGTTTTGGTTGATAGCTTTTATGATAATGTGGGGATCGCTGGCAAAGATGGAGATAAAGGGGCCCTTGGAGAAGAGTACCCTCACCTGGAATGAGAAAGCAACCATTAGTGTGTAAAGGACATTTTTCATAACCTTTTTTTGCTATTCCATAAAACATGTATTTCAAACTAAGATACCAGCCTGTTGCACTACTATTATTATGATGTGTACATGGGTTTGAACATGGACTTGAAAAAGTTTTTAGCACAGCAGTACCCTCTGTGGAGTGTCTACCACTTAAATGTCAAAATGGGTGTTTTACGATCGAATCAATCAACAACATGATAACTAGAGGCAACAGTCCGCTGTAGTACTTAAATTTAATGACTCCTGTGAGAGCTGACTGTCTGCAGCACATGGTTTTGGGGATTTCCACTCCGCTAAGAAGGGACATTGTCCAAGCATCACAGGACATCGATTTGCGCTACACACATACACGGTTTGTTAACCCCTGATCAGCACCCTAGCCTAAGGCTCGCCTCACAGGATGATGAACGTCTGTCCCTACAGCAGCTGTCAGCACCATCAGCTAAGGCGCCATCACATGATGTCTGCGTCTTTAATGAACATTATCTGGTAGGAAAAGTATACAGACTGACGAAAAAAAGAAGATTTGATTTTGTAATTTGTGTAACCTACAAAAAATATATTTCACAGTGTGCGTTTGATCTCTGAACAGAGGATAGTTTCAGAGTGACTGGGAGGTGCTCGCAAAGATGAGAAGATTACATTAGCACACAGGAGGCTGCCATCCTCTCTGGGCTTACTTCACCAAATAATAACATTTGGCTAAAAGGAAATTCTATTACAGCAGCTGGGAGGAAGAATCTAAACTTGGAGGCGAGCTGAGGCAGCTGGGAACACCAGGGTGGCTGCACTGCAACAGAGAAGTGCGGGCTCTGTGTGCACAGGTGAAGGACCCACTTTAGGTTAAGGCCACATAGCAGCTGCTTTACAACAGTCTGTTTCATGGTTATAAATTTGCTTAAGTGACAGATGTTGAGAAATTAAATTCTTTCATATTATCTTGTTATCAGTCAAGAGGAAGCTGCACTCATCATCTACGTGCTCACACACACAATCACATGCACCCACCGTGTCCAGCATTTGCAGGACTTTGTCCTGTTCACAGGCATCCAGCCCGTCGATGATGACGGCCATACGTGTCTGGTTCTGGGTGAAACCATCGATGGTTTTGGCCATTTTAGACATTAGTTCCACCTCATGCTTCAGAACCTTGTGAGAGACAGGAAAAAAAATCAACAGCATTTTTATGTGAGAAAGAAATTACTGAATTAGGAACAACTTCAAAACTTAATAAATAAATGAAATGTCCCTCCAGCCATGACAACAGGATTTCAAATTATTTCCATTCATCCATGATCAGGTACAATGATTTAAGTGCATTAGTCTACCTTCATAAATCCTTCACTCTTGAGTCTGTGCAAGTTGTTAGCAGCACTGTGCAGGCGTTTCCTCTGGGAGTTGAGGACAGAGTCAGCCACTTGCCACCAGGTCCTGCAGTTAAGCAATAAAGCCAGGCCCACCACGCTGGCCATAGCTATCAGCACTGCATTCACTGTCAAGTTCTCCGGGTCCACCTGGTGAATGAAAGGATTTGAACTGATTATTGGGGCATTCAGCGACATACTGTTTTAATGCAGTGTCCCAAGCTCATTGATCTAACCCACCTTAAAGATGGCCAGCAGGGCAATACCGGTGATTAGGCAGCCTAGTGTCAAGGCAAACAGCACGAAGGAGGGAACACAACATGTTTTCTTCCACTTTTTACCTAGAGTATGAGAGAAATGTAGATGGTCACATTAGAGAGATGCACTGAGGGTAAAACCTTTTTTCTACAAATTCCTACATAGTAGCATTACCACTATCTGGTCACGTAGGATGTAGTTAATGAGGAAAACAGTGTCTAAACAGTTAGTTTTAAGCACTGGTTATACTTACAAAAGCTTCATTATGCTTAAAAGAGCCCCATTTCCAACAATCTAATTTTGCACTGATGCAAGTAAATACCAATATAAAAAACCTAATTAAGGAAACTGGTTTACTCTGCTATTAAACAAAGATGCATTTCTCCACTCTCTATTTTCAGTTTGGTTTATTGTCAACACAAACTGCACAGCAACTACTCATTATACTGAGTCACCTCAAAACCATGATCAAATATTTCACTTAGTTGGACAATAATTATGTAAGCAGATTGTGACTGTGTGTGTAGACTGAAAGGTCATCACACGACAGACGTCTACAGCCAAAGAAAGCAATGTCACCTTGAATCTCATCGTTCTTGAAAACCCTGAAGAGTCTTGTGGCCATGAAGCCAAACTCTCTCTCGCAGGCATCTGAGAGTGTGGCAATCATCTCAGCCATGGAGGTCTCTCCTCCAACACTGGATAGGCGATTATAATCGGTGAACAAGAACCTGTGTGACGTGAGAAAAACAGAGATGGGAAACTGAATATTTATCTAAAAAACACAGCGACCTCCTAATGAGTTTTATAGCTCATAATGAATGTAGTGTGACAAAGCAACTGTTAACAAACGTCTATATATTTTGTCTTGGAGCTGGGAGACTGATACTGTAATATTTTAGCAGAACAGTGTAGTGATTAGAGTTAAGACTTTTTCTGTGTCTGTCATTGTCACCTAACAGGCAGGGCGCGGGTGGTCTGCTCAGGAAGTTCAGGGGGGTTGACAAACATCAGTTTGAGCAGCAGCTCCAGGTAGCCAACCTGGCGGGCCAGACGTGTGCTGATGACCCATGCCCAGTTCCAGCTCTCCCTCTCACGCCGGCTTCCAAAATACACCAACACTGGAGACAGAAGAAGAGATCGTCAACAGAGGCATCTTTTTATTTTTTAGCCTTTTACTGAGGTTCAAGCCAAAACAATTTGATTAATATCATGGTTAAGTTTTATCCCTCGATATTAGTAAGATCTCCTCTTAACTCATCATGATGTTGGTTATGTAATGGCACCCTCTAGTGAGCAAAGCTGTTTTATCATAAATATTGACATTGTATAAACAGAAATGTATTATATATCAATATTATTGTTGTTTTATTAACGGTCTGAAAATTGTTTTGGCTGCCATTGCTGTAGGTCTACACCAGTTTTTTACACTTGAGTTCAGGACAGAAAAGTCCTGATGTAGGGATGAGATTACAGGCGATATATATGTTAATGTTTGCTTGTTATATTCAAAAAAGTACCAATTTTGTATAAAAATATGAATTAACATTTCCACTTAATCCATTTGCAGCTCACTTTGTTGGTCATATTTAAACAAAACTTCCTCATAATCAGTTCCTGCATCAGTTCTGCATCTCTACATCTTTTGTCCTCTCACCAAAGAAGATGTAGAGCAGGGCGAGGAGGCTGAGAGAGACAGCGATTGCCAGCTTGGGATCGACAGTAAAGCCAAGGACGACTGCCACTGAGCCACAGAGTAGCAATGTGAGGAAGACCACCAGCCATGAGAACTGGAACAATGGCTCTATCTGCTGGCCTGCAAAGGTCTTCATCTCATCTAATGAATAAAAGGGAAGAGAAATAAGTCCATAAAGAGAATCTCATGTCAGATATTTAAAGTAATATGAACAAACCATACTTTTTCATATCCGAATGAAGCAGTTTTTAATGCTGTTTGCTTACTTACCCTCCAGTTTCTTAAGAAGGAAAGACTTGCCGCTGCCCCACTGAGCGTACAATCCAACACAGATAGGTGGCTGCATAGTGGGTTCACTCAGGATGTCTGCTAAAGCGCTGCTATACAGGTCATAACCCAACATGTCTCCATCTGACTCGGAGGGGGAGAGGTGCTCTGAGAGAGGAAAAAATAAACAGGAGACGAAGATGAGAGAGGGTAAAGTAAAGCAGTTTAATCTCTAATTCTGCTTTAAACAATGACAAGTAGAAATGAGTCATACTGGCTCCAAATATCTGTGTGAGGATGCTTTTCTGGTGGGTGCAGTCAATGTTGTATGGTGTCTCTCCGGCTTTGTTGGGACGGTAAAGCAGGCGGCCATCTTTTGGGTTCCTTAGCAGCAGCTCGGCCAGCTTTCGGCTCCGCCCTCGGATGGCAATATGGAGGGGCGTGTCTCCTTTCTGTGTGAGGAAAAAAACACAACTGACTGATGTCCATTGAAAAAGGGGAAGAGTAGCTATTTGAAAATGTGCAACAGTGGCAAAAAAGAATCCTCCACATCACTAAAACTAAATAACAACATTAAAGCATTGTCATGATGATGCTTTTCTATACTAGCATGAGTTATCAGCAAGTGTGTTTTAAACAGTACCTTGTCCACTGCAGACACTTTGGCTCCTTTATCCAGCAGCAACTCCACTATTTCTATATTCCTCATTTTAGTGGCTTTGATAAGTGGGGTCTCGCCCTCCTAAAACATACACACACGCACACACATTTTACATTCTAAAATTGACTTGCATGCATCTGACCTTTAAAAAAGCCTGGGGTAAGCTGTTATAATGTAATATTCATAGTTGTCTGTCTGCATCTGGACAACAGTTTTTACAGAAAGCAGATTTCTGTTGTCCTGATTTTTCATTTAATATAGCGAATGCAAATATTGTAAAATTTGACTACAATACAATATATGAGAAAACATGACAAATAAAGATAGAAACATGACATTTTAGAAATGACAACCGAGAAATTAAAAGCATAAGAGAGCGTGCATGTCCCCCCCTACACTACTGAGTGTGCCTTACCTTAGTGCAGCTCTCGGTGTCAGGGTTACACTGCAGGATGTCTCTCACCATGGTAGCGTTGCCTTTCTCCACTGCCCAGTAGAGGGCAGTCTTTCCATCCTGATGTTGAAAGAACAGGGCAAATACTAACTTGTTATAAACTGTGTCAGAAATGCAAAAAAGCGTATGTATAGTGTTCAAGTAGCAAGGCTGAGAATGCAATATACAGGTACAGTCTATGGGTAATAACACTATAGTGTTGTGTCTGTTAATATAGTAGTCATACATTTGTGCAATTCTCACCTATGGATTTAAGATCACTTTACCAAAAACACAACAGAGCTAAATGAACAGTATTGAGCAGCAGCGTGACATTTCACACAGAGCACAAGAAGATCTCCTGCTTGCTTTTAAACATTAATAAGGCAGCAACAATAACAGGAGGGGGCTCCCACCTGGCCCCTGACGTCAATATCAGCGTATTTGTTCAGCAGAGCTCGGACTATCTCCACATGACCTCCTCTCACTGCTCCAATCAGCATTGTCTCCCCACTCTGAAAGAAATGGTGAAAAAGAGAGAGAGAAAGGAAAAACAAACAGAGAGAGACATGAATTGTATTTCAATATGAACAATTTTACAACATCCTGTTTGTGTCAAAAAGCAGCTGGTAATGCTGAAGTGAGGAGGCCTCACCCTGTCAGTGATGTTGACGTAGGTGCCAGCGTCCAGCAGGTCCTCTACGATCTCAGTATGTCCCTCCTTAGCAGCGATGGCCAGGGCTGTGTTGCCGTCCTTGTCCGTCATGTTGACATTTGGGTTCCTCTTCAGCAGCTCCTTGACAACTTCTGTGTAGCCTCCTTTCACGGCCACAATCAGAGCTGTCATTGAATTCTGTAAAAAACACAGAAAGGAGCTATTTTCTCATTTGAGGGTCTCTGTAACCCTAACATTTCTAAGCTTTTTTATAAGCTTTTCTCTACTTGACTGGGATTCGGTTGGTGTTCAAACGGTCAAATGACAGATGTTCAATAATTTATGGCTGATCAGAACAAAATGTAATTCCCGCATGTTGTCAGTTTATGTCAGCAGCACTGGGAGACACTACAGGCTTAATGACAACTTATTATTGACGTCTCATTTAGTGAGCCCAATAATTCATATATTTTTCCAGGCACTAGAGTCTCTTAATCACATATGAATTAATTGCTCTGCAGCATTAGCTACTACAGTTCCATCTGATTATTGATGCTACATATCAAACTATCACATCATTCAGTTTGTGTTGGCACAGATGCGACATGACTCCGAGGAGCACAGATGTGCTGCGTCATAGGTGCAATCAATTATTTAATATTGCAGTTTACTGACACATTTGTGGCGCTTGGCAGCATTAAATCTTGATTGTGTGAAAACCACACTGGCGAGAACAGGCAGCTGTGTGTGTCATGGCACCCACAGTGAGCCCAAGACAAAATTAGACCTGCTCAGCTGGTAAAGTACCTGTTCAGACTAACAATACAAATATTACGACTGTTCAGGAAACACTGCAAAATATTACTCTGTCAAATACCTACATCTGCACATAAGAACTAAAATAAACAATTGTCCATATTTTTCTAGACTCAAAACCCTAGAAACAAATTTGAGAATTAGAATTAGATGTATAGTGTGTAAAAAGGCCAAAGAGAGAAACTGACCAAAGTTTATAAAGTCAAACTTTGAGAAGTCGTTCTAGATGAAAATTGGATGTAGTAAACAACATTCACAGGAAACAATCTACTTACTGCTCCTTCCTGGTCCACATCAGCTCCATTGGCCAGAAGGTGCATCACACATTCATAGTGGCCTTTTCTGGCAGCCCAGATCAAAGGAGTGGTACCATACTGTAAGGAAAAAATGAAAACCTTGATATAATGCATGAAACATGAGTGAAGGGTGGACATGGGCTCAAGCACTTTTAAACTCATACCACTACACACATCCTCTGTGTGATTAAAGAGATAAATGATGAACATCTTTCAGTATGTAGTTACCTTGTCTGAGCAGTTGACCTTGGCTCCGTGCTGCAGCAGGAGATGGACAATCTCAGCGTGGCCGCGACCTGCTGCCCAGATGATGGGGTAGACGCTGTACTGTTGAGGCAGAGGACAGAGATGAAGTCATGCTGACAGTAACTAATGATCAGTGTCAGGCCTGCGGTTGTACGAACACTTTCAGCCACCTCACAGGACTGAAACAGCAGATGATGGGGTATAACGTGCAGGTGAAGAGGAGGGTTGTGGTTGTGTTCACATCTTTGTTACACTAGTAAGTTGTGTTTACTGACATTTACAACTAATGTTTTTCTGTATATACCTTGTCAGCTGAAACACTGCATTACATTTACATGGAGTAAACGGAATATGTCATGTGAAAACCTCCCCCAAATCTGGGATTATTATGTCTTCAACTTTCAGTATAAAGTAAGAACAGATACCAATGATGCTAGGAGAAAAACAGTGTGTCCAGTCTCAGTACCTGACCAGTGATGTTGGGGTTAGCTCCTTTTTCCAAGAGCAGCTGGGCCACATCTGTACAACCTTTGTAGGCTGCCCACATGAGAGCAGTCCAACCCCCCTGAGTAGAAAAAAGACACACACACACACACACACACAAAACACAGTTCAGTTGAACAGAAAAATTATGAGGATAGGAGGGAAGACAAGATTTGCTCTACATACAGAGAATGTAGTAGTCTGGACATATAATTATAGGTATTATTTTATCCTAATAAGATGTAAGGGCAACAACAGTAATAAATTCAAGCCTGCCAAAAAAGGTAAAATCTAACCAGATTTTGTGGTAGGAAAATGTGCTATTTCCAGCTGGTATGACACACTTTCCAGTGAGTGAGCAGTATCACACAGTGTGGTTTATTATAATCCCCCTGTGATGACTGGCTGTGATCTGTCCTGTGCAGCTTAAACACGCCCCGCACAGCAATGAGTCGTGTCCTGAGACATTTCCATAGTGTCGCAGATTTTAAGTCATATGCCATGTAAATGTGTAACCTTTTTGAAATAGAATCCTAATGCATCATCCACTTACTGATGGTTTATACTCAATAGAACTTTTTTTTTTTTTTTTTTTGCATTTTTAGGTTGCTGGAAATTCACATTTCCTCTTGAATGGGACATCTAAAGCACAGTAAATGCTTACAAACATGCTTAGTGCCAGGTAATAAATGTGTATCTCGTCTCCATGTGCCCAGTGCTCTGCTCATGAATATACAGAACGGCAGCAGCAGCGAGCCTGCAGACGACTGACTGTCTCTGACTGTCTGTATCCAATGACTAAATCATATCACTGCCCCATGCAGAGACAACCAGAGCTCAGTAAATAAGATTACTACTAGAGAGGAGCCATCACACAGAAAGCAATTTATGTCCATTTCAAGGCTAATGGATCATCTTGAACAACCAACACTGGGGTCATCATGTCAAGAAGAAACCATTAATGTACATATACTCAAGGCATAATAATTTTATTATATTTTAAAATGTGTGAGGACTACATTTTAATAGTCAACTTAAAGTACAAGTTTGAGCAGTTTAATGTTTCTTTTATATTAAAAAGATTGAAACGGTTGTTTAGCTACCATATCTTTGACCTATAAGCATACATTGTGAAGTCATTTTGGGCACTGATGATACATTATTATCCCTTACTCTTCCACCACCCTTCATCCCAGCTTTCCACTATTTTCTTGAGAAAAAAATCTTTTAATTTTTTTTTACAGTAGATGGTTTAAATAGAAAGGAAATAAGGAGAGGAAGCAAGAGGAATGACATCAACTAAGTTACTATCCTACCCAATATTCTTACCTAATTTACCTTTTTTAGTTCATTTTTTACTACATTTTGACTTCATATCAATATATCATTATTGACATGATGTCATAACTGTGATACAGTGTATAGGATACCAATTTTGGATAATGGGATGTCAAAGTTAAGTTGTATGTACATAAAACCACTATACTAATAATAATGGCAGATTTTACGGGATTAAAAAATATTATCATTTAGTTATATAGTTATTGTAAAGTGAAAACTAAATCTCCTTCCCTGCTGCATCACCCAGTTTTTGAGTTCTCACCATGTCTCGATGTTCCAGGTTTGCATTGTTCTCCAACAGTTCCCTCACCACCTCAATGTGGCCTTCCTTAGCTGCAGAGATCAACGCCGTCCAGCAGTCCTGTACACAGAGACAACCGGTTACCGTGGAAACCCCCATCAGACTCCAAATCCAGTTGGACAGAAGTTTGTCTGAGCTCTACGGCTATGCGGGACGTCCTGAGGAACGGTCAAAGCACTATACCTACCAGCTGGTCATACCAGGTGCTCATGGGAACACGATGTCGCATGGGGGGACAGGAGTGACGGAGGGCAGAGTATGAGAGACAAGAGCAACTACGACATGTAACGCTTCTCCTTCCTCTTCTACGTTAGTGCAAGAATGAATACAACTTTGAGTGTGCTCTGTGTAATAGCAGGTTACATGTATTTGAGATGTTAATGAGAGGTGTGTGAGTAAGCATGCGTGAGCCTAAGTGGGGGAGTGTATGCAATGCGTGAGTGTGTGCGTGTGTAGGGGCTGGCTCCCGGAGACACAGGGTGTTGGCCAGCCAGTGGATCCTGTCATTTAGTCAAAAGAGTGAAGGTAAAATTGTGTACTAAGTTGTAATTATGGCTCATGATGGCTCATAATAGCTGAGGACTAAGCCTGAGTGTGGTGAGTTCAGCAAGATGGAACATCACCAACATCTTCATTGTCAAGTGGGTGATGTGGTTAAAATGACCGCATTGTTTTTCACCTGTGCCTCGACTCTGATGCGCTCTCAGCATCTCAACAATGCCATGTGTACCTGCATATATGTGTGGGAGGTATGCTCATATGCAGCAGCTTGAGATGTTACGTGTGTGCATTTGCATGCTTACAACATCATCCAAGTTAACGTTGGCTCCTCTCCTAATGAGCTCTTGTACTATCTCCAGATTGCCCTGCTCTGCTGCCACCATCAGGGGAGTCTGTCCGTTCTGAAACAAGAGAGAGAGAAGAAACTCAAACTGTGATAAGGATTTAAACGAGCTAATTAACTGTACTGTTTTCTCTGTAGCCCCCCGAGTACTCACTAGAAAAAAAATGACAGATGGTGATACTATGTGATGACTGAACTCTAATCCTAGCCTGTATGACATCCAGTTAATCGATCCCTTGATGGCTTTATATGGCCTGGGCATTGCTTTTCTATTAGTCAGACTAGGGATGAATATAGCACTATGCAACATTTCTTATCATGAACAAATGTCATGAAAAGACCAAAATCAATGATGTGTTAGTTAGCCCATTCATTCCTACTGAGTAAATAAATCTTTAGAGACAGGTCATGAATATACTTTTTAGGAAAAGTACTCAGACTGGAGTAAATAGTGCATTTGCTGGGGGATATTTTCAGCTAGGAGTTTGGTTCAACACTGAGTATCTACAGCAGCAGGACTGCATATGTGGGATTGACATGAAAATAAACTACAGTGCCCATGTTCATGGAAATCAAGGAGCAGGTCACCCAGTGCAATAATAGGGCTCACTGATGTTGGACGACAGTGGAGATCTGTAGCACAGAGGAATAAGCTTTAAGCTACAATAATATGCTGGTAGGATCACTTTTCTCTTGGTTTTAGTCCTGTCATGGGATTAATTTGGTGACAAAAAGAAAAATATTATCAGCATTAACATCATAAGTATGGGTCGACAATGTACAATTACTCTCACTGCCAGAGGGGGGAGACAAAAGTTCTGCACTGCAGGTTTAACATCACAATGACAACAGCTAGAACAGATCAAAATGCCTATAAAAAGTACACCCTCCCTTTGAAGTTTTCGTTTTATTGGTGTACAACATTGAATCAAAGGGGATCTCATGTGACACAGATTAACAGAAAAAAGACTCAATGTCAAAAGGGATCTCTACAAAGTTATCTAAAGTAATAAAGACTTCCCTGGAAAGTACCTACTTTTTATAGGTACAGTAAGTCATGCATAGTCAATATAAAAGAAATGTTAACCTTAAGAAGCCAAACACAATATTTAATTATTTATTCACTAAATGGGTTCATAGTCATTTTCATTTCTATTAAAGCTCCACATCAGATCTAATACTCCTTTTCCCACAAAACACCTTTTATATTATCTTAGAGAAACTTTGCTTATTGAACACTTATCCATTAGAAGGGTTCTCGTAATGTAACTGACTTACATCACTCCTGCTGTCCACGTCTCTGAACTTGTCCAAATGTGCTTTGATGGCAGCCAGGTTCTCCTCCTCCACATAGCTGAACAGACTCTGGACAGCCAGGGAGGTCATCTTCAGGGAGGTGGTGGTATCCATGGCTGACTGCTAAACACCTGTACACCACTGCAGAGCGAGAGGAGAGCAGATGAGCATTCGCAGGAGGCATAGGAGAGCAACAATATCTACTGCATGTGGCCAGCACAGCTAACTGTACAACACTACTTAGAGACAAACAGAGAAGTTAAAAGCATGGCCAGGAAGAGGGTGTGGTGTGTCTTTGAAGTGATGCTGTGGAATAAACAAGTACTGTCCAAACCCAACTCACACGCACAAACTAAACCATACAAACAGAAAACAGAGGCCACAGGAGGAGAAAGGAGTTGCAATAGTTAGCCCAGCTATAAACGTTTAAAAATATAATCAGAAAAGATGGTGTCATATTAATATCTCACTGAAAGAAATTAATACATGAAATTTATGCTGTACAAATGTAGACTTATTCAGTAAGCATGTGTGTGTTTGTGTGCATTTCTTCCTTTTAAGGCAGAGCACAATTTTCCTGTGCAGGCACAAATGCAACATACACACTTCCACATATCAAGATACCACAAAACAATCCTCAACCAGTGGGACACACTTACTGTATATGTGTCTGCCTCAGTGGTAATTTTAAGATGACTTTTTCTACCAGGAAGTTAAAAAATGGTTACAATGGGATATTGCACTGAACGTGCTCATTACACAAGGGCTAACAGGGGCACTTAGTTCAGTCCAGTTCAGCTCCATCTGCCTGCTCATGCTGATAACATGAACTGAAATTCGTCTGCTCGGTATAATGAAGGCAAAGCAATCACAATGCTCCACTCAAGAAACTGCACCAAGTCACCAAATACCACTGAAGACAAACAATAGTCTTTAAAACTTTCTTCCTTTGAAGTAATAATAACTTGGACAATTGATGCGCTCGACTGTGCGCTCCAATTATATCAAGACCAAGTTCAGTTCTACCCTCCTCCACTGCCATATAATGGACTTTGTAAAACTTGTGTACACTAAACAAGAAAAGTGATGCTCAGTGCCTGAAAGTACAATAGGTGCACTGCTGTGCAGTATTTTACTGAAACTACTTTGCATTGATGGGGAAAGAGCAGCGAGATGCAGATAGGTAATTGTCTGCATCTGATAAATCGATGCAGACAGCCCACTTCAGGGAGATTATCTATAATTAGGCAGCACCATTTTAAAGAATGATTTTAAACCCAGACCATAGACAAGCAGGTTCCTCTATTTACTGAGTCATTTTAACCCCTTTCTACGCAAGCAAGCGGACCAGGGTTTTTCTACTGATGGCAAAAAGGAGCTGGAGTTCATCAGAAATATTTACAAATAAAATCATTGGCAGTGACTTCCTCATATATTCAGGCAAGATCTCCTCAAAGGAACAACATAAAACAACAAAATATCCCCAACAAAAGAAAACGCCTCAAATATGGTTGCTCTCTCTGTATTAGGGATTCACTCAATCGATGAAAAACTCATTAATGATTCATCAAGTTGTGCTCTTCCATCATGGTCAGCCTTACTTCCTGCCACAATGAGAGAAAATTAATCAGCTGCATTCATTGCCTGTAAGTTATCTTGGCAGTGGGTTTCACATAAAGACTGCCAAATATGCTGCACAGTATTTTGCCATAATCCTTGAGAAAAGCAGCTCAGGCTCAGGTCAATAAAAGCTTAAATGTCACATGCCTGTTGGGCTGTCAGTACAAAGGCCCAAAACTATCAATTCAGTCAAATTCAAAGCTGCCAATCAATGAATATCTACATATTCTGTATTTTTTTCCCTCTAAACTCTGATCCTGTTTCTTTTTTCAGGATCCACCTATAACTGCTCACCCATATTGCACAGTGTCATACATGAGTGTAAAAAATCCTTTGTTTACAGTGGAGCCTGTTGACACACCCTCCCCAGCTCCTTATCTCTCAGCACAATGGGTGGACGATTACACCACACAAGAACCAATCAGTAAAGATTAAGCTCGCTTTCTGTCTGTTCAGCAATGATGAGACGGGAGCTCACACACATCCTTTTAACACAACACACAGCCAGAAAAAGCCGGGCAGAGACAAAACACCAATAAAAACAGTGAAAAAAACGAATTATTAAAGCCACTCAAAAAGACAAATGGTCTCTGGTAGAAACTACACAGCTTATGAGAAGAGTCCCTTACCTTGGTGTAGGGTGAAACTTATATTTGGCTGCTCAACACCAATCTTTATCCCTCGCTCACTCACACACTGTATCAACAAGCACTGCCAGGCTCATGCTCAGCATCCCCCTTCACCCAGGGCTGAATATTAGATGAGGGGGGCTGGCCTACGCCCATCTCTTCCCAACACAATAGACACGCGACCAGATTTCCATTCATTACACGCACTGGCTCAGCATCAATTTATACAGATAAAAGGGAGAGAGACGATTAAGTTGTTGGCCTAATCTGGGTGATTTCTATTTACGAGAAATGCAATTAAATAACATTTAGCTACTGGTGAGCTGTCACTGGCAGATTATTACTGTAGTCATTTGAGTGTGTTTAAATGACTTAATCGCTCATCACTTAAAGCCAAAATATTGAACAGATCCTAGTGCACTATAGTTTTTCTTTACATATCCACTACACTTAGCCATTTTAACACTCTAAGTTGGGCAAGAAAGTATTGACACTATCAAATTAATATCACAATATTTGAGATTTTAAAAAACTTATGTATGTCAGTAAATTAAACATATTTATCCCACATGTAAATTTCCCACAAGTGGGATGAATAAAGTCTATCTTATTTTATCTTTAGAGTAGGGCTGCAACTAACTGGTTTTCATTATGAATTATTTGGATCATTATTTTCTCAATTAATTATTGATTGATACAAATATATCCCACAACTCTCACAAACATAAGCTGATATTTTTGCTTGTTTTGTTTGGTCAACTATCAAAATCAAAAAGATGTTTGATTTAAAAATCTAAATCTGCTTTAAAAAAAAAGACAAATAGTTGCAGATCAATTTTGGAATGACTGACTAATCAATTAACCGACTAATTATTTCAGCTGAAAAAGGAAATTAAATAAGTAAAGTGATATGATATGATGAGCAGCCAGGGAGAGCCATTTGCTGCTTTCTACAGCCTTCCCACTAAAACACCAAGGCAAACATACACATATTTGTCACAGAACTGTAAAGCACAAATTTAGAGCAACTAAACTCCCAGGTGACATCTTGTTTGGCTTCACTACACATCAGTCTTATTTATATCAACATAGAGAACCATCCAGATCGACTTTCAGGGTCAGATATGATTCCAGTATTTATGTAAAAACACAGATATTATCAGAAAAATTCAAATACAGCCCCAGTGAGCCGTGCTGTTATCTGAATACACACAGATGTAGGTAGTGTGAACTAAACACGCAACACTGGATAGGATCTCTAAATTTAACCAGTCAGCTCTTTAAAGCTTGTCATGTGGGTATGAAACTGCTGAGGATTCACTTCCCTGATACATACCGGGGTCTGCTCCAAAAAAACAAGAGAACAAACATGAAACTGGTCTCATATATATATATATATGTATATGTATATGTATGTGTGTATGTATATATATATATATGTGTGTGTGTGTGTGTGTGTGTGTGTGTGTGTGTGTGTGTGTAAATGAGTGTGTGTCTTAGATAGGAGGGGCTCTGGGTTTTCAGTAGTATCTGACTAAATCTGGCACTTGGAACAAGTCCCTGGTCACAGGAGCTGCTGGAAAGAAAGTACAGGTCTGACAAACAGGCAGCCAGGACACAGTGTGAACAAAGTGGTGATAAACACACTGTGGGTCTGTGCTGCACGGGTAAACCGGGTAACGTCATATCAGACCCTCTCAACTGCGCGTCTTCGGGCTTGTCAGAAAAAGTAAACATCTGGATGTCACACACATATCACATGGTTTGGTTTTAAGTGCGACTCGACGAGGGAAAGTAAAGAAATAATATACTTTTCTGGTTTGCGTTAGACAGGTTTTGACAGGCGCGTTACAAGCTGGTTGACTTCCCGTTTTTAGGTTCTGTCACTAGGAAGTTAACAGCAAAACACAAGCTAGCTCAACCCCCCAACGGCTAACATGCTAACGTTAGCTCAGTGAGGCTAGCAGCTCCCCCAACAGGTCCTTATTTTGCTTTTTCACCTCTTAAAGTAAAAAAAAAAAAAAAACAGAAAAGAAAAAAGTACGCCACACACACCGAAGTCCTCTTACCTAGGTCGGGCTACTCTGTAATTGTATCGTATTTTCCCGGTCCGGGGAAATATAGTCAAAAATAGCACTTTTTCATGTCACGGCAGCGTTGACCTGCTCCCCGGCTGCTACAGTAAAAAACAAAGCTCCACCTACTACTACCCCTGGTTACTGTGGCGTAACATGTGGCAGAGCCTTCCTCCCCACCCCCTGTGTATTTATTCAATTCAGTATTAATAATTTATTAAATACTGTACAGCCCTGTGGTACTACAGTTTAAAGTTACTTTACCGATTCAGACTTTATTTTCTATACTTATAATTAAAAGTATTGTTTCTCAATGCATAAAACTACCCCACCTGCGCACAGAATAGATCAAACGAGCCTCAGCTACAACAATAAAATGTTGCTTACATATGATGCTTCAGTGATCTAATAATCTAATAATGTCATATAGAATAATATAACATTCACAGGGATATATTTTGTGCATAATCAGTAGTTTTTTTTAAATACCAAAGTAAAACGTTTTTTCCAGTATTTCTTGTGTAATTTTACATAAGCAAACTTAAATACAGGGCTTTTACTCATAATGGAGTATATTTGTATTGTTACATTTCCTAAGAAGTAAAGGATCTTAATACTTCTTCCACCACTCATTTTCATACCCTAGCTTCTTCTCCATTCTTCTCCATTCTCTGTTATTTTAATGCTTATATTGAGCAGAAGCTGTACCTAAGAGTGAAGGCCAGTTTATGAGAATTTACAGTGCTAACCAAGGACATCTCTATCTACCTTGGTGGCCTCAAGTATATATTGGACCCAGTGATTTGAATTATTATGATCCTTTAAATTGTTATTTGAAACTAATTACTAACTTCTTAGCTTACAGATGTTTCTTTGGTAATGAAAGTGTGTTTGCAGTGTTTGAAAGTACTGTAAAGTATATCATTATAACATTTAAAATATTGTTAAATAAACTTAAGCTCACCAAATAAATACCTGTTTTATCATAAAATTGAAGCAGCATAGGCCTTTTTCACAGTATTTTGACATTAAAGCAGGAAAAGCACAAGCAAAACTGTTGCATTCAGGCTTGTAAATAGAAATTTCCACCAGTAACATGAAAAAAAGGCATCTGTTTTCAAGTTAACACTGTTTCTCCAATATTAATTTCTACTACAGGACACAAATTCTCAAAACATAATTTTAGTGTTTAAAAATAATTTCTCTTTATTTTGCCACATAAATCAGAACTTTAATGTACTGTTATACAAATCTTTCAATAAATTTCCTTCTGACACAAAAATAACCATTATGTTACACAGGCGCACACACACACATACTACATGGACACATGCTCACACACACACACACACACACACACACAAACACACACGCAGGCACACATGCATACATACACACAAAAACAAAATGCGCCATTCGTGATTTGGCACTTTGGACATATGGAGCAGTTTGCATTGATCTGCTGGTTTGGGTGGCCATGCAGTGCAATAATCGCTATGTTTGTAGAATGACATCCCTTTCCCTTAGGTGGGCCACACTTGCCTACACACAGGGCCCAGGCTACAAATATAGTTTACTTGAGACCACATCAACATGTACGTACGGAACACAATGAATACTGGTACACACACAGTTATGGCAGGAATATGCAATGTTAGAAAGTCTTAAACAGAAATGAAAGAGGTCCATACTTCAAAGCTCACCTCTGCTGCTTTGTTATTATTTTACATAACACAAATGCACCAAACTAACTCGATTTACTGACATTTTTTTAAGAAAAAAAAGCACAACTTCAAAGTGTTTATGATATTGTGGGCTTGAAATCCCAAGACTATTTCCTGCTCTAACAGATACGTAAAAATGTGTCACTTGACTGTTTTAAACAACAGTTAGGTGCTTTTTAGTTTGCCTTCTCCACACCCACGTTTTCTTCACTAAATCCCCAAAAATGTCTCATGATACAGTGAAGTATCATCGCAGGAGAGGCTGTTTGAACTGCTGTGTGTTGTAAAGAGTAAACAGTATGATTTGAAAGGCTTAAGGTGAGCCATGGACCGAAACAACATGAGGAACCAGTGTCTCTTACACAATACAGTAAATGCACCCTGAAACAACCCCTAATCTAACATAAGAGCACACAATATGAAATAAGACCGATTTACCACAACAGCTGGTCTATGTCTTTGAATTTTGTACAATATTATAATGTCACATACATAAATAACCAAATCAGATTTCCTCACAGACAAATGCAAGTTTCACATTTAAATAATTTATAGCCTGAACGCAGTATGTGTTATCATGAACAGTGCATCAATTTGGAAACTTTTCTTTTACATTTAATTGGCTTGTAATAATTATGGCTACAAAACCTTCAGGCGGTTGAAATAGTCCTCAGTGAATGTGGCAATCTGATTAGATTTCTGTTGCATCTGTCAGATTTAGGACGATGAATTAAACTGTACAAGTGCTCAGCAGTGATGTTAATCCACTGTGTTCCACCAATTATACAATTTTATTACTTAGGACTTGCATTTATTAAATAGTTTTGGATACTTGTAGTATTACAGAGGCAAGACATTTGAACATAGAGGAAACCTGTTGTGTGAAAAATATGAACACATAAAAAAAAATTGTAATAATAATCATCACACCCCTGAACCCAGAGTCAGAAATCCTACACACACAAAAAAAGCTAAATCACAACAAGGTAAATAAACTCCCTTTGAAACACACATGTATCTGATGAGTCATGTTTGAAAAAAAAAAGCAGCAGATATGAAAAATATAAAAAGAAATAGAAATCCATTTAGTAACTCAAGTGCTTTTTAGACTTTCCACTGCTGGAGAAGGACGAAATTTGAATTTCACTGTCAATCCATACCAGAAAAAAAAAAACAAATCATTAAGAATGGATTTCAAATAGTGTTGTCACAAACATCTAGATACAAAAACACATACAATGTGAATTCTTCTCGAATAAAGGTTTTAAAAAAGACATAGAAATCAAACAATGTTTTGAGGATCCTAAGGCCTGTTTGAAATTGGCAGCTGATGATAAAGGTTATGTTTCTTTTACATGAACAACATTTTCTGTTTTCACCTAACAGAGGCTTGTATCCAGACAATGACAAAAACCCTCCACATACTGCACCTCTATTCTGTTTGTATAACCCAACACCAAAATGGCGTGGCTGCATTTAGGTTCTTACAGCGTGCC
This sequence comes from Lates calcarifer, assembly GCF_001640805.2. Taxonomy (NCBI): domain Eukaryota; kingdom Metazoa; phylum Chordata; class Actinopteri; family Centropomidae; genus Lates; species Lates calcarifer. The sequence continues at coordinate 12,637,930 of NC_066851.1, read as the reverse complement.
ATCATAACTGAGTACATAGAGGGTTTAAGGCAGCTTGGAAGTCTTCATTTCCACTCATGTAATGTAAAGTAACCACTATCACTCATTAGTTTACACCGTGGCCATTGTTACATCCTAGTCTCTTTTCCATGTCAGAAGTGTGATTGCTGTCATCCTTGCTACTGGAAGTTTTTGACAGGACGTTGACGTTGTGTTTTCTGTCTGTTAGGATTCTCAGAGCATCCGATATTTGGTTCTTTGTCGAGTAAACAGACTCGTCGCGCTCCAGCTCTCAGCGGTTTCTAGTTTGTCTCAGTGTTTCTGCTGCTGAAGGGGACCGCGTGTGCGTCACCGTCACGAGCCTCATGTGGCTTTGTCCTTCTGGTTGCAGTTGTTATCTGTGCTGTTGTGCTCTGTCTGGCCGTCCATGTAGGCCGTCCTTCTGTAAGCCGTCCTGCTGCTCTTTGACCTGCCGGCGTCTCGACTTGACGGGGAGAGCCAGTACCACCAGCAGACACAGGAGGTGTAAGCAGAAGTACCAAGACCTGCACGAACAATACAAAGTGAGAATTATCTAACCAAAGCTTATTATAGGTATTAGCAGGAGAATGAAACGAGAAAATCCATAGCAGAACATAAAATTTTTTTAAAAGTCAGTTCTTTGGCAGAGTTGCTCTAGAAATGGCAATTTCAACTGCTGGATATCACTGTATCAGTGTCATATTGACAATATTAGCAAGCTGACACTAGCATTAGCGCTTTGAGGTGGGAGTATTGACCTATCTTATAATATGCATTGCAATTAGCCATAGGTGGCTCAGGAAGTGTCATTTACAGCAGAAAGAAATATAAAAGTTTTAAATTAAGCGAGATAAAATGAACTAAAAAAGCTACTTCTTGTCGTCACATGAATTAGACAAGACCAGTCTATGTCAAACTAAAATAAATATGGAAAAACATTTACCATTACCCAAACTATACAATTATGCTTGTTATGTTACCAATCTAAAAAAAATACATAGCACTGTATTTATATTACAGTTACACCTCCTCCTTCTCCCACCTCCCTGCTTCTTTAATGAGTCTGTTTTATGCTGCCTGTCTAGCTACCACGTGTCGATTTAACAGCAGCCCTCCCCTGAGTGACACTGGCCATTGTCAGCCCTTTATGTCACGGCAGCGGCCGAGCACTGTTGAGCTGCTCATTTTATTTCCTTGTAATCAATCCTCGCCATCCTTCGCGCATTAAGCTGTCTCGTTAACTGTAACAGCCTGTTACAGCCGACAAGAGGGAACCAGGTTAATGAAAAAGAGTTAATTTCTACACTGTAGGCAGTAACTTCATTTACAAGCTGGATATTACAATTATCATACACAACAGTGGTGTGCACAACTCCCTCTTCTAATTACTTCACAGAAAAGCAGAGCCTATGGCTTTCTCTCTTATAGTCTAGGCAAAATGGTTCAAAGCAGCAATGCACAATTCAAACACACATACCTGTAGAATTTGAGCGAGGGTCCCACAGCAAGTAGAACAAATGGCACCACTGTGTAGCTGATGGCGACCTGAGTCCACGCCCATGTGATGACATCATAGACGCACTTGTACGAGTCAGAGACCAGAAAGTACGGTCTGATGTTGTGCCTTACCTGGAAGAGAAGGAAAACATATCCTATGAGTTGGAATGAACAAGAAGCTAAACGTAAACTACAGCCCACTCATTCCACTGCACAATAAACTAAACTTGAGCTAACTGACCTAGTTTCTGAAATCTTTCAAGATGGTGGGCATGCTGCTACTGCCTGGTTCTGCTTATTATCTGCCATCTCTTCCTGTCTTTTTCAGTCTTGTAACTCTTGAGAGAAATCCATCTCTAGACACATCTGAGTGGCGCTGGCCTTTAGTTTTATGGTGTAATTGGGTGTAAGGACTCTTGATGTAGAGGAAGAAAGTCTTTGCATGAGCTCACCTGCACAACAAAATTCACTGCACTGGCATTTCAGTTAATCAAACTGTCCTTCAGGTAGATTATCCTGAATTATAGTGTGTTTCTTCCTGTACAAACACTCCACTGTCTCTCTACATAAATATCCTCTTGGCTCCTTCTTTCACGGGACCGAAAGTGAAGAAGTCTGGTTTAGCAAAGATTAGTGGTAATGGCCTCACACTTAAAATGAGGTAAAAGCGATATTCCACTTTATCATTATCCTCTTACTCTCCATAAAAGGATTTTATTGCATGTTTATTGGTCTGCTAAGTATCTGTGGTGAATCTAAAGAACTCTTAGACTTATGCAGGGCACCGGAAAAACAAATAAATAGATTGTAACGGCAGAATGAACACAGGATTCACTCATCATATTATGATTCCTAAGCTGCGAGAGCTCAATATACCACTCTAGAAATCTTAATTTTATCTATAGTGTTCAATTCGACAAGGAAAGCCCCAAGAATAGGTGCTGTATCGAGAGAAACAGTGTGTGTACTCACTGCACGTGCAGCCATGGTCATGGCAATGCCAGTGAGGAAGGTCAGGTAGTAGCCGGGGTACACCCCATGCCACATGGCCGACAGCAGGAAGGTGGCAGCAGTGGGGTTGATGGGACAGCGCTCATAGCACACCCTGGGGATAGGACAGACGGAGAACACACCCAGTGTTTGGTCAAAACAATTCAAGCAGAAACAAATGAAAAGTTTCACTGCAGACTTCAGCCTGAATTTGAAAAAGTATAAAAAGGGATAATTGTCATCACAGTTAATCACATTATGGACAGTAGTTCAAGTCATAAATGTGTGCTTTTGTACAACAAGGTACAGTATTACAACCTGAATGCTTTTACCTTTTGAGCCAAAGAGCTGTCTGGATATTCCAGTTGTCTAGGAACATCTTGAAGCTGGTGGCAAACTGAAATTAGATCATAAACATCTTTAAAGCTTTAGTTGAAAATGGCCTTTATAAGGATATAATAGATCTCATAAAAAGAGCCTGACCTCAATATCCAGAATTCTGAGGTTTGATATCAGGTCCCACCGCGGGGAGCCATCTTTGTTGTATCCATTGAAGCCAAATCCGGCAGCGTTGTTGATAGCATCAGCTGCAGGAGAGAGGGACAAATGTTTCTGAGTGCTATAACAGCAATGGCGAAGGATGACAACGGCTATGCATCCTTGGAATACATCAGTTTGTGAAGCAATGACAGAAACAGATGGGGATACTGCATCACTTGAGTATTTGTCATTCGGAAAGAATGAAGAGCTGCAGTTTTGCACTCAGCACTAGATGGCACTGTTACTTCAGCAAATGTGTTAAATAAGAGTTTGGACTTCTTTTTTAGGCAGCACACAGGCTACTTTAAAAATAACCAAAATCTCTGAACCCAGAACAGCTCAGTGAGTTCATACCACTCAAAGGAGCAGAGGCATTGAACAAAAACAAAAGCAGTGACACTGCTACATGGAATTCACATCTGTTTAAGTCCTGCTTCATCTCTAAATTCACTGACTTTGTTTGGTGCTGCCAATCTCTTTTATGAGCCTAATTTATTAATTAATTTTGATATGCAAACAATCAAAAAAAAAACTGTATCTTCATATTAAATGAGTGGATGGGAGGAAATGGGTACTGCAGTAATAAAGTCATATCAAAACTCACCAAGTGTCCAGACAAAGTAGTACTTTGGCCTCAGTGCCAGCATGGCAAAGTACAGGTAGACGACCTGAAGATAGAACGGTGTGGAGCTGACAAAGTCATTGTCTATGGAGTGCTCCACGGGGAGCAGCTTGCACAGAGACAGATAGATGGCCAGCGAGATGGCACACGTGCACAGCTTGGAGATGACGTCATTCTGGGCGGAGGAGAGGGGAGAGAGTGGGATACAAAGAATCAGTCCTGTTCAAACCCATTACTCTGCATCATATTCAAAAAAGAGCAAGAACCACATTATGAGACGTGATACTTATACTTTAAAAACACTGTTAAGTCGAGGTTAACTCGAGTCCTTGAGCGTTCTTTCATGTTTTATATTTAGCAACGTCTGACGTTCGACTCTGTTCCTCTCTCCTGTGAGATAAACATACACTCAAATCTTGGAGTGTAATTAAATTATTAATGCATTGTGCAGTAAGAATACAGAAATAACCTTGAGGTTTAGACATGTGGGTCATTAAATGCTCAATAATGTCTCAGTTCTGTTCCTCTAAAGAGAACCAAACACATTATAATTACCCTAGGCTTCCTAAAAACTCCTCTACTCTGTGTCTTTTTCAAACATTACCCAAATATGCACTTAAAAGAGACTTGCATAGTTTAAAAGTCCAATTTTGCAATATGAAAACCACTCATTATTATTTCAAGTGCTCTCTTTGAGAGGTTAAAGCACACTGGAATGTTTCTTTGCCCGAAATAAGACAAACTGTGGGTCTATTTTACCACAGTGTTTGCAGGCTTCACCCGGGGTTTGCACTTCTATTCATGTGTGATATGTCTGTATTTTACCAGATCTTCTTTTCAGCTGAAAGAAATCAAGCTGAGTGGGACTGAAGTGTGTTTTTAACAGCTATACAGAGCCTCCACAGAGGTGCATTGTACCTTGGGCGAGGGTTCACTTTGCTTGTACTTCCCATTCTCCTTGCCATTGGCGTTCTCCTGGTGGTGGCGCGGCTCATAGCATGTGCCTTCGATGAAGGCCATGTAGTCATTGTAGGAGCAGGTGGGCCCCGCCAGGATGCCCATGAAGTTACAGTTGTAGCTCAGGTACTCCAGCAAGCTGGGCATCCGACTGGTGAGCCGCAGGGAGAAACAAGAGTAGATATATTAGAAGAAATATTTTCATAGATTTACTGTTATATTGTTTCACATTCATTACACAGTCTGGTCCAATGATCCTAAACTGAGTAAACCCAGGAATTCATGCCTTAGAGCAGCTGTCTCCTTAAAATACAGTGCAACAGTATACCAGAGAAAATACCACATGTAGGGATGGCTACCTGTCCAATGAGAAACCAGGAGGGAGAGTCTGAATGCTTTTCCTAGATGAGTTTAACCTGAGGCGTGAGGCAACAATCCAACTGCTTGAACAGGGGCTTTTGTTTCGAATGCTGCTTTCCTGTAACTGAGTCCTGAGTTGGCAACTTACTGACCAAAAAATGGTTTGGCACATCATATTTGGAGCCTTATATGTAAACTACATTTACTGTGTCTTATAGATGTCCAGTGTTTTTCTGATATCATGATGGGGTGTAACTGAAGATGATTGTGCGGCATTTAGTTTTTACAATGTTGATGTCAGGACGTCAGGCCTGTTCTCTGTTCTCTTATCTGTTGTCACATATTAACTCCCTGTTGACTTACAGTAGCAGCTCAAATTCTGCTTTTTGCATCCTTCCCACAAATCAGCTGCACTACCAGCTCCAATACTGACGATTAGGAGAAGAAAAAAAAAATCTGCAGTTGTAATGCAGGATAGACGAGAGGGAACGGGCATTCCTGCAATACAGGTCACATGAGAGTAGTAAATGTGTGGTTTCCTAGATACTGGGCACCTAACAACCACTTGACAGCGCCAGAGAGAGAGCCTGAAAGGAGGGGCAGTGGCAGTGATTTAATATGCAAGAGAGCAATGAAGCCTTTATTAAAATAAAAGAGCATAATTTCTTTCAGACTGAGCTGCTGAATGCTACTTCAAAACCACATGAACTCTTTAATTCAGCTCGAATGAATTAACCCATCATCTGAAGCAGTAAAAACATACCTGAGTCACATACCTGATAGCTAGGTATTTCTGACTGGGAGTCAGCTGGCCCTCTCGCTTGGTCAAACCTACAGGCAGACACAAAGAGGCACTTAATTCATGTATATGGACCAAGTAATGACAAGTGCTAACTCTCATAGATTGAGGACCTAGCTGGCATCAGAGCTAGCTTGCAACACACAGGCTCAGGGGTCATGAAGGACATGTGTGAATGGACCTATAATGTAAATAATGCCAGCTTCCTTCTGCTGAGTCAGCAGTAGGCGAGAGGAGAGAGGGGGGGGGGGGGGGAGCAAAGAATGGAGAGAAGAGATGATGCAACAGGGAGAGCAGGCTGGTTGTGTACATAACCTCACAGGAACTCATCATCTAACACAGGTTGTTCCATTGTTCTGGCCGTACATTTGTGTTGGCCCCCATCATAATAAATAATACAATCTTGGCCAAATATTCCCGACACGAGTTAGTGAGAGGGTTTGTAGAGGTTGGCTCTATTCTGTGGGCTAAACGTAGCTGAGTAAATTTGTTTTAATCAGTCTGCTCTTTGTTTATGAAGACCTGCGGTTATGGAACTCGTTAGACTGAGGACTCAGGGCCAGCTCTGGCAACGAGGGGTACATGTAAGGTTGAGCTAAGTTTAGTTCAATTCTGCTTCTCCTCTGGCCACAATTAAACCTCTGATCTCGGTCAAGTGAATGAAAAGATGAGCTGTGAGGCGCTGAGAGCTGGAATATGAGCAGTCTCTTTGAGCACTTTTACTGTATGAAAAACACAGAGCAAAAACAGTGCAGTGTGTACATGTGTTAAAGTATAAACAGAGTGGTATGAGAGGGTAATGGGGATTACAGTCTTAGTTTTTCATTAGAGCCACAGTTGAAAGGAGAAGCAGTGATCTGAACAGAATTTCAAACACTATACTTCTGCACTGCATACACTTGCATGCATCCACCAACACACACTGATATACAAATTGTTATTACACTGCTGATTGTGTTCAGTCTAGACTATCCTGAGGGGCCTGAAGACTCAGAGTGGAAACTAAAAAGCTGTAAGCGACTCTCAACTCCCAGCCTCTCCTCGCTCTTCGATACTTGATCACCCTTGTTTATTTTAACCCTCTGGTGTCAAGTCACCATCTTTATTTATTGCTCATTACCTCGTGTTTGGCGCTTCAATTATGGCAGAAAACTCTCCCATTAGCTTCAAAAAGATGAAGCGGCGTGAAACACAGGTCAGCCAGTGGAAGATAAACTGGAACCCTATGCGCATCAACCAAAGCTGCTCTGCCTTAAAAGTCAGAGGGTGTATAGCACTTTCATGTCGCATGACTAGCCTACTACACATGCCTTGGTTTGGTTTGTGCATTTTGTAATAAATGGTTGAATGATTTCCAATCCATTTTTAACACAGTCTAGGTCAAACTTGGCGTGTGTTCAAAGTCAGCCATTAAACACAGAGAGGGGGGAGGAGGAAGAGGGGGTGAATACTTGGTCATTGCTCCATTACATAACTGTGTTTATGCTCTCTTTCTGGCTCACTAGTCCATTCACTACTCAGAGGACAACTACTGGATCGGAAACGTGGCCATGTGATCCGTTTTTAAACTCCACAGAGAATTGAAGCGGCATTTTCACTTCTGTCATGTCTGCCACCTTTTTTTTCTTTTTTTCTTTTTTTAAACACAGAGGATACACACACACACACACACATTAAATACACACACACTTATCTTACCATCATGTATTTCAAATGCCAAGCTGGTGATCTTCTGTGTTATAACCATCATGGGCCTAATAAAGAGCATTAAAAAACAGAAACAGGCCAAGTTAATATTGTCAATTTTAGACCCATTCCATTCTTTACAACATAAATACTCACACACACACACACACACACACAACCAACTCGTCTCAGCTGTTCTTCACAAGCTGATATTTTCCAGCAAATATTATGATTACATACTTGACCTTTATTCTGGATATTTGTTGTTTTTAGTTTAGTCAGGACTTTTTTAACTTGACTCATTCAGTCAACATTATTGCATTTTGTATGGCAAGGATTCTGAAAACCTTTTGTGGCATCACATAACTAATGGCAATTCATCCAACAACAGTATCAGCTGCAGCTGAATCTTCAAAAAGGGAAGTTTCCTCCAGGATAATTGCAGACCTTTTTTTAACTTCCTGTAGCTTTTTTTTTTTTTTTTTTTGACTCTTCTCTTTTCTTCGGGCCCCACTCCAGTCCTGTGCTACTCAGCCGTCTTCCTCCTGACTTAATGAAACCGCTCTCTATCAAAGCAGGATAGGGATAATGCTGCACAGTGTGCTCTCACGTGCTGCAGCCTGCATATAGATATACAAAACTGTTCTGTTGATGCTTGCATCAGCAAGTCCAAGTTCTTGACTAATTTCATGCATGAAAACTGCTGGTGGCAGCATCAAGCTAAGCTACAGAGTCGAAAACAAGCAACGGGCCACAGATTTTCTTGTCTTTTCATAAAATTTCTTCACAGGGTTTTGAAAAAAATTATCAACTGCCTGGTCCCGTGGAACAAAGCACATCCGACTGTGAGGGTCACACTGGCATTTTGAGAAACACTGTGAATTTGACATTTTCAAGAAAAACTGAGGGACAGCAGGTAGTTGAAAGAGTGAAATCTCTGCCCTCGCAGAGGCAGTATGGGTTTGCATAAGGGTTGCTTAGCAACTAGCCACCCCCACCCTGCTGGGAGTGCAGGCTGTCTGCTTGAATTGTCAGACAGTCTGGAGGAGTGGGAACCAACCACAAGGAACTGTAGTCCCTATCGACGTCCTCCTGCGGACACAGCTGAGCAGTGTGACAAGCTCTCGTTACTGTTCAGCTCAGACTGGTTGAGTCATGTGCAATATTCCACTGACTCTTACTGGTAACTTCTCTTTTTAGCATCATTTATTCTCCATTTGGGATTTAAAAAAAACAAGATCAAGGGAGGCCTTTAGTTTTTAATTAAGGACTAAAAATGATTATAAACAGCTCTGTGTGGTTAGTGTAGCTTACCCTGTAAAATCTGCAGAGTACATGCCATAGTCAAACACGTAGACTCGTGTGATCTGACATAAGATCAGGTAGCCGAGCGTCACAATGAAGCAGTACCTGTGCAGAGAAAGGGAGAAAAAGTAAAGGATATTGAAAATAAATAGCTACAAAATACAAAAAAATGGTTGACACTTATATTATTACATTTTGGTGTATTTGTTCTCTCTAATTTAACCTCCACAGTGATACAGAGCTTTTCATCTTGGCAGACATAATATAAACCTTTAATTTCATAGTTCTGAGGAGAGAGGCTCCTCTTTTTTTTTCAATGCAGTACAAAAGACAGTGCCCAGGGAAACAGGGCAAAGTTGTGGAAACAGGAAGGAGGGGTGGGGGGGGTCAAAACCTGGACAAAAGGGCAGAGGAGGCTCCAATAATGTGCCACTGTCTGTGGCTGGAGACAGAGGACAACGCAACCTTTCAACAGAAGACCAAAGACAGAGCAGCCCTGAAGCCTGCGGTACAAAGCATCTGAGTCAGCCCAAGTCAAAGCTAGCTAGCCAGCTAGCATTCTTCTGCTGCCAACAATAAGAGGATTGTGCTGCTGTGAGAAGGAGTACAGCAAAGCGAGGCTGTGCTGGAGATAAGACATAACGGGACCTCCTGATTCTGAGAGCCAACCGTAACGGCAGTCCAAGATACAACAAATACATCGTCTGATCTTTAATGCCAAGAATTTGAAACAAAAAAGCACAAAAGAGAATAAGCCACTCACATGGCTAGAATATAAAATATTCTCAGACCTTTCAAGAGCTCTCTCAGACTCAGTACTACTGTTACACACAACTATTAATCACAAAACCCTCAGAGAAGGCACTGTGAAGAGAAGATAATCATTACACAGTCCTTTTATGTGCCATGAGATTTCTGTGTTTGTATCCAACCCACTCTTGGCAGGTTTTCTATGGGTAAATAAGTGTACACAACATTCCTCAGCATCCTACATATATGGGAGACAGTGGCTCTTTACAATAGAAACCATATTCCCAGACCAGCACCACAGCAACAGGGTTCATTCAAATGTGCTGATGTGATTCACTGAGTAATACTAGATTAAATATGTGTGAAATTGCAAGTAATTTATTTTTGGGACAGTGCTGGATCTCACTGAGGTTTCTATACTGGACATCCTCAGTGCTATCTAGCTAACATAGTCCTTATAATGGTTCTAGACAGGTAAAATAACATCAGTCTCCAGAAAGAACAGAAGACAGGATTTTTTTGTTTGCCTGTAAACTCACCCTTAATAGATTAGCTGTGGAAGTTTTTATTTAAAAGTTAATTATAGAAGTGAAGTGAACAGATGTTTTAGCCTAAGTGACCTCAGTTGAATCAAACCAACATCTCCATCAACTGTTTAAATGGCACAAGCTTCAATCTTGGTTAAATGGATTCTTAATGGGACATAAAAAAGAATAACTATACTAGACCTGCAAGTTCAAATATGCTCAGTAGTACTTGACCTTATGACATATATTAATATTTATAAGTTTTTCTACTGACATTTTCAGTCCATAGCAACAACCCTATTTCACCAAGCTCAGCTCTCTGTACTGGCAGAACACAGCTGTAGTTATCACTGAGGATATGAGCTATATGTGCTGCAGCAGCTATATTTGCAGCGAGCCCACCACCAGGGATCCAGACTTCATCCTCATCTGATTTGTGTTTGTGTAATTCACAGCTCAGAGGGGGGTGTTTCATTTCCACTCAAGGCATCAGATGGAGCCTGGGACTAAAGTAGGCTGGTCCCCCAGCCCACCCCCACTCCTCTCTTCGCTGCGGGACAGCAGTAGACAGGTCAACATGCAGAGACAAGGCTCCACACAGGAGCCACAGGTATGGATACACACCGCACATGGAGCAATGAAAACAACAAACAGGCTATAAATGAATGTCTGAACACACCAAGATCTCTCTCTAAGGTTGTGTACACATAGTAAAATGCCTCGAGGCACACTTCATGCTTGCTCAAATGCGTTCACAGATCCAGAGGAAATTTCCATCTGTTGAGCATCCAACTGTGAGGCAGTAATTCGCACACTTATCACCGTCAAGTTCACAGTCATGCTCTTGCACCAAAACTCATATGAATTGCAAATAAATAGCATATAGAGAAAATTTCCTCAACTTTATCCTCAACGGAGGCCCTCCTGGGGATAGGTAGATCATCCCAGAGAGCTAAATCTCAGTGTCCCTGCGTTTGAAAGCGTCTGCTTCGCTTTAGTGTTCTTGAGCTTCTAGGTCAGCCAGGGCTGAGATACTGGGTAAATAGCTAGAGGGAGAAAACTCAGCTGTCAGCGTCACCCCTCCTTCCTCCATGTCAAACCCTGTCTGAGAGCCAGCTGCTCGACCCCCACTGCTTCAGGTAATAAACTGACATATGTAGACAATGCTAGCTTAGACAGTGGTTCCCAACCTGTGGGCCAGAGCTCGTAGAGGAGGTCACAAGATACATCGGAGGGGTCGCAAGATGGATAACAGGAAGGGAAGGGAGGAAAAACAAGTTTCTACTTCTATGATTGTGTTTCTTTCCAACCTAATTCTTTACTATTACTAGTAAACACAAGTTGCTAACAAAACACTGCTTTATTTTAAAGGTCACAAGCCAAAAATTTTGAAAGCTAGCGACCTAGAAAAATACTAAACATACCATGCTGTAAAAAAAAAAGTACAGAGTATGACTGTTGAAATACTGTATTGCATCAAGTATCAAGCCCCGTCTGATTTCCACAGTAGTCTGAGATATTATCATTTTGTCATGGTTCTTCTTTAGCACCAAGAGGGCACTTGCATTGCTGTCACAGCCATTCTTCATTGGTTACACCATATCTAACGATTTCACGGTCCTCTGTCTCTCCTTCCCACCAACCAGCAGGCAGTGCTGTGCTCACGCGCAGGGAAAGCGTCTGGAACATTCCCTGGTCTGTCCGGGAATGCTACATCCAACAGGTAAACAGTCAAAATGGGAAGGGGTGGGGTGGGGGGGGGGGAGTGAGAGATCCGGAGCTGCACGAGAGTGAATGGGGTATGAAATATGATGCCACTGCCAATAGACAAAAAGTAGTCTGGTGAGTTTAGATCCACACATTCACAGCAAGCCCCACAGTCCGGGGGGGTCAGGCAAAGAAAAGCTTTTTGCAACTCCATAAAGCTGTCACACTGCACTCACTGTGCATTTTCCCACAAGGGCCGGGTGCCTGAGAGGGAGAACAACAAATAGAGAACATAAGTCCTGCCACAGTGCACTGGTCTTGGGAGTGGTGTGTTGTACATGAAATCTGGTTGCTGTCACTGCAGCAGGAAAGTCTAATAGTGATCATTTGTCCAATTTATCCTGTACATTCAACATTAATCTGACACATTTTGTCTCTCAGCAGTATTATCATTAGCAGTGGTCTATAAATAAATCCTTCAGTGTGCATTGTAATTCTGTGGGAACAAAGAGGCCGACAGAGAGACTGAGATGAGAGATACAGTAACAGTAGAGGAAATTTGGAGGGTATAGGGAAAAAATTGAGAAGGAGGCAAACTGGGAGACAGGGCAACCTTATTATTGGGAGAAGATTAGATAGAATAAGACATGAGTAACAAATGAAGAGTGGAAAGGACATGTAATATTTCTGAGAAGGTAGTGTCTAATGAGGCAAAGTGGGAGTTTCACCAAAGCCTACTTCTGCATATTGGAATATAATCAACTCAAGACCAGTTCAAAGAGCAAAGGGCATGGGTTAGACATTGGGATGACTTCCACACTCAGCTGGCAAAAGATCAGAGGCTAGAGTTAAATCTCAACCTGTTGCTGCGATAATAACTAATTTGTTAAGCAAAAACTAGAGGCAGTGGGTTCAACGCCCTCGGCAAATATGAGCGTGTCAGCACGTCCTGCCCCTGCGGTTCTCATCCTCCTCCTCTCTCTGCCCCTGAGCTGCACCTTCACCCCTCCAGGGGTGGGAGGTGGGCTGGGTGAACTTTATCTCTGACTGTGGTGGAGGTGTGTTGGTTTGGCATGGGTGACACTTTCAGCTTCCTAAAGAGCGACAGCAAGAGAGTGCAGGAAACTGCTTATCTACCCACTTACAAAAGAGAGAGAACACCAGGCTAAAAGCTCACTGATGCAGTTTGTGGAGGGTTAAACGTCTAGGAAATATGTAATGTGACATTTGATGTAAAATGCTGCTGGATGTCAAGATGCCACTGTGGTTCTATCATTGGGTTTTGAGCCCTCTCTTTTGGGAAAAAATGTGATTAATGTTTTCTTAGCATCTATTTTTAAGTGCTCTCACCCAGCGGTAAAAATAACATCAAACACAATGTGTGTATACATGTGTGGGTGCACGTGTGTACATGTATGTGTGTGTGTGTGTGTGTGTGTGTGTGTGTCTGTGTGTGTGTGTGTGTGTGTGTGTGTGTGCGCACACGTGCATGTGTGTGTGTGGCTGTGTTGATGAGCCATGGTCACAGATGGAAGCCCGGGGGCAGAGTCATTGTCATCGTGACCCAGGCTCATGTGCCTCAAAAAACAAAAACACTGACAGATGAAGACGCAAATATGAGACTGAACCACAGTCAACTAATTGGCAGCATTTATATGATCTAATAGGTAATGTAACATTTCTGACAAGATTTGGGGTTTTCCAGCTTTGACAGAAGTCTTTGTCATGCTTCCAGTTCCTTTTTCAGGTTTATCTATGTTGTAAATGATGAGTCTTTTTACGGCTCAGTGTGATTCTGACACTGCTGGGAACCCTGAGGTCACAGTTCAGTTTGGTACATTTTTAAAAATCAAATCCCACAGTTCATTTACACTCCCACTTGAGCTTACTTGTGCATGTTCTCCAGGCCGGCGAAGACCATCACACTGTAGGACAGACCACTCTGGACTAGGAAATGGAGGGAGTACCTGTGAGGAGACAGATAGCATACATAATACATTACTGATGCAAATGAGAATATGAAGGAGCAGGTGGGCATCTATGTGTTTTGCTACAGGACACTTTGGTGAGGCTGATGTTTGGCTGTTCAGGATTCAAATCCAATTCTTTAGGTTTAAGCCCAGAGCCTCTGAATGCTGTCTCAGCTTAGCACTATATTCAAAATGTAACATTTCGCTGACATGGTTCATTCTTGGTTTATTATTTACTTGAAAATGTGTTCTTTATTCTATATTAGACTTTATTTCTTCTCCGTATCACAACCCACATCCTGTTTTGTCATCCCATACTTTCATTAGGAAGAGGAAATTACAGCATTACGAAACCACAGTCACACCATCAGCAATGTGAACCCCCCCCCGCCACGCAGTAACGTGTCATCTCCAGTCACAGGACAGGATGCTGACAATCACCGTCAGACTATGTTCTTAACCAATTCCCATTCCTCCCGGCCAGCAAGATTCCTTATGTCGCGCCATTAAAGTGAATTGCGCACAAACGTGTGTGCATGCCGATCAAACATCCACCTCTCTCCCTTTCCGTGGAGCAGAAATACAGGGCACAAACACACCGTTCAACAGCAGCTAGCAGATGGGTCTTTGAAGGGCACAGTGTGTGATGCTGCCGACGTCAAGCCCTCCAGGAGAGCTGAGATGCCACACTGTGTTAGCAGTGAGTCAACAAAGAGGGCAAGGGCATCAGGGGTTGGCAGAGAACAAGGGGAGGATAGTGGTGGGTGAATTAAATGAACTACCCAGCAAAATAATAATAATAATAATAATAAGTGGGTTAATAATACAGTAATATCTGAGGAAGGGAGAGGGAAGAGATATTTGAAATTCTTACAATAAAGGACATTGTAACCTCTGAACTGTTCACTTGGGTGGTATTAAACAAACAGAACAAAAGCCTACAACAAACTCAGTCCCCTTTTGATGCAGGAAACATTTCAACAGCTCAACAATCTGTGGTTGTTTTCTCCAGTGACATTCAAAAACAAGCTTGTATGTCTGACAGAGAGGGAACACATCCTAAAATAAACCAACACCCTGCAGCATCTGCCAAGCAGATCCCCTACGACCTGTAGCCAGGTGCCCTCTAAGAACAGAGTGAGTGGGAGTGTATGTGTGTGCGTGTACAATAAAAGTTGAAATTATTACGTGTGTGTGTGTGTGTGTGTGTGTGTGTGTGTGTGTGTGTGTGTGTGTGTGTGTGTGTGTGTGTGTGTGCGCACATGTGACTAAAAGAGTTCAGATGAAAGTGTGTGCAGAGGTGCATTCATACATTACACACAAGCAAGCTGCAGAAGATGATTGGGATAAACAGTAAACATGTGCATGGCTCCAAATCACTGTTACCTGACTACACTTGGCAAGTTTATCAATTAATTTCATCTGTCTTTTTGAATCAGTGAGTTCAACTTACAGTACTGCAAATCAGAAATGTAAATGATGTAAATGAGCACTTTTAATCTTGTAATTAGTTTATAATTTAGAGATAAAGTACTTAACATGGAGCACTGAGCCAAGTACAATAAATATCTATTACCTTTGTAAAATATATGCACTTATAGACATATATATGAGCTTATGGTCTTTTAATTACTGTAGCAAATAAAACTCTTTGGCAGGCTTTCACAGAGATAAACTTCAGTTATTGATTGTTTGACCCACTTGGACAAAGAGGCTGTCATGTCTTGGTCAACTGTAAAGGATGAATGGAATTTTCCCAGGCGAAAATTGATCTCCCCATTAAGCTGAGGAGTCTTGAACTGTGTAATTTCATTTTCATCTCACATTTGTTACTCCGAAAATGCTTGTCCTCTTTTTGTTTTGCCTTTGTCTGTACAGAGGAACATTGTCTCCCTTTTCTTTCTGATGCACAGAAATAGAAAGGAGTACCCATTCACAGCTCAGTGATCATTGCTCCTTATTTTCTTTTACACACACTGTATTTTTGCTGCATTGCTGAGATGCAGTGAATATGATCTTTTAATTTCACTCACACACACACACACACACACACACACACACACACACACAATATTTTGTTGGACCGCCTTTAGCTTTGATTACAGTGCTGTGGCATTGTTTTGATAAGCTTCTGCAATGTCACAAGATTTATTTCCGTCGTCCAGTGTTGCATTAATTTTTCACCAAAATCTTCTCCAGCACATCCCAAATATTCTCAATGGGGCTAAGGTCTGGACTCTGTGGTGGCGACTCCATGTGTGAAAATGATGTCTCATGCTCCCGCAACCACTCTTTCACAATTTGAGCCCGATGAATCCTGGCATTGTCATCTTAGAATATGCCTGTGCCATCAGGGAAGAAAAAATCTATTGATGGAATAACCTGGTCATTCAGTATATTCGGGTAATCAGCCGATCTCATTCTTTGGGCACATAATGTTGCTGAACCTAGACCTGACCAACTGGAGCAACCCCAGATCATAGCACTGCCCCATAGGCTTGTGCAGTAAGCACTGGCATGATAGGTGTATCACTTCATCTGCCTCTCTTCTTACCCTGATGAGCCCATCACTCTGGAACAGGGTAAATCTGGACTCATCAGACCACATGACCTTCTTCCATTGCTCCAGAGTCCAATCTTTATGCTCCTAGCAAATTGAAGCCTTTTTTCTGATTAGCCTCACTGATTAGTGTTTTCTTAAGGCTACACAGCTGCTCAGTCCCAATCCCTTGAGTTCCCTTTGCACTGTGCGTATGGAAAAGCTCTTACTTTCACTTTTAAACATAGCCTGAGTTCTACTGTTGTTTTTCTACGATTTGATTTCACCAACATTTAAGTGATCACCGATCACGATCAATCAGGATTTTTTCCGACCACATTTCTTCCTCGAAGAATGGTTCCCGCTATCCTTCCAGTTTTTAATAATGCATTAGACAGTTCTTAACCCAATTTTAGTAGTTTCTGCAGTCTCCTTAGATGTTTTCTCTGCTTGATGCATGCCAATGATTTGACCCTTCTCAAACAGACTAACATCTTTTCAACGACCACAGGATGTATCTTTCAACATGGTTGTTTAAGAAATGAGAAGCTACTCATTGCATCAGTTGGGGTTAAATAACTTGTTGAAAGATAATCGCCCATGCAGTAATTATCCAATAGGAGGCTCTTACCTATTGGCTTAGTTAAATCCAGGTGGCAAGTTTTTTTTTTGTTCAGGCAGTGTATGTTTTACCTCAACTTTATACTATTTTTATTAAGGACTGCACTATTCTGTGTGAATTTAGTCTAAAAGATTATATATTTGCTTTATTCATTACAGATTTCAGCCCATGCTTCACTTTTATATGCCTTTATCTATATATGCTATTTTACTACATGATCTTGTTTTGGTTTCTGGAATGAGTGACACTACACTTGCTCTCCTAGCCACAACAAATGATATCATCTAACCGCAGCGCAGTGTCAGATGCATCGTGTACATGAATCATCTGTCGCCAGGTTATCAAATTAAGCACCTCACCTCACCTCTCATCGCATATTACCTGAGGACCAGGTGACATTTCACCTGGCTAGCATTTTCTCGCTAGCTGGAGGTCTAGCTAATGTTTCCTGTGTTTGATCTCCTGTACACACACAAATGCACAGCGGCACTTTGAGAGGCACTCTGCCAGGGGTACAGTGGGTTGTCTATTACAGAGCAATAGCTTTCTAATTGGATATCAGTTACTACCCGATCGACCCATTTGCTTTGGCAAGGATGAGGAGAATGAGGACAGGGTGAGGGAGGATGAGAAAGGGAAGGGCAGTGGGGGGAGCAGCAGAAGTGAGAGGAGAAAAATAGGATGATGGCAGACGAGTTGCAAACAAGGAGAGGGGTGTAGGATGAGGACAAGAAAACAAAAGCCAGAAAGATCCACCTTAAAAGTTCTTATTAATAATGTTAATTATCCATTTCAGATTGTGTAAGTGGTAACTAATTGTTAAATAATTTACGTAGAAATCTAAAGCAATCTATGAAGTAGTTCATTAAATTCACATTAAATGACAGAATTACCCAAAGTGTTAGTTAATAATTCTTTCTTCATTATTCTGTTTCAATTTTTGAATAAATTATTCAAATTATGGACCATTTAATTTCAAATCATTATAATAAGGAATATAAATGTGGCATTATGAATACAACAATTTATTTTTCATTTGATTAAATATAAATGTTTGCTTCCTTATCATTTACACTTACAGCTCAGCTGCTCAGGTGACATTTAATTCTTTCACAATGTGCACGCAGTGCTCTTTCCAAATCCAAGCTCACTACATGATCTTAGCAGCAGTTTTTACATTTGTAAAGCAGAGTCCACAGATCAAAGGTGTTAGCATGTTGCTAATGCTAGTGCAAGCCGGCGAATCATCAGGGCTGGAGAACACTAACCCACTCTGACAGACCAAATGGAGTGCCAGCGTTACATGCAGATTCATTTAAAAAAATTTCCTAAAGTCTATCTTTCTCTGATTATATGTCAATGACCTTTATGCAGTGTAGTCACAAAACCTGTTGTTGTTTGCCTGAGGGATGTGACTCTGTTTTGCTCAATCAGAGAGACTTTCCATGCTATTAAAGGGCACACATAAAAGTTAAACATGTCTCTGAAATTATGCTGCAACTCAAGATGATTCAAATTATTGATAAATCTGCCCTTTATTTTCTTGATTAGTCATTTACACTAAGAAATGTCAGAGAACAGTTAATAATGGCCATCATAGTTTCCCAGAGTTCAAAGCAGCATCTTCAAATGTCTGATTTTGTCCAACCACCAAAACAGAACCTGAAAATATATAGTTCATAATGATATAATAGAGACAAAAGTGGGAAAATTTCACACTACAGAAATTTAGAGAAGTTTTTGATTGAAAGATTAGTTATAAATGATTGGTAATTGAAATAGCTAACAATTTTCTATCAGTAAACAAAATGATTAATTGACCTAGCTGTAGCTGAAATGCTCAGGTACATTCTCTGGGGTCTTTATGAAGAAGCATTCTGGGAAATGTAGGAAAACAGCTAAAGTACAAATGGCCAGGGGCAGCAGAGGAAACTACATTACATAACTATTCCTTATATCACATAACATTTCATATACGAATAACTGAACCATGACAACAACAATATCCTAGACTATAACAGTCTAACAGCATTTACTGTAGTAAAATGTGAACAACAGAATCAAACTGGGCCACGGCCACAGTGTGCAGGAAAAGGATCTCACCAACATAATATTGTAGGAAGAAATTCTGAGGAAGGAAGGAAGGAACTGTGAAATAGGGCAGTGATGACTATAAAAGAACTGATGGATAAACAGAGTGACTCACCAGCCGAAGCAGAAGAGAGCCAAGTAGAAGCCCAGCAGAGTGGCCACCACATGTCTGATAAAGGGACTGGTCTTACTGGGGTGGAGGTAGAGCCGAAACCACACAGCCATCAGCAGGGCAAACAGCTGACATGCCACAAAGTTAACCTGCACAGAGGAAAACACAGAAAATCATCATTACAGACGTACGAAATCAGGACAAATCCAAAAAGACCGATAGCTGAAGCTGGGCCAGGCTCTGAGATTGGAGTGATATTAAGGCAGATAAATAAATGATGAGAAATAATGAGAGAGAGAACCACAAAGCTGACCTGGTTTACTGTGGAAATTGTAGCAGTACAGAGGAAATTACGGTAAATACCAAATGTCAGCTGCATGAATGTAGCATAAATGTCTCCAAACAGTACAAATACAATATCAGGGAGAATTACTCTGCAAATAGAAATATAAATGACTGCTGCTTCAGAATTCTGTCATTATTAGGGGTTAAAAATCCAAGTCAAACAGAAAGTAAAGCAGTTATCCAGAGGGATACACATTCTGTTTCCCTGCGAACATGTCAAGCATATGTGCGTAAATGGACATGAACCTGAACCTGAATGTGCAACACCACAGCTGTGATCCCTTGAAGCAGAAATGAATTCTATCTTCCAGTAAAGAAAAAGAGAATTTTTCAAAATGTATTACAAGATCATATTTGTATATACATCTCTTATGGTCAAACACATTATGTGTGACACATTATTGTAAAGCTGGGTTACAGCGGGTGTCTGAGACCTTGCTTCATCTGCTAATGTTTCCAAATTGCACAGAAAAGAGGCTTTACTCCAGACAATAGTGAGATTGACTGGATCCATCAAGGAAGGGACGATGGAAACCTCTCTGTTTGATTACTAACACTTTATCTCTACTCATCCTGAAGGAAGGCCGTGTACATTATGTCCTATTGATCTGACTGGCTCATGTTATCCTGTCAATTTGATTATTTTAAGACTCTTTCAGAAAAAAACACCATCGTGACCACGACGCAGCCCTCTGTCGACTCTTCATCACTTCATCACTGACATCACTGCTGTGTTTGTAGGTCCTTTCAGCCCATACAGAGTGATGACTCAGGGGTAGTTGTTTGATGTGTCTTGCTATTAATAATCTATTCCTCACACTCATCATTGCACTGTACACTTGCGCGCACACACACGTACTGTACACACAGGCAAAAAGTAAAAGCTCCCCGATTTATTCCCTCTCTAAGTCAGTCATCTCTGCCTTTAATCTCCCTTTACAAATGCAAATATACACGCAAACATAACATAAAAGGCGTATATGAGCATCTGCAATGGGAGGGCTGTTATTCCAGTACAATGACATCACCTCAGATTTGTGGTCTTACACTAAATAACACAGTATTAAAAGGCTGATTTGGGACAAAGGAGAAGCAGACGCAAGACTAATTTAAAAAATCATTACACTTAATGCTTAAAAGGTAAAGTGAACACTCATCCTCTAAGAACCCCTCATTGTTTAATGTCATGTTAAGTGATGCATGTCTGAAGACACAATGGCCCGCCCGTGTATATAGGTCATGTTAACAGATCCGTCTGGCCAGTAAGCAGTGAAAGGCTAAAGACACCATGAGCACCATCCATTATCTATGCAACCTTCATGATTAATGAGAGAGCGAGAGAGAGAGGGGGAGATAGAGGGAAAGGGACAGATACAGCCTTAAGTACGTAGGCCCTCTAAGTCTGCACGGCTAACAGGTGCAGTGCCAAATCATTTGCAGCATTAGCCTGAGTGTATTTTATCAGATGGCATTTGGCGGTGGATATTGGGGTTTTTGTTTTTCCATGTATACATGAATACAAGGACACGTGCGCACACAAACCACGGGAGCCTCAATAACAGGTGCTGGCCTCTTTTGTTCTATTTTGTTCCTCTATTGTCGTGGATGGTATTGTTCAAGTGAGGATCCCAGTTGGGACTAAGATGAGTATAATTAACAAATAATCCAGGGGGGAGAACCTAAAACAAAAGGCTGACAGCCAGTCCTGATGCTACCGCCTGAGCTTAACCCAAAAGCAAACTAAAAGCAAACCATTTATTTTCTACCGGGTTGTGTCATTTTAGCTGCAGATAAGTGTTTCTATGGCATCTATAAAGCTACCCACAGTATTTGTTATGGATCAAAGGCCAACAACCCAACCCAGCTGTGTGCCAGTAAAGATTAGTTTTTATTGACACTGGCAGCTATTTCCATCATTCAACCATGAATAATACAGTAAGTAGGCCTAGTTTTAGTCCAAATCAATCCCTGACTGATGTGAAAAACTGAGTGTGTTCGGCAATCTCCAGTGTAACAAATCCAGCAAAAACCAGACCCAGGTTCAAGTGCAAATCTTCTCCTTTTGAATCTAAACTGCTAAAAATAAAATAAGATGCTGTGGTAATGACAGCGCATCAAATAGACCTCCTCCGGCTTCCTCTTCTCATGTAAGCTTCTTTATATTTTTCTCAAACCGTGTTTACCCAATCCACGGCTTTGGATGTCATTTTGATGCTTTAATTACTTCAAGCTGCTCTCTTGTGGCAGAAGCCATCGCAGAGTTGGTCGGCTGAATGAAAAGCTGACTTGCCGGCCTGTGCGCCTGCCCACAGAATGACTGACTGGCTCATTTGCAAACCAGCAAACATCCCACACTTACTATAGTCACTGATTTATCAAAGCGACCCACAGAGGCAAAAAATAGCCAGTAATGTGAAATTGGATGGTTAAAGCATGAATCAAGCTCTTTTTTGCCAGCGCATACTCATGAGCATGCCTCCACAGAAGACAAACTAAAGACAAACATACAGTATTTTACACAGTATGTTGCTAAAATAATCAAAAATACATCTTTGTTCTTTTTTTACACAACTACGGTTCAACTAATTGTGTCCTTATACGTGACTTTACAAGTGGAGTGACTAATCAACTTGAACTTGCGGAACCACAACTTGTGTGTGTGCAATATCCTGAGAGTAAGAGGGTGTGAAATCCACCCCTCCCTGGTTATCAACACACATTGCTTTGTGAGGAAGGAATTTCATGTGGGAGACTGGATGGGCGTGACAGAGGAACTGTATTGTTCGAGGCCCCAGCGAAGGCGAGAGCCGCTGAATGTGGCAAAAGCTCCGACTGGGCGATTCATCAACTGTGGAACATCTATTCTGAAGCTTTTAATGTAATACGAAGAATAAGACTGTAGTGGCTGTAGCACCTATATGACTACGAAGCATAAATAACTGCTGTAGAATAGAGTAAAACAGAAATTGGAGCTATGTGATAACAGCTACTTCTGCTGGTTGATTGCTGGTCTCTTCTTTTTTTTTAAATTTTATTAATGGTTTTAGCTCTCGTGTATTATTAATGTGTTTATTGTTTCCTTATGTTTATTCTATCTTTACACTATCCACATAGTTTTTAAGGCTGCAACTTCTGAGGTAGCTCACGCTTTGTGCAGCACATTATGCTTCTACCTGGTATGAGATGTGCTATATTAATACAGTTTTGTTTGCTCGCTCACCACACACACCCATTTACTTTATAAATGTGGATGTGTGTGCTGTAGCTTTAAAAAAATAAATACTTGAGGCGTGCAGCAGATCCTCTGTTTGCTTAAATCCACATCTCTCTGTTACAAAAAAAAGCCATATGACACAAATGACTTGTGAAAAAAGGTGAAAAGAGCAACAGCACACAAATTTAAATTTAACAGTACTTTAAAATACTGCTTTACAAACACAAACCCTCTCGGCGTCAACAAATGGCCGGTCTGTGTTTGCTGATAACATTAGCTAAGCCTGCTTTTCAAAGAGCCATCGTCAGCTGTGATGAGATGCGTGGAAATCGTTCTGTCCGACCATGAAAACAGCCAGCTGCCGTCTCCTCGTGCAGGCTTGTAATTGGACCTGTTGATTACTGGCTGGTTTATCAGAGATCTCAGGTGCCCTGACCATGCACTCGCTGGCAAACCTGTCGCACAGAAAACTCAAATGATTAATGAACTGGGGTTGCTCAGAGTCAGAAATGCCAAAGCATCACTTTATCAGTGTTTGAATTCATTAGATGCATGAAATGTTGGGATGTGGCTGACTGACATTGTAAAACGAACGCTAGCAGTTGGGAAATCAACTGTCAAAGTAAATATAAGAGGTATTTTACCTGAGCAGCAGGTTATGTAATGAGACCACATGCCAGTTGACTTGCTAAATTTCACTCCCAGATGTGATTTTACACTGTGAAGCGATGCCACAGCATCACATTAAAAGATCCCTTCCACATAAACACAAAGAATTGTGGGCCAAGTAGCAACCTGCTGATGCCTCCTGCGGCACTTTGCAGAAAAGTTATGGTAACGCGACAATGTTAGATAATGCACTGCATGACAAAAACAAAGATCGCTCTTTGTTAAAAGACGCGGCTAAATGTGTTCTCCAACAGCCTGTCGCCAGAGTTGGAATAGTAGTTTATTGAATAAACATTTCGCAAGAGACAAGCCCCTGTGCCAGAGTGCGTTGTTTCTTCATTCATAATACATGGATCTCCTCCTCCATTATTGATTCATTGTGAAGCCAAACTTGCCCTGGGGTATGGCGCTCTTATTGTTTCAGAATGTAAGGCAGAATATCTGTGCTGCAGAACAGTTTGTAAGAGATTCAAAGGGAGCCACAGAAAAAGGGAAAAGCCACCGTTTTGGGTAAATGCACTGCAGCAAACAGCCAACCCACTGATGTTGCAGGGTGGGGCGGGTGGGGGGGGGGGGTGGTAAATAGGGGAGAAACACTGAATGAACTTTGGGTTTGACCGTGGTTCAATTGCTGGCAAACAACGGATGGAAACAAAAGTTGGACAGTCGAGATTTTCATGACCTCTAGCGAGGACACAGACCATTAATCCTTTCTCTTCTTTCTTCTATCCTGTGTTAACAAACCGCACTGACAATATTTGCTCCAACAGCTCCAAACAGGCTTGTGAGAACACGCCCTTAAACAAGAACTCTTTCCTCCCTTCATCTTCAGCATACTCTCCCTTTATATCAGTACCAGATGATAGTGCCTTAGCAGATTAATCACATCATATATCATATGCAGTTTGTATGGATGAGAGAGAAACAGGAAGTGAGACATACAGTACATTTGCAGATGTTTTGACGGGGTCGCAGGCGTCAGCGAGCGATTTGCACTTAAGGGCAATAAGCTGTCAGGCACTTTCTCCTGGCAGCTGTGGGCACAGGGCTCAGCTCAGCTTTAAGGAGCTACATTATAGACTGACATACGCAGACCAGCATGGGGGGAAAGGCGGTGAGAGGGGAGGGAGGAAGTTATTGTGGATACAGTGGAAGATGGAGATAAGCCAGCTTCCTGAAGCTCATTATTGAGTGGAAGACAGTGTGCATGTCTCTCTGTCTGTGTACGTGTGAGGGAAGGAAACATCAAGACCCTCGGGGGGGGGGGAGAGCACTGCTCCTGTTCATGTCATTCTCACACCACGTTCCCTGTTTTTCATTTTCAGCTCTCAGTTTTTCCTGAAATGATCAAAACAACAAAAGCAATGATTGTGTTTTACCTACAATCACGATTTTACTACAGAAATCATGATTCACTCTAACTTATCAGCTGGAGATGTCACGTAGGGAAGGAGCTGCAGCCAGGCAGGGAGGTAGTGAAGAAACAAGTGATCGCAAAGGAGGGAACAGACAGATGGCAAATTATTTTTTCATCTGGGCCACAGCTTTACTACTCTTTCCCCAAAATCACCAATTTACCCTCTGGGAACCTTGAATATTTGTAGCAAATTTCACAGTGATAAATCCAATTAGCTCAATATTTTAGTCAAAACTAAATTGTCAACTTCATGGTGGCTCTGGAGAAAAAGTCAGGGGATCAGTTATAATCATCATCTGGGAACCACAAAAGAAAAAGTGGTTGAATCAGTTCCCAATCTTGGTACTTTCTAACCTTTATTTAGCCGTCTGTGTCAGTGTGTGTATGACGAGAAGGCTGGAGAAAATGCAGAGGGTTCCCTCTGGGCACTGATACAGGTAAACATCTCAATAAAACTGGTTTATTCTGAGTATGACCTGTTCTCCATGAGTGTGGGACACCTTTCCCGTGGGAGAGTTCTTTGCTTAGGTAATGACTTTCAGTCCCTCAATGAGCCTGAATAGTCTCACACACACACACACACACACACACACACACACACACACACACCACTGGGGTAATATACTTTTTCATAAATAGTACTCATCTCTCTCCTCCCAGTGCATGGTCTGCATTTAGCCCAGAGAGACTAAAATAGTCCCTTTTTGCAAAGAGCTTCCCTATCCGAGCCTTACTCACAGCGACTGGTGGGTTCCTGTCTGTTGCGTGTGCGCCCGCATCTGTTTGTGTGTGCATCTACACAAAATGGGAGATAAATTTAGACAGTCATTAGCATAAAACCCTTTTTTCCATGTCATTAAGTCACGCCGCCAACGCTGCCTCCATCACCACCAACCCCCCCACTCCCCGTTCCTCCGCCCCGCACAGCTTATGTGACGCTACAGTCCCGTTCTGCGCGGTCTCATTTCATTTCCATCAGCTGTAGTCCACAATGACTCATGCAGATTCAGCGGCGCTGCTGCCAGCGTGGAGGGAGGGAATCAAAGGCCTGAAGTTAAACTCGACGAGTCACACAGTCTGAAAAAAGTGGCTGTGGAGCATATATGGTATATTACACATATACTGTCCTGATCCTCCTTAGGGAGTACTACAGCGTAAACACCCTGTTGTCAGCAGTTTTCATGTTAGGTGAGGCCTGGGGAAAGCATTGATGTCTAATTCCCACAGAGGATTAAAAACAGCTGATGATAAGAGAGCTTGCAAACGTTACAAAGGGTGTGACTGAAGCAAGAAAGAGCGTGAAAAAAAAAACAAAGCCTGCAAAATGTAGACTGTAGAAGCACGGGCTATAACTTGGGACTGTTTATGAGGCAATAAATTTAGCTTTCAATCAGAAGCATGGAGAGAAGAATGCAGTGAGAGACATCCAGCTAGAGGATGCACATAATGCTGCTCCATCCTCTGCCCCTAGCTGGAGGGAAATGAGAGCAGTGAAAAGTCTGCCAGTGTTCTCCCACATGCAAACACACACTCGCAAACAAACACATGTGCTTAAACACACACTATCCTCAGCCAGACAAAGACACAAGCAATGTCATGACTACTTTAGTCTTGGCCAACAAATGTGGCACAATTGGTCACAGCTCCTCGAGACAAACTGACTTCTGTGAGAGTGTGTGTGTGTGTGTGTGTGTGTTCCCAGTGAAACTAGATCATGCTGACAGTATGGGAACAACAGTATTCTTGTTCTTTACATGGTGGGTTGACTGCACTTGTTTTTGTGTACATGTGGAGGCAGCAATAGGTTTGCTACAATCCTAAAGGCTGAAAATGTGGTTGTGTTGACACTGGACATCATGAGAAAAGTGCCAGGGGGAATAGGAGCAGCCCAAAGGAAGCATGCACTGATGCACGCACACACAGGAGTGTTAAAGCCTGCAGCATGGCGCTCTCCTCTCTGAGCCGATTCAACAGATCCCAGTCAGGCTCTACGGTCAGGCCAGCTATTAATAGCCAAACAATCAGCCATTCCTCACAAGGCACCTAGCAGCATTGGCCAGAACCTGCTGCTTTTGGTCGGAAACGTCAACCATGCACTGAGCAGTCGTCCTGGTGCTCAATGGGAGAGCAGAATGATGAAGTCATGTTATCACAGCAGGATACAATTACACAACGATGAGTGACCTGGGTTTATGTACATACTGTATGTTGCCATGTGAGTGCAAAAACAAACAGAGAGCAACAGTGGAACAGGAGGAAGGAGAGAGAAGGAGAGTAAGAGACAGAGAGACAAAACCTTGTAGATATAATTGGACAACATTCTTCACAGAAAAACATCCTATGTTGGCTTTTCAGACGTGGAATGCCACCCACTGTCTGTGCATCTTCAGGCATGTCCCTCTCTAGGCTCCTTCTTTCTCTTATCTTTTTCTACCAGTCCATTTACAAGGACAACTTCTAACAAGCAACTGCCAGCCATATAACCTAAATATTTCCTGGCATCATTACAGAGAGATAGAAACAGAGACAAACAGAGATGGGGAAGTATTTGCAAGAAATAATCTGCAGTATTCTGAATGAAAAATGCAGTGTGCTGTACAAAGTATTCTGTGCGATATAACCAAATAAATTGATGAAATTGTTGCTGACTGATTATGTTGCCTGTTGGATATGTTCCTGTTCCCTGTGGGTGCACGACTCTACCACAGTGCTGAATAATGTATGCCTATAAAGATATAAGCAAGCGGAATTGTTTGACACCCACTTTTGATATGCTCATAACTCTTAGCAAACAACTGCCAGCGGTGCTGCCATTTGATTTACAATTTGACTTACTTGCACAGAGAGAGACGCAGGGAGAGAAGACTTTTAAAAGGGTTCTGAACAGGAGATCAGGACAATTTTGGAGCCAAAGCAGACTTGCAAGTGAATACTACTGATACTTTCTTGGTATTTCAGACATCAGAAAAAATAAATAACAGTGTGATCAAGTGTAAAAGAGGGACACTAGGATAGTTAGAGTAGCAAGGTAGAAAATATCCATCTATCCAAAATCTTAAAGAAAAAAATCACTGCATCATTTTCTTTTATTAATCCATAACTAACATTTTAGATTTTACATTTTACATTTCCCAAAAAAGGCTTTTAACAAGCTGTGCAGAATGAGCCTGAACATGCTGCACCCTTCAGATGGTTGTAAAAGTTTCTATAGAATTATATTTTATATGAAGTCATATTTTTCTAGGTGAGAAGTGAGAGTCATGGCCTGCAAAGCACAACATTTTTAAATCTTGGGAATTAAAAACAGCACCAATAAACCAAAAAAAAAGGTCAGACCAGAAATGCAAGATATTTTGTTGGTATACATTTTTCCATTTTTAAAAAGAATTGGATCAAAAGAATGGATTTTCAGTTTCATGCTGTGATGGTAGGCAGTGGATGTGGCATGACAGATCCAATGCTAAGCTAGGCTAAGTAAGTCACAGAAGTCAGAGAGTTGTTTCAAATTCTTGATCACGGGGCAAAAACATCTGCTCGGCCCACCCTTTTTCATTCACACAGAGCTGCTGAGGGATAAATCCTGTTGCTCATGAAGAATCACCAAGACTTTTCTAGTAATATCTGAGACGGCCTCTAGCTGAGCTTTAATTACCACCCTCATGTTGTTTGAACGCGAGGCCACAGCTTTAGATCCTCAACATGGAATGTACTATAAAGAGGTTCAAAGAGGGGGGGTGTGCTGCCATGCATGATCAGTCTTGCTTGGGAAAAAAACAGGCTTTGAAACAGCTTGCATAATGACAGTACAACTTGTATCAGTGTATCTCTCTGAAACCAAAGGTGATCCTCTCTTTGATTCATGCTACTCTCATTGTGTCTGTTTTTAGCAAGTAGTCTACATGTTTCTGCAATGACTAGCTGAAAAAGTTTACTAGACTGTAAACTCCTTGGAAACGGACCATCGCAGAACATTTTGTCCCCTCTCTGCTGGACTACCATTCCTGTCGTTCTAAACCCAGAGGCAAGAAAACCCAACAAAAATATAAACCATCATTAATGAAGACTGAGCTTCACTGAGAACTATTACAGTACATTCAAGTATTCAAACAGCTGCTTGTCTGTTACTTTTAGAGAAAACATAAGGCTTGCAAGCACAGAGCTCCTTACCGTTTAAGAGGCCCTAATCCTCAACAATGCAAATGTGCCAGATCAAGTTAGTCAACTGTTCAAGAGTTAAATGGACTTAACGGCCATAAGACGTAAAGAGCACTGCCTAAATTTGACTCATATTGCCAGTTAATGTATGCCCAAGTAATTAAACCGACAAATCTTTAACAATAGCTTGTGAGCAAAGGGGAAATGGCTCTGATTCACACACAATATTCCTAGCTTTGGCAACTTCTACCTAGATGCAAAAAGGAAAGCAGTCAGTTGCTATGATACAGCACCATATATGCAAAAGTCCTCAATGGTGTATTGAGAATGAGGAGACAATCTTTAAACAACAGATCTTTACAAGTGACTTAGTACTCTGGCAAGAATCTGCAGTCGAGTGCTCAGATGACCAGTTGTGAGTGTTGTGATCTACAGTGGAGCATGCAGGCTTTATAAAGACTGTGCGACTCACACTTATAGTCCACTTAAAACCTTGAAACATCACAATAATGCTCAAGTAT
This sequence comes from Lates calcarifer, assembly GCF_001640805.2. Taxonomy (NCBI): domain Eukaryota; kingdom Metazoa; phylum Chordata; class Actinopteri; family Centropomidae; genus Lates; species Lates calcarifer. The sequence continues at coordinate 12,608,535 of NC_066851.1, read as the reverse complement.
CAGAATTTATCACAGCACAAAAGGCATTTTTGTTCTGTAAAGCTAAAAAAGACTGAAATTGCTAGGCAAATGTTACATAAGCATGTTGAGTAACTGACATTCACTGGCTGAGTGGATGTTCTGTGGTTGTTCTGCTATGGTACTGCTCAGATATGTCATGACTGACACCGTCAACTAAGGCCAAACGCTCAGTGGAAGATCTCTCGTCTGAAGCCACGTCCCATTTGATGTGTGTAATTTACAGCTGGAAGGAGAAGTGATTTAATGGCATGGTGAAACACATTACAAGATGCAGTTTAGTTTGTGGGCACACACACTTGTTTCAAAATCATGCACAGCAGGTTTTTTTTAATATTTCTCGCTATTTCACACCTCACAAGTTTGACGATCAACAGTCAAACTGAACAAAAACTGAAACTACTTTATCTTATTGTTATTTAATTGTCACATCTACATTAAAAATAGCAGCAGACGTAACTTGGCAACACTTAGTAGCAGATATGCACAGGTAATGGAAACTGCTGAAATTTAATTGATTGTAGTAACATAATCACTGAGAGAACTCCAAAATCAGCATTTTTTTCATTATATTCTAATTCAATTGATCTCATTTGCCTTTTGATTGTAGCTGTATTACGTTTCTTTGTTGTACAAATTACCTCTATGTTTAAAAGGTGTCTTTTAAGCAAACTTGCCTGCATTTTTATGGTTTAAATATTAGTGTTTAAACCATAAAAACTCATGCAAAACGTTAAACTGAGCGGTATAGTCCTTTAGGCATGGATTACACTGTGTAGCCATATGTGGCACAGGTGATCAGGTTCAAGGGAATCGATGGCAGAAGGCCCAGGGGAGAAAACACAGTGAATCAATTCCGCATTTAGTGGCCAAACTTTTCAGATGATAGCGCAACTTCTAGTTAGGGCTGATCAATACTCAGATTGGCTATTTATCGGAGCGAAGAAGCTGCTGAGAAATAAGGTGATAGAGGGCTGGTGAATGTGTCAGAGTCTATCTTCTCCTGTGAAGGTGATTTAGCTGAATGCCCTCACTGATTTATTTCAATGGAGTTACAAGTGACGGTGCAAAGTCACACTGATAAATATTCATGTCCTCTCATTTATATTGGATGCATCTCCTTCATCCCATTGGACTCCTGGCCAAGCACAGTGAATAAACCAGAGAAGAGCAGCTGAGAAATTATAGGCCTCAGCCCCATGTTCACATAGATGCTGGTGACTTGGCCTGAAACTGAATTGAAGAGCTAACAAATATTGCAAAATGCTTTGGAGACAGACTGTGACAGCCCTATCATAACCAGAGGCAAATCTTCAAAGCTGGCCTAGCTTATTAGCATCCATCTACAATCTACAACATTAAATATGTCTAGTTGCTTGGCCACAGTAATTTGTACCTGTTAGGATGATTCCTTGGTTTCTGAGCTGTACCATGCAAACAAGCTGGTACTCCAAGCTCATGAGTGCAGGCTTTTTTTTTAAGCATAGAAACCCAATTCACCCTCATAACACCACAACATTACCAAACAGAACTAATGAGTTAGTAAGCTGAGTCATGTAGGCATCCACTCTTGTGGCAGCAGCGAGTACTTCAGAGTGAAGAGGAATGACAGGTGCACAGATTTCCCTGCCTTTCTATATCTACAGTAAGACCGACAGCCCTGTGCCCAGTGTTTTCACTCAATTACACAAGACAAGGCATTGCACAAGATACGAAATGACATTCTCTGATAATGTAAGACAGCCGTTGTTTGACTTCTGACTGATGCTTTTAGTATAATAGCTTTGTGATACCATGACTGTAGGAAACCAACCCATGCCAATGGAAGTCACCATAATGTTTTAACCCTAACAATACAGGACACAAGCATGGTAAATATGATCTAACTCCAATATGAACAAAGGGAAAAAATATTCAACTCGAACTGAGTCAAACTCTGCAAAAAAAAAAGAAGCATAAAATAAACTGTTTATTTTCGTCAGTATTACATAATGAACCTTCAATACAGATTATTTATCTTCACACCAAATATAATATTGCACAGTGCTATTTGTGCTGGGTAAACATGTGACAATATCACTGGTCAGAGGGTCAATACCTCTATGTCTCCGGATTATATTTTACATTTGCAGCAGACAAGCCCCGTTAGACGCATGATCACAGAGCCAAAGCCATCTTTATGAAGAATGGCCCATTTGTAACCACTGCTGTGTTGTCAGCCACCCAGTAATGTTAACAACATAGCCAAGTCTTTCCATATTCCCCAGGAGGAATCACACATGCTTGTGTTGTTTATTGTGCGGCGTAATAATGGCAGCAGCCAGCAGCACTCCATTAGAGAGAGCCAAGGGGGAAAGAAATCAATTGGAGGGATAAGGCTCCCCAGAGATCAGCCAATTAAAGACAAAGGGGAGGTAGGGAAAATCTGACGAGACCCGGGGGCTTAAAAGTAAGACCAGCGGTCCCAAGCTGAGGGCTTTGGGGACTCGGCCAGTGGCAGGAGACCTCTGAGGGAAGCCAACTTGAGAATCCTCAGGGAAAGCTACCAGAAACCTTTCCACACTCCAAAAATCCACTCAGACGGGAATGTAAACATTAGGGCTAATGAGATTAAAAATGTGATTGTTTTACAAGGATACAGAGATTCTAGTAATAACTTTGAGTGACACAAGCACCTGATTTTAACCTGACCATTCATTATATGACAGAAATAGACTTGTGTATGGCTGATAGCAGGGAACTGTCAGTGGATAAAAGGAGAGCTAGGAGTCAAACCTTCAGCACTGTGTGGGCTCACAGGCCCACAGCACAAAAGCCTGGTGGAAAATGCAGCAGCGACAACAAAAAGGAGGCTTGTTATCACGATAAAAGATGTGGCTGTCGACTGCAATCCAATATGTCACATAAACAGAAGAGTGATTGTACAGCTGGGCAGCGAGCCCTTTGTGACCACAGGACACACACAGCAGCACCACCTCTACACTGTGAGCTGGTAGCTACGAGGCTCCGTCTTTACATCCAACACTGTCTGACTGATGAGCTGCAAAGACAGAAGCGTTATGGCTCTTCTATTCTGAGATAAAAATAGCAAAGCTAGAAAACTGACATTTTCTTTTGTTATGTCATTTAACCATGGGACACGAGAGAGCAATGTGTCATCTGCCGGCTATCATTATTTGTCTGTATGTGGAGGTAGAAATGCATTTGTCTAGCACAGTCTGTATATTCCACCACCACATTTTTGTCAAAGTAATCAGTAGAGAAGATGTCACAGCTATATCTGCACCGGTATACGTGCAGGTACTAAAACCATCACAAAAAATCTCTACTAATCCAAATGCTAAATATTAATATTTATTATTATGTCAACAGAATGACTCTAACAACAAGGACACTTTACATTTTAAGGCTAAAATCATCAGATATGTCAGCATATCACGTGTAGCTAGGTGCTCCTGAGAGACATTCTGATGAAAACCTGCAGAGTGCAAGTATGAGTATTTATACTTTAAGTAAAGTCACCTTTATGTGGTGCAACAAAATATACAACAGACAATCTAAACTGACAATATCAAAGAACATGTTTGAGTCACTGGGTCACCACCTTTTTGTTTTAGACGGCATGAAACAAAAACACAGGGACCTGCTGGTACTGCAAGGTTGCGAAACCTAAGAATATATAAGGACCCAAGACAGTGAAGGGACACACAAACAAACAGTAAGTTGTGAGGGTTCATTGTATATGTATATGTGAAGGAGCCAGCGGAGAGATGCACCAGCTGCTGCATAGTGAAACAGCTGCAGCTGTGGAATGACTTCACGGCTGATGATGATACAGCTGAGCGAGTTACAAAAGTCCTTTCTCAGAAGGAAACAATGCTTTCAAGGTCAAGAAAAGGAAGAAATAACTTACATTTAAATGCTGTGACCTGGAGGATTTTTGAGGAAAAACAAAACTGGACCTGAAATCAAGCCTTGTGGCACACCACCTACTTTATCAACATGAGAACCACACTATTGTGATACTGACAGCAAAATGTTTTACACCAGAGACTGGACCTGGTCCATTTGTACACTTCCCCTGAAAATGTGAGCTAATCTGCAAGGCAGCTCTGGTTAACAACTAGACCTGAAGAGTCTGAAAAGTACGCAACATCTGCAGTTCAAAAACAGCAGTGCAAGTCTATGTGTGCTACGTGGTGACTTACATGTATCTTTTTTGTAGAAACTAGTTGCTTGTTGATAGAAATGGTAACCCTCCAGCAAACCTAAGAAGGTCTAAAGCAACAGCTGAACAAGTGGCTGTTTAAACCAAGAGGTGGCAGAGTGGCCAGATAAGATACAGTAAAATGTCAAGGATATATTTGATGAGCACTGTCAGGACAACATCTTCAAGACTAAGAGCAGCACTTCATACTGGATAAGACCTTCACGCTACAAGTTTTTTGACAAGCAGGTTACACAATCTTAATACAACCAAATCCAGGCCAGACACAGCTTGGGGTCAGGATGTATAATTTTGATCCTATAAAGCATCTTTTTCATTTCAAAGCTCCTGAACCAAAGTGGGTGAACACAGTGTTTGTGTGGGCACACAGAAATGCAGTAGGAGGGCTTATTCAAAGTAGCAACAGCATGTTGGAGAGAGGAGGGCAGGCTGTGTGTGATAGAGAAAGAAGGAAAAGTAAAGATGAAGAGAGAAGCAGAAGCATAGTGTCAGTTCAGATTTCGCAGCTCCCATTATAGCTCTGGCAGAGGCCAGTGCAGAGGCCTGACTCTCCCATGGGTTACATACCGTCCTAACAACATACAGTGAGGTGCCACACTATAACAGCTTCATAAAAAAATGAGTGTCAGTGTCTGTGGTACACACAGATCATACTGTATCTGAGTGGCTGTATTGATTTCTGTGTGGTGCTGACAGCGGCCTTGGCACAGCAGGGGCACCCAGTTGGCAGAAAGCTAACAAACCTCATTGTCACAAGAGGTGACACCTGTCCAGCAAAGTAGTGTGGGCCATGATAGCCCATGATTATGTGCCCTATTTGTGCAATGCCATTTTCGTGTCCTCGGCCAATTCAAACAGAGAGAAACAACTAAGCACAGCCAGAGGCATATTAACTCACCGAGTCGATACCAATATTTCAATAAACAAATACATGACAGAGTGGGTGACTGCATAGCAAGTGCTAGACTTCCTCTGACTACAATGCTATGGCACTAAGGCTAAGGGCTTGAAAACTGCAAAGACATACAGTATAATGAGCACTAAATAGGTAAAATGGAAAAAACTGTTGTTATGATTGATATTTGTGGCCCCAAATGGTCAGATTAGGCAATGTAGCTAACAACTTAACTGCAGAAAACTAATAATATAAAAGGAGTGGTGTAGACTTCATGCTAAATATTATAAGACTACAAAGCATATTCAGGTCCCAGTGGTTGTTCTTACAGCCAGTATGCTGAATTAGGCAGCAATATGCTCTATAGCAGCCTTAAAACACAAGTTTGATCTCACATAAGGTTTGGCTGTGTATGTCCTTTTAGAGAGTACTATCATTTAGGTTTCATTCAAACCAGTTATTATAATTATTAGAATATTTCTAATAACCACTTCTTCATAATATTTATTATCATAACAATTAGAAATGCAAAGCAGGGGGCAAAGTGGCTGCCACTGATGTGTAATGCATTGCTCTACTTATTAAAGGCACAGTATGAACGCACTTGAACTCCCTGTCATGGATGAGTTCTTGCCATGCAACATTCCTGTCAGAGGTTGGAGCGCTTTAGAGTGGGGAGACATAATGAAAAAACTCCTGTCTGCACATGCAGGTAGGATGGAGCTTTTGCTGTGTTTAAACTACAATAATACAAGGAGTTACAGTATGGCAGCTAATCATGGCTCGTTAGCTGCGGACACGATGCGCTGATGAAGAAGTCATTCAAAAATAATCTCAGCTGATGGTACAAACTTCCTCCCATACCCACATTTATAATCTCAGTACCACAAAGTTCTGCCTGGTAGTAAGTCATGACTTTGTGGCTTGCGTGTAAAAAAGCTTGGCAGTGGGAGGAAACAAGCTCATCTCTATGTGACCTCATGCTGATAAGAAAAGAGTAAAGATAAGAGCAATTGATTCCCCTGCTGGTATCACAGAGAAAATGCACAGGAAAGCTATGCAAGCGTAGACAGAAAAAGTATATTTTGTTGATTGTGGTTGTGCTCTAATTTTTAATTCAGGCTGATGCTGGCAATCGGCGAGGGACAAGACGTTGGTTTCCCTGATATTCACACACAAAAGCCTGGAGTTCAAATATAATTCAAGATCAAAATATGCTTTCACAGAACAGAACATCACCTGTTCTTACAACAAAAAAAAATATCTATAACTATGTAGGTAAGACATGGTAGGTAACAGGGTGGTTGTTTGAACAATAACTCAGAGGGAAATTTCAGCCTCTGTTGTGATTCGAACATTAAAATCACAATGTAGTTTGGAGGAGACCACAGTGGTTAAAATGGCATATTTCTAACTTTCCACAGACAAACCACAGCAGCACTTCAACAAATCAGAATATCAACTGTTGAGGTGATGGCGGAAAAATGAAGAGACTGGTGTTTTGGTGGGGAATATTAGGGCTCTAGAGAAGCCTGTCTAATAAACCATGTGTCACCGACCCATGCTGACATGACCGTACGCCTCCACACACAACGGCAGGCAGTCTCCAGTGTATGAGCTTCATTCATTGCTGTGGAAATGTACTTTGCATACGTGCATGTGCGCTGGTGGGTGTGGCACTTGTGAATCTGACCATGTCAGTGTTTACAAAGCAAACATTTGTACACAGGATGGATGAGAACAGTCAATGCACTTCAGTGAACTATATAATACAATCCAACTATCATCCTATAACTCCAGATGAACCACATCTACAGTAGTTATGCAACCCATTTCAGTGCTCCTTCAAAACTGACAGAGAAGGTGTGGTGCACTCTCCCATTATAAATAAGCAATGATGGCAAGGAAAGTCATGCATGCCTGAATGAACACCAATAACCACATGTTTTTAAACTTTCTTTTGTCCTGACTTACTGAAGGTTTACAAATACAAAGCTCCACAAGCTGTGTTGCCTACAGTTACTGACTTCTAAAATATAGGCTTTACCTCAAAATAACATATGGATTGCATGGCTTTCTCCAAACTACATGTGTTGAGGATCATGCCAAAACCAAAATCTGTCCACACATCAAACTACAGTTTAACAAACTTCTATGAAACCGTTTTACACTACAGTTCAGTTCTATTCTTGCGTATCACTAGATTTTGTCTGTTTCTTAGCAATGAGAACAGTTACAATAACAGCAAATTAATCATTGCGGCCTAAATACACTCTGTTCTAGGGCTAACTTTAAGTGAATGTTGAGTGAAATTTAACTGGTTAATCCAGATTAAACTGGTGATCCGATGGAGAGCAGATCAAAGGGTCTCTGAGGGTCCTCGGACCCCAGTTTTTTAACCACTGAATTAGGCTCTGGGCATCGAACGGAAGAGACAAAAGACATTAGCTGTGGTGTAGCTTGACGGAGTACAAGATGATGGTGATAGCCAAACACCGACAGTGATTTTTTTGTGCACTGGTTTTCAGTAAATCCGCAATGTATACAGGCTAAGCTAACGTTTGGGAAGAACAGCGGTGCGCATCATCAGCCTCTGCTAACGTTATATACACATTTGCTAGCTAACTAAGATAAATATGCCGTTAAAGTACATTTTCAACTCGGGCGGCTCATGAATCAATATTTTCCCCATCCAAAAACCATACCTGGTCGAGGGGGAGATTGATAATTTCGCTGATTGGCTGCAACAGAGTGGATCCTGTGCATGATGCTGTCGTTTGGGTAGCCATGCTTGGTCGGGATCCGTAAATCCTTTCTCTCTCCTTCCTCCGGCTCACTTCACTCCCCTCGGCTGCTGCGATGATAAATACACTGCTGCCGCTACTGCTGCCGCTGTTGTTGCGACGGACTGGACGGTTGTCATCCACAGCACACATCCAGCTGAAGAGTACAAAACCACAGCGAGATTTTCCCTGCCCAACACTTCCTTTTTCGCCTAACGGCCGTTAGGAACTCAACACATTTAATTCAGCTAGGGAGTCGATGAGTGTGCCTCATTGCTGTGTACATGTATTTGTATTTGAGTGAACCTAAGGTAGAAATTTTCAAGTATTAGCCGCCTGGTTTATCGACAAAAAAAAAAAAAATATTGTTAACGGCCGTTCTTGCTGTGAGCATGCGCAGTAGCCAATGTCTGGTGAGGACAAACATTAATTTAAACACTGAAAGAGAAAATATGCTTTTCTGCTAACTAACCTTTTACGTTCCCACTCATTTATACGCTACCCACGTCGGACGTGTTATAGAAAGCAGTGTGTGGTTGGGCTCACATTTCAGCTGTTTTCAGATTTTTCCCTTTGAACGTCTCACGTAGTGTCACAAAATTAAAAAAAACAAATAAATAAAAACAAAGATATATATATAATATATATATATAATATATAATATATATATATATATATATATATATATATATATCGAATTGACCAAACAAGTGCTTTTCCTGTAATACCTAAACAACATTCTGATGCTGATACTTGTGTACTTTTACTCAAGTAGGAGTATTTTTACATTGCTGTATTGGTACTTTAGCGTTAGTTAGGGGCCTGAATCACTCCCCACAATTGGTTACTATTATGGTAGAGTAGGAGGTGAACTATCTTGACAGCAGAGTGCCTTTGGCGATAATAAAAATGGTGTTAGTGTGGGTGGAGAGATGGCGACCTAGCCCTCCGTAATAACCATCTATTCTGACCTATCGTGTAGAGAGAAAGTGAGAGAAAGCCACTTTGTAAATGGAGAGGAGGAGCCTCGATTTACGGACTTCAGGGCAAAATGAATTTGAAATGAACAATGTTGCATGTGGTCCCCACCCCTCCCATATTTATAGCATTCCACACGTGAAGGAGAAAAAGTGTGACGTAAGGTGGGCATTTGGAAGGATGCGTTTAAGGCAAACGACAACAATAAGGCGACCGATTGCTCTGCGTGTGAATAGCGCGGCCTGCGTCTGCACTCGTCTTTTTTTCCACATACATCAAGAGATCAGCAGTTCTGTATAAACAGTAACCGCACTAACATACACTTCAGTACTTTGACACTGTGCAAACTTCTCCATGGAGAGTATATATATATATTACTATGATACATACATTGTAAATTATACAGGATTAAAAGTATTCTCAAATTGCAACTTAAAATGTTTTTGGCATGAATGTAATTTTAGGGTCATTTGTGCACAATTTATATCAGTGCATCACTGTTCTTAAAAATAGTTTATATTAAATATACATTTACATTATATTTTCAGTTTGGCTGTCCTTGTAAGGTAAAAAGAAGCAAGATATTATGGAGCAGGATGTTACTCTCCCCTGTACAACACTGTAAAGTATGTAAAGTATGCATCTAACGGTCAAAGGTAGTCAAAGGAGTGAATTTGAACATGAAAAAGTGCACTGGTGCATTGAACAGAAAATAAGTTTTTCAAAAAATGTACATAAATAGGTGGGTAGGAAAATGAAGTCGGTGCAAAGATAAGGCAAAGGCAGCATTACAGTTGCATGAAAATTAAACTTGTGATCAGTCAGATGGGCAATGGCTTCCTGAAGTGTTATGTAGTAACTTCTAGAAGTGTAACTTGTAGCAGCCTCTTTTTTAGTCTTTACTGTCTATTAGCACCACCTACTGGTTATTAGTCACTCTCCCAGAACTTTGACATTGGGTGAGAGGCGGGTTACACCCTGGACAGATCACCAGTCCATCACAGATAGATTACATTAAAACTTAAGAAGCAAATATTTCCATAACAAGGGTAAAAAAAATACACAGGAGAATTTTATAGCATATTCATAATTCATCAAACTGTACATGTTGTTTTAGTTTTACTATGATAAACATTTTTTCCCCTTAAGATACATTCTTTTTTCTTTCTTTCTTTTCTTTGCTGAAACAATCTAGTTATGTTTTGTTTGAAGCATTAAATAAGTTATTTGCACCTGGTCACATTAGCCAATAGAGGGCAGCACTTACTAAGCAAAAACAGCTCGTCTGACTTGACTTCAATTTTACACTTTTGTTAATTCACAGAGCTCTGACTCATAGTAAAGCGTTGGGAGTTGTCACCATGTGTAAAATGCCAGAATAATAATGTTTATAAATCAAGACAGAAACACCACGTCAAGTCATTATTGGTATATGCTTTTCTTCAGCTATAAATATAGATGGATTTTTCATACTCACACTGGTACAAGGAAATTCTGACAGGAGGCACGATGATGCAGATTCATCCACATTTAATGAGGTTTCCCATTCAAAAAGGGACACAGACGACGCATATTCTTCACCTTATGTGGACTATATTTGGCAGCAGACTACACACACTGTAAAACTGTCTGCTGCAGGAATAATTTTACAGCTCTGTAACCCCGACCTCCTCACTGCTTATCTTGAAGAGCATAAACTCAGTTTTGTGGATGCACAGTGAAAAAAGTATATATATTACATGACACATAACCTCCCACAAATGACTGCAGAGACAGGGAGCAGTGGACAAGCAAGAAAAAAAAGGGAGCATGACGAATTAAGATCTGAGGTGGTGGAGCAATAAACGGTAAAGACCTTCAGGTGCCCTAGTGGACAGGTATGTCAGAGCTCCTCTTACATCTGAGCAGGAGGAGGATGAGGAGGAGGGAAGAAGAGGAGGAAGTCAAACTCCACCATAATAAATGAGAGAAAATATTTGAATCATCAAAAGAGGTGCAGCAGGGCAGGACACTGAGCAGCTCGATAATTATTCATTAGTAATAAATGACATTAAATTACAATCTTTAATTATTTTGGTTACTATTTAAATGTTTAAATGAGCATGAGTGGACATGGATAGGTACTGACCATGTCTTTGATAAAATGTTTTATCCTCACACTAAAACTACAACTGTTAGTCCCAACATTTTGCTGTGCAGAGAAGCATCAGTAAATGTGTCATTAATGTGACGTTCGTTACAGAAATATGATAATAGCAGTTAATTGAGGAATAAGACTCCTAGTATATTTGAGTGTGTATAACTGGGTAGGTTTGAAAGCATCGCATTGAATCAGAGGTTTTTGCTGCAGAGAGGTGGAGTTACATTGGCCTTGTTTTGTGTTTGTGTTATTTTTGCTGCTGGTTGAGGCGTTGTGAAGTAAAGTTGTGTATAAAGTCTATGATGCATAGGAACAGTATATGGGTCTAATACAAAAGGTGTCCATTTTCAAGGAGAGAGAAAGCTTGTGTTGCTCTCAGGAATGCTCATTTGTGTAGCCTTTATGTTTTCTCTTTAACAGACTGTGCTTTTGCAACAGTAGCCCACCTTTTTTTGTTTTTACATTTTTTGTGCTTGCTGTCCCAGTGGTAACGAAACCTGTAATTGTGCATCACACCAACACTCTGCTTTTACTGCAGTTTTTTTTTCTGGGCTGCAAAACCTGCAGTAACCCCGGCTTTCCCACCTTTCATCCACCTGTCTCTTCCCCGCCCACCTGCTTACCTGTTCCCTAATCAGCTCTCAGTATTTATACTGGCTCACCTCCACTCATTCCCTGCCAGTTTGCCTATTGCACCATAGCTTTCCAGCCAGCCTGTTTTGGGGGTTTGCCTTCACCTGCTCCTTTTGCCTGGTTTATCTGCCTGTTACCGACCACTGTCCACACCCTGACCTCGCCTACTGTTTGCTCCTGCCTGCCTCTGCCTGCTGAAGCCTTAATAAAGGTGGACTGTTTTGAATGTTTACAGTTTGAGTCCTCCTAAACTTGAGCTGTGACACATTTTACTGAACCTGAATCCCAGTCATTTGACTGTATGCGGAAGAATGACTCAGCTCATATTGTGTGTGTGTGTGTGTATCTGCCTGTGAGGGTTTGGCATATTAAATTATTTAACAATAACTAGTGTATCACAAGGGTTTTTGAGGCTGCACATCATATTGAATGCAAAAGGATTTCATCAATTGTTAAAGAGAAGCTTTAACATTTGATGAAAACAGCAAAGAAACATCAAAAGCACATTGCCGGCCAAAGCAACTTACATAAGATTACGATTGAGAGCAGAGAACAAAAGTATAATGATGGATTATGTCTTAACAAATGAATTGTCAATGATCAGATAAAACATATCATTCAGTTGAAAGCGTGTCAGATGACATAAATGCTCCCATTATTATAAATTGTCACTCTCTTCCTCAGTGGGCTACACCACTACATGCACTTCACACACTACAACTCTTATATAATCACCATTAATCATTCATAACTACACAAAGAGGGGGGAGAGTATGACATTAAGATGGGCAGACAGCTAGACAGAGATTCATTGCACTCCTGCTCAGCTGCGTTTTTGTTCTTCCTCAATGATATCCAATTAAAGCCCGCAATAACGAAGAGAGAGACAGTTCGTTAAGTTGGCATCGTCATGGCAACCCCATCCCCTTCCACACCACCCCTCTCTCAACACAGACCGTTACTCCACCTATAGAGACAGTGAGAAAGAGCAGGGCAGAGAGACAAAGCCTTTTTAAATGCTGTAGCAGCATGTGAATGGTGGATGAGTTGCTGGAGGTTCCCACTCATTCATAATAAAGGCCAGGCAGCTCACAAGCGTGTGCGATAATCTTTGCTTTCAGCCTTCCCTTTCCTCTCCTAGTTTCTTTTTCCTCCTCCAAAAGTATTCCCCATCACGTTTGTTTACAAGCTCGGCTGTATGGCTGACCTGTTTTGTGGTGACAAAGTCCATAAGCTCCTTATATAGTCAGTAGTTCATGTTTTGCACTAAGGCCTGCTCCTGTGGGGGAATGCAGATCAGACAGGAAGTGTCTTTGTATTGTGGGTCAGTCTCCCCCCCCCCCACTGGACAAGGCTTCTTGAAATAGAACATCTCCTCAGAGATGGACATGTACTGTTTATTTATCACTGCAATCCTCATGACTCTTGTTGCACTGTACCACCCCCCACCCCACCCCACCCGTCTCTTCATGTGCCTGCAGACACAAAAAGCTCACTTGTGTTGGCCGTTTTAATGGTTCTGTGATCCCGGTGGGAATTTTCTGGGAGCATATTATCATCATAACTGGTCTAGCAGTACGACCTGCAGGGGAATCACTGAGATGTTGCTTAAGACCAGTGTGGCCATATTTTCCAGTCAATACACAGTGTTACCCAATCAATATGCTCTTCTTCCCAGCTTTGGGATACCATGAATATCAGTGTAAAGACTTCCTGGCTGTAAAAGAGAAAATATCCTGTGAACGAGTGTGGTGAAATATCCAAGATACCAAGAAAAATATTTGCATTACTCTACGTTAATAATAAATAGTGAAAAGAAGGCCGGTGTTCTCTGTGTGGTTTACAACACTGTACAGCAAAAGAGGACAGGAGAGGAGAAAGTGAGAGGCGCTTGTAACACCCAAAATCAGTTATATACCCCCCCCCCAGCTAGACTGCTGAGTGTAAAATCACACACCCATCCTTTCCCCACATCAACCAAGGTGTGGAGTCAAATCCACCATAACCACCATCTGTTTCAGTGGCAGAAACGTTTCACTCTCATGCCCACAGTGTGCTGTACATCCTAATGTCTGCTGCCTCCTCTCTTGTGTTTTTTTTTTTTTTGTTGTTGTTGTTGGTTTTTTTGCTGTGCTGGGGACACTGCCTTGGCATGGTCTTGTGATATGGAGTGATGTACCATTTGTAGCTCACGAGATGTTTGTACTACCTTATGGGCGTGTTTCCCTGTGAGAGTTAAAGACAAAAAAGAACCACAGGTAGCCTGTGTTCATTTACCTACCTTTTTCTGAGCAGCAGAGGTTTCTTTGAGGCTGTGAGGAGGATTTTTCTGCCTTTTTTGGCTAGTCACTTCTCATTAAACTAATTTCTTCTCTCTTCATTTGACTGGAGCATCCCAATGGATTGTCAATACAATGGGTATCCTAGTCCACATTTTATCCGACATAACGTTTTCTAAAAATCCTTTAACATGCACCTAAACCAGATGCAAGCTTTGTACCAAATTGGTATAGTCTATATGTATTCACTGATATTTTGTTTTAAGTGTGTATTGACATATTTTTTCCCCTGCTTTTTATGTAACAGGTCTGTGAAGAATGAGCATCTTAGAGACATTAATCTTGATAATGCTGAGCAGGTACCCATTAGAGTCAGAGATAGGCTGTATGGTGTAACTGAGTTCTAAATTACTATCTGAGTAATTGGCAGATGGAGGACTGTGATTTTAGCACCGTCTTAGACAACACACTTGCAGCACAGGGAGGGCAAGTGTAATTTCCAGTCAGCCATTCCTTGTAAACATTGTCTTTGAAATATGGAATTATACACAGCTTTGGAGAATCAGTTTCTTTGTTTTTCCCAGATCTCTATTAAGATGGTAGTCGCTCCACAGCCAGTGCACCAAAGTTTGGCAGCACTGCACAAACCAGTGCAGCCTGCAAAGTGGATACACAATAGATGCTGCAGAGGAGGGGAGGAAGGGAAGTGTAATCAGGAGGGGGTGCAGCAGAATTTAAGGAGGCCTGTTACATTTGACACATTTACACATGATTCTCAGATATTATTGTCAAAATTGATTTCCATTGTTAGATATACAGAACTGGACCTAGTGCCATGAGAAACATTGACTCTGTACTATGAACATTACAAACTGATTGGTTCTAAATTAAAGCAATAGTTCAACATTTTGGGAAATATGTTTATTCACTTTCTTGCATCGAGCAAGGTAAAAAGATTGACACACATCTCATGTCTGTACAGTAAATATGAAACTATACCACCAGCTTATCTTAGCACAGAAAAAATGGAAGAATGTAAATGGGGGAAAACAGCTATTTTGGTTCTGTCTGAGGATAACAATATCTGCCTATCAGCAGCTCTAAAGCTCACTAATTAACATATTATATCTTGTTTGTTTAATCTTAGGAGAAAAAAAGGAAGTGATGAAATGACATGTTGTTGTGTGCATAAGCATATTTCCCAAGAGTATTTGCACTGTTGCTTCTTCCCAAGTTAACAGACTAAGATTAATGATAGATGATAGATATCAGTTTTTCTTCAAGGTGACTTTTAGCAATAAAATCAATAGGCCAATAAGGCAGTGACTTATCATAGAGACTCACCTGATGTCAGTCACGTAGCTTAATCTTCCGGCTAAACTGATAAAAGAAATTAAGTGATCCATCATGGCTATTTCTTAATAACTAAATTGTGGTAGACACAAAATGTCCCTATTGGCTGGAGTATTGATCTGACACAGAAAAAAGGGTTTCTCATTTCCTCTTTACATTCATGCAGTACTCTCTGTGTTTTCACTGACTTCTATACAACATACTATAGGACAGATTTTCCATGAGGAGCCTTCCCATGTTCTCATAACTCTGTCTTGTCAGGCAGACAGATGAACATGATGGATGTGAAGCCTCCACTCTACATACTGTCTGCCTGAACCACTCACTCTGGGTGGGACAGATGCAATCACTGAGTTACATGGACTGAACTCACTGCCCCCTCCATTAGCATTCCCAGGAGGATACCAGCACATTCACTGCAAGCTCGCTTCATGTTATTCCCTCCCGCAGTACACACCATATTGTGGCCTTGACTCCTCATATCACACAATTTGGACACAAGATTGTGAAGTTAATGGCGTAACTAAGGCAATACAGAGCAATAAAAAGCACCCCATCACTCTGGATCTTTAATACCACTACTTCAAATGCCTGAGAGGCTTTCAACTCATCTGTTGTGGTGTCAGAAGAGATGTGGCACAGCCTGGGAATTTGCACCGTGACAGTACTCGCTCGGGGAGTGTGCGGGACTCGTCAATGAGGCTGATTTGGATTCACGGTGCCGCAGAAATGCTGATTCAGTCAGAGCACACAGTCTGGTTTAATGTTTACTCCGGGTTAAATTAAATTAGTGTGGATGAACCGGAGAGATACGGCTCAAGAGCCTGACAGTTTTCCCCCGAGCGGTGATCTCACTTGTGTCAACTGGTCTCCTCTCTGAGCTTCTGAGTACACGATGAAGGTTTTATCCCTCTGGAGTAAATGGAGTACTGCTGAATCAAGTGTTCTTATGTAGAGGGGGGAAGAAAATCCAGTGCACTGTAGGTGTATTTCACTGTTTGTCATGATGGTCGTTACCCAAAGCTTAACACACTTTGCCCTCCATCAATCTGTAAATAAACAGATTCACAAGGACCACTGAACCAACTGTACTGTGAAATTAATGTGAGGAATGAATATTTAATTGTGGACATAAAAAAAGATGACTCCCTGATAAAGGAGATGTTTTGAATGGTCAGCATACATCCAAATGTCTGCACTGACCTTGTGACATTTGAACAGTATATCCTGTAAAGTATCCTATGCAGTGCCTTTCATACTTTTGTTGATTTGGCACTCCCATTTTTTGATGGCATCTGCTCCTATTGAGTTGCAGTACATGTTGTTTTGGACAGAAGCATCTGCCAAATGAATGTAATGTAACATCATTTTTAATCTGTAACCTGCAGTGTTGTGTCCAGTTGTATATTGCCAACACTGCAAATGAACCATTAAAATTTCTGAGATCATAATCATGTTTGTGTTTTTGTCCCGTGGTTTAACAATTAATATCCTGTGGTCTATATTGCTTGGGGACCAGAGGAGATGATCAGCAGTATACACACAGAGGGAGAATTCACAGCCACTGACTTTTTATTAGTTCAGGAGACGGTGAGCGCGCACACCAGAGGCGTCCTCATACTTACACTGTATCAGGAGACCCTGAATAAAATGGGACTGGAAGTGTTTTTTTCTGCAATGTAGAGAAATGGGGGGGGGGGGGGGTATGGAAGCGGAAATGCTCGATTAAGCATCTCAAGTTATGGTAACTAGGGAAACCAAGAAAGGATGAGGGCAGGTTGACAAGCTGCCTGTCAGGATATAATGGAGTACGGCGACACCTGATATGCTCAGGCTCATGGGGCCAAATCCAAAGAGGGGCAATAATTACTGTAAAAGCCACTTGCCCCTAATGATGATAGTGAAGCAGCTGCAAACCCCAGGCTCTCAGTGATCATCACTCTTATGGGTGTGTGTCTGTATGTGTGTGTGTGGTGGTGGGGACTGGCTAAAAATGTCACACAATTATTTTACAGAACGTTATTTCTTGGGTGTCCTTCAAGGGTGGCAAGGTTAGGTGAAAAACCATGAGGCAGAGCATTCCTCTGGTTAATGTGTGCTCAGATATTAATGGAAAACTCTGATGCTTTAGGCTGGTGGTATAAATAGCTAATGGTTTTGTTAGATTCAACAATGAAAATCTTACATTACTCTTATGATTTTAATATAAAAATGACCTTATTTGTGTGTCATTCAGCAAAGAAAAATGAACACAATCAATTATACACTGCAGTGTACAGGTCATATATTATTATCAGGAGAATTTTTAATCTCCTCCACTTAATTGAATTTCCTTTGTTAATTGATCAATGTATAATTGCCTCCAGGGCTGACCTTTGACCCTATTGACATTTCCCCCTGAGCTGAAGATAATGTATGAGTCTGCGTGACTGATGAAAAAAATAGCACCACTGTTAAAATACTACAGTATAGTACTACATCATGAGGACTTTTTTATGAATAGGCACATCTCTGTGCAGAGCTTCCATTCATATAGAAGCTCTTGGCCCAAAATCAGCATTGAGCTCCATCTCTGGGGCTTTGTGAGAAAAAAAAAACTTGGTTCGTTACAGTTCGCTGCCCTCCCTTCAGTGCTCCTTTCCCTCCCCTTTGCTCCTTTGCCCCTTCCCCTCTCCTCCTCTCCTCATCCCTCTCCCATTAGGAGTCCCAGCGTGTGCAAGCTGCCGCTCAGGTTCACCGGGCACCGCTTGTTCAGTTCATGCCAACGCGCACCTCATTTGTGTAACAAGCTCTTCTTTAACGTACTCCTCAATCAGTAATGTGGTCTGCGGTCTGTGCAGAAGTTGAGAAAAGTTCCCCACATCACAGTGTTTCGGCAGCGGACCTGAGCTCGGCCCATTTCATCCACTTACACGTTGGAAAATTTCAGCTGCAGGATGGTTAGAATTAGTTGCTAATTATTCTAAACAAAGAAGTCATTCATTCCACTTATTTGAAAGCTAAGGAGCTGGATTGTGAGGTTATCCCACCTGTTACACAATCATGATGTCATGGTGGAGTAATTAGGAAAAAGTGACTCCTACTCAAACCCCAGTTTGCTTTATTGCTATGACATGTTGTCTGTTCCTGCTTACATTCAAATGCCAGATCAGTAAAACTATATTGGATGTTTGTGGCTCATTTTGACCAGAGAATGGGTGGACTGACACACCCTGTGCTTTCCTCTTCTAGTGAAATTCACAATTACGAATTACAAACAGCTTTTCTATGAGGGTCTCAGTATGACATCTACTTTGGCTATTGTTCTGCCTGCAGCTGTCCAGTTGCATTTGGTTTCAGGTTGTCGTTACCAGATCAGCTTTGCTTTTACAAGAAAGTGAAACCAACACATCCTGCATCTAAGCAATATGGACATTTACAGTTTTGTGGCTCTGTAAATCACTCAAAGATGCTCAAATACAGCCACCAAACCGAAGCAGATCCAGCAACTGCCGCTCTGACTCGTTACTCCAAGTTGTTTGCATGCAAACAAGGTCTATATTGAGGATGAGGCTCTGCTGCTGAATGAGGCCTCTGTTCAGTTTAATAAAGCAGCTGACAGCTTCTGCTTTGGCACCTTTTTTTCAGAGGGTGAAGCGAATACATCTTGCTTGTAAAATAAAATAAAATAAAAACTTTGATGATTATATGATACAATAAAAATGGATTATAGATTATTTATTCAACGGCTGCATTCATGACACAATATAATGTACAGTAAGAGTGTTTCCTTGGCCCGCATTTTTATGACCCTCATTGATATGCCTGGTTGTGCTTTTCCAAGTCCTATAAACTATAAAACAATGTGCTTTTCATATTATGTTCTCAGTCTGTATCTGCTGGATGACCCTGTTCACCTTGGTTTCCAGTGCAGCTCTTTCAACAAGGGGAAGAAAACTGATGCAGCACTCACACTTTAGGTATTTTTAGTTTGGTTTGGACTTGATTTAAAGTTTAAAACCTGCATTTAGAAAGGCAGATGGTAGTGAAAATATAAAGCCGTGTCAGTGGTGAAGAGGAGGGCTGGTGTTGTTTGGTTCTGCTGACCTCACTGACTGAGATGCTGTGTCTCTGGATGGCAGATGTTCGCTGGGAGTGTGTGGATTCATTTCATAAGGGAGTTGAAGGCCTGAGTAGCCAGTCAGGGTCAGCCTGGGTCCCAGGCTCTTCATTTAGCAGCTTGCCAGGAGACGCTGCAGAGCTGAAAGAATGTGTGAACACTGCCCAGATTGTGATTTAAAGGCTGCCCAGGGTTTTTGCCTCGGCCGCTGCGATACTATTTATACCGGTAGCTGTCCTGCCGGGGCTGAATGAGCTGGGAAACATCGGCAGATTTTTCATCCCAGAGCCCAGGAAATAACACAAGAGCTCTGGGAGCAGAGAGCTGTTGTTCTTTAAACTCCTGTTGACAAAAATTCAGGCATGGGAGAGAGTCTTCACAAGTTTCAGACAGTGTCCAATGATAGACTGTTTTCTTTCTCCTCCGCCTTTTTTCCCAACAAGATTTTGGGAGATAAAGTCTTTTTTTTTTTCATTTTTATTCTTGGCTGTGGCCTATAAAAAACAGCTGAACATATTCTCATGTAGCTACTTTGATGTGAAGTCTGGTGCACACAAATTGATAGTTCTCTGTTCATTACTGGTCAAATTAGGCTTTTTATCCAGTACGTTGTGATAGCACACTACTGGGTCTCATTACCAACATCAGTGCTGATCTTTCTTATCGCAAAAGTCTGGACCTGTGCACCTGTTTTTGCATCTTGATGAGGCAGTAGGTTTCTACTGTTGAAGTCTCTTAATTGATAGATGTAATTTCTGTCAAATGAATCCAGGAAATGCAGATAATGAGCTCCCTGAACATCTGACAATGTCAGAGGACCAGAAGAATAAATAATAGAGTATTTTCCATCGCACAGCTACCAGCTGCCCTTCTGAAGATAAAGTATCTTGAAAACTCATATTCAAAGGTTTGTTTGATATTACAGTCAAAGGAAGGCTGCCTTTAAAAAAAAAAAAAGTCTGACAATATTTTATTCTTACCCCCTCTTCCACATTGAGGTGTGCTGTTACCAATCCTCAACTGAATGATTAGACTTCACAGTTACATGGTATTTTGAACTCTATTGTCACAATCAACATCTGATTAAACTGAGAACTGAGAAACCTAGTGTTACAAAAACTGAAACATTAATGCGCTCCTATTGATAATTAGTCATACAATTACACTGGATTTACAACTTGTCTTCACAGCTAGTCACCTAAGTGTGCAAATAAATAAAATTGTATCACAGCCATATCCACCTTAAGAAGGAAACTACTAGTGTTGCTGTAATCAAGATGCTGCTTTTAAGTGCTGTGGGAAATATTTGTATTACACACAGCCTGCACTGCACTGGATCAATCAAGTGCCCAACTGAGTGGAAAATATATTTGGTAAATCTGTATGGTGTCTGAGTCACCAAATTGCAATTCTTAGAGTACAGAGGGTGTGGGAATTGTGCCATAAATTGATGAAGTTTTATTTAAATTGCTGACCGGCAGGATTTGGAAAATAAGTAGATTAAACCTAAGATGAATTTCACTGATTGTGTTCTTCTCAATACTATATCAGAAAGTCAGTGTGCTTGTTGATGTATATTGTAACAACAACAATCCACAAGTTACCATTACTATTGGATCTATTTGGTTCTTATTTCCTACCATGCTTTAAATGCACATATTCATTTATGCCAATTAACACTATCTATGGACAAAGGACTTTACTTTTAGAATATGCAATCTACCGCCACAAACAAGTTAGCAGTAGCCAGTCATTTAAATCTCAACAAACCTCAGTTGCTGACACTTTCACAGATATCCATAACTCCACCAAAGGTCTATTTATACTAAACACAGATGTTTCCCCATCTGTCTCTGTATATTTTCATGGGCACAAAAGCCACTGAGAAAGGAGAATTCTACATGAAGGTGGTTAATCCTGTAGGCCACAAACATAAGCACTAAACTGTACATAATGTTGACTTACCTTATGCCTAACCACAGGGGTTACATTAATAATGCCAACACATATTGCCATACCTGTTTTTATACTACTTGAAACATCCTGCTAACTAGCATTCAAGCTAATCATATGAACCACCCATATGGTCCCACCTTAATGGCAGCGTTTGTTTGGGTAACTGGGAAACAAAAGAGTATTAGCCAGTGTCAGTCCTATTTTCCAATTTAATAGAAATTAAGTAATTTAGTGTATTTTGCTAATTCATTTAACTGGTGAAAAACATTTTACTGTTACTGTTAAAACGGTGTTGATAGTCTAAATGCCTCATTAAATACTGCTACTACTACGATGATATGGTTGTTTACGGGGAGCAATTGAAGGCAACATGAGTTCACGCCTTCCATGAATTCTGATTGGCTCCCAATTACCAGCCGGCGTTTCCCATTGGCTAGTCCGCGTCCATTGAATCCCCTCCTCTACCTTTGTCAATTTCTTGCGCTCCCGTTGAAACGTCTGGGTTGTTATTTCCCCGGGCTCGGAGGAAGAAGTTGACCGCACCACTCTGTCGGATGTTAGGGAAAACCGAGAGTGGCTAAAGAGGAAGTTTCACTTTCTTCTGCGACCAGAGGACGACCCTGTGGAACTGAATGGACAGGGATTAGCGGGACTACAAGGCAGGAGGGATATAACCTATCCATCACCTTGTAAAAGCACAGCGCGGTGTGAGCGGCAACGCTACAACTCCTCGAGCCAGCGTGCAACACTGGACTGCGCTGGGAGCAAACAAGGGAATGACATAAACATACCTAGAGATGGTTTACTACCCGCGGGGACCTTCAGAGGCACTACTACTACTACTACCACGGCAGCTGTGAACTTTCCTGTCCTCAAACCGTACAGACGAGAGGGAGAGGATTAAAAAAAAAAGTGCTTCTTCTTCTTATCAGCAAAAGGGATTAATTATGCCGGACCAAATCACAGTTTCAGAGTTTGTGGCAGAGACGAATGAAGACTATAAATCGCCGACTGCCTCTAACTTCACCACCAGGATGTCCCACTGCAGGAATACAGTGGCTGCTCTGGAGGAGGTGAGTGGCTCTGCTGGGACTGGGATTGTAGACCCCCTTTCCCATAAACACGTTTTAATAAGGCACCAAGGACACTTATATTCTCTCCCATAACATGATATTGACATAGAATATTTTTGGTCTGAAAGTAAAACCCGTTCAAAATAAAATAAACTTAGTCCAAAATAGGCTGTAAGGTAAGAAAATGCATCTTAAACCCAATTTTAGAAGAGCTGTTATAAATCTACTCAGTAGTAGTAGGTCACCTCTAGTCAAATTGAAAATAAATTGCCCTCCACTACAATGTTACCCATCCCTCATGCTCCATACTCCCATCAGCTCAGCCATTGTTCACCAAGGCCTTTATTACTGTGTGCCATTATACAGTAGTTCTGAATATGGTCTGTCCTCTCAAGGATGGAGCCAGCAGGAGCACTTATAGTCAAGTTAGTTATACTTACAGCATATGGCTCAAAATCATGGATCCAAATTTGGCTCAAAGGGCTTCAACCCCTGACTTGAATCAGGGATGGGGGGAAAAAAAGGAAGGATCCTTCTTCTTCTATGGTGTTAGGTGTGCCATAGATGTCATTTGTACAGTGGGCAGAAACAGGAGAAACATTGAGAAACAAGAGTTTAATGTAAATAGAATGCAAACATACTTCTGCAGTGGGCAGTCATCTACATGTACACCACTTTCTAGTAGCAGCCATTGCAAGTGTTTTGGCTTAATGATTATTCCCACAGTTAAAGGGGGAGAGATAATGTGCATTTGCCCCAGTTTACAGCTGCATTGCACTGTATGTGCACAGAGGGCACTTTGTGTTCCTCCTTTAACTCGCAGGTCATCAGGAGGAAGGACACTTCCGCTTTGTTCCCTGACTGCCCCTCCGCCGCCTCCCTCCCTCCGTTGTTATAGTTTCCCTACTTTGTGTGCTGTATGGCAGAGCCTCGCCCTGCCTGATGGTAAAAATAGAATTTCCCACATGAGCCGCTCGGTGTGTAATGTGTGTTAGTGTGTCTCTGCTCTCTAACGCTTGTAGATATTGACGTGTGAGGAAGGGGGTGTGGTGGTGGTGGTGGTGTGTGTGTGTGGGGGGTGATAATTTTTTCCTGGTTTCATTGAAGAGAAGTTTTTAGTCATCATCCTAATGGAATCACGACAGACAATTTTGTGCCTTACACCTTTCCTTTATTGTGAAAACAGATGTGTGAATGCATGACACATGCAGAGACGAGATAAGTCGTCCGCCGTCTGATGTCAGTTTGACTCAGCTAATCCACATCTGGGCTCAGTGTCAACTTCACCTCTAAGCCCCCTGATCCTCCACACCTTGGCGAGGGTTGTGGCTTTATTTTTAACCTGTGTTTGTGGAGGACTGAGCCAGGCAGTCAGACATACACCTGCTCTGGCAGACAGGTGCTTCACTTGGGGCGTCAGACACCTCGCCACGCACTGTTTCATACCGACCTCTGCTGCTGCTGCTGCTGCTTGTTTTAAAATAGCAATTAATCTGCTGTTGGGAATGAGTTCAGTGCACCACTTAAGAGTGGAATGTGCTTTTCTGTAGAAGTAAGCAGATAAGTGTGTGGATTTTACTCCTTTTTAAATAGTAGCTCGGCAGTAATAAATTGCTGGCTTGTGGGGGTCGAATTGTTGGGTTGAGGATCCAATTCAGCAGCTTTGTTTTTAGTGTTGAACTGTTGGCTGCAGGGACGTGGAGTAGTGTGTTGTTGTTACACATTGACCTCCCTGCGCTCAGGCTCAGGGAACACAAGCCCTTATTGTTTCAATAACAAGACCTCGCTCACTTTAGTCTGTTTGACCAATTAAATGCTGCAGTGGACGGGGGAACACTTCCACTTATTGTCTGCCGGCCTGCCTGAAATCTCAAACACACTCACGCAAAGAGAAATGCATTCACATATGTACATCCATGGGCATCCACAGGAAGCCTGCGTCTTTTTAAAGCTTAAAAAATCAGCTCTTTTTTCATATTCTGTCTGCTTTTCTTTAAACGATTCTGACTAACCGCCAAGGGGATGACTCTTTCACCCTTGACTATTATGATAATACATCTCCCTGCTGTACATTCAGACTACATGAAAAATAAAAATATGAGACTTTGCTGTTTTCAGCATTGTGCTGAGTTTCCAACTTTGTGCTGATTGTGTTCTTCTGTAGAAGAGCAGTGTGTTAAATAAGCGCTCACCTTTTAGTTTTTACCCTTCAGCTGACAGTGGAGGACAGGCTGATTGGAGCAGCATAGTGTTCTGTGATGCTACACTGGGCTGGTATATCATCTCAGAGGACGCCTTGTCTTTTGTGAATTGGCACCTCTGAGCTCTGATAATGGGCTGTCTGTTGACTTGAAGATTTCTGCACACGGTCTCCTGTTGTTTCCTGTACATATATATTTTAGGAGTATTACGGTACATCCTGTTCTTTAAGGGAGGCTTTATATTTGGTCACTCTCTAAATCACTTATACATCTGTTCTGACAGGACACAAGTTTACTTTGTGTTATCCTGTTGATAAGGGTTCTCCCTTAACAACAAGATCTTCTCACATTCATGTGACATTTCTACACCTGTCTACCGAGTGTGCATACAGACCACAAGTCTCATAAAACTCACCATCTTTGCAATGAAAACAGACACACACAAATACTGCAGTCTGTGGAACAGTTTAAATCTTGCAAAACAGTTATTTGTTGTGTTGTTTATTGTGCAAAAAACTTTAATTTCCTGTCACATTTTTGCCTGGTGTTAAGATGACTTCAGATCTTTGGCTCCCGCTGTTCTAGGGTGCAGCTTCTGTCAATAATTAATGACTTAATTAATAGTCTTGACCTATCCAGCAGAACCCGAATGTATGAAATAAACTGCATCTAATTATCTGTATTTCCAGTAGGAGCTCTTTTAAATAGCTGATGCGCTTACAGCCTCACCTACTAAACTAGACCTTTAAAACTGACCTCTGGGTCTGGTTGTTTATAGGGAGCCTTTAAACACATTAACAGGAGAGGGGACTCAAGCACTCAGGGGTTTTACGTAAAGGGTGCACAATGTTGTGTAATTATTTCTCTTTAAACTTAATTGCATCTGACATAATCTCACTTAGACTAGTAGTTTTAAACTGTTGCCTATTAAGAGGCCATCAGAGAACATCTCTGCATGTGGGCGCATGTATGTGTGTGTGTGTGCTGGTAAAACCACAGCAATAAAAACCTGTTTATCCAGTAAGAGGATGTTGGGCTTTGTGTCATCATGACCCCCCTCCTCTCTCTTCCCCCTATGTGCTCCTGTAAAACACAGCTTTTCTTCCTCCACACTTGTGTTGACTTTCCTTTGGCAAAAGAAGAGTCCACACTTTTTGGAAACAAGAGCTGTAGGTATCTGGTTTCTCTTCAAAGTTTCATTCAAAATCATCTGAATGGCAAATAGTGAACACGGTAGTTCACTGGGAATGCATTGGTGTGGTATTCAGAACTTTTTAAATTGAGATTTTCTGATTGCTCATACTTTAGGAGTTTATGACACATGTTGTTTTTGAAATTGCAGCAGCTTGTAAAAGCTATTGGCTTTTGTGTTTCTCTTTTCTAGTTTATAAGCTTAACATTGACATGGTGAAAAATTCAGTGCAGGATTCTCCATATTTGAAGAGGAACCATCCATTTTTCTTGTCAGTTGCTCAACAGACGTGTTTTCGTGAAGTAAACCACTTAAACACAAAGCCAACTGTGTGCTCAACTTTCTGTGTTGAACAGCTCACCTCAGTGACCCCATGAGTTCCAGTTAAAATGGGGCATTAGCCCTGAGGGCATGGCTGACCTCTGTGTTAAGTATCAGTTTTGGTGCTTTTGTCTCACCCAAAAAAAACTCAGAAGGATGTCTGTCTGAGGCTAGAAACTGGCACACGTTGTAGCCGTCTCAGGTCTATTTTTGCGTCTTTGACTGTTTTTTTGCCCCAGTTACTGAATCCTTCCAGACGGACAGAAACTCCTAAAATGATGCAATCAATAACGTTGTCTCCTTGAACAAAATCTCAAGTGCATCCACTTCTAGCTCAGGTATGAGGACAGACACATTTGTGTAATATCACGGTGTTGCACTTAGAGCTCACTGAGCGGTTGTGGCAGACGTTTAAAGCTTTAATGGTATATTAATTCTCTGCCAGAGTGGGTAAGTTATTGGGATCACGGTGTATCACATCAAAAGCCCTCTCAAAGTGTCAGCTAACTGAACACAATGGGTATGAAAACGGATCTGACTCATACAGTCGACTGCAGAAGATTGCTGAGTATTAGGGCTTGTGGCTGCAAAACAACCATCAGTGCTTGACATTCAAGACAAGCTTTTGTGTTGTCAGCAGTGTAGCCCTTTGATCAGTCTGTCAGCTCCATATTGTTGCACAGACAGAGACACAATAAGTTTCATGACATTACAGCTGCTTTGTAATTTAGTGTTGTTTGACAGGTAGAGGTCTTGCTTGTAATGCGATCTTGAACATTTCTTCTTGTTTGAAGTATCCCAAAGTTCTTCCGGACCCTAATGGCCCATATTTCTTATCAGCGTGTCTGTCCCTTTAGCCCTGTATATTTACTTAATGTTTATTTTTACAAGGACAAGTACATAGCATCAACCAGTGCCATACAGCACAGCATTTATAACCTTCGCTAGTTTGCAACATCCATCCCCAGATGGGCCTTTGTACAAATACACACAGCTGAATTAAAAGCATACAGAACAGCACAAAACAAAATAGTAACACAATGCAAAATACCATAAAATCTTCACAACAGACAACAGATCATCCATGTTTCAGCTTGAGTTTCATGTGGTCCTGTTCAGAGTTCCCCTAACCTCTTGAGGTCAAACAGAGAAAGACATCTCTCCCAAGGGTGTTTCACAGTGGCCTGTAGATGCACCCCATGTTATTGAGTTAGAAACTCTAATTCAGGCCTGAATCCCTGAAGAGAAAAAAAACAGACCAGCTGCTGGTCTATATCCTCCCTTACATAGTGCTAGAAACCCATGCGCCCGCTATGCCGCTCCCTCTGTCCCATATCCCCTTGTCCAGTTTATTCATTTTTCTGCTGATGAATAATGGTTATTTATAGCCAAGTCAGCTTTTCATGGGTCATTACTGGTGTGTGTGGGGGGGGTGCCTCAGTCCTGAAGGCTAGCGTCATTAGTCTCCCATCTGGCTATTATTTAATCCAACAGAGGTCCACCACACCGGTATGCCAGCTATGCACTGCTCGATTTTGTTGAGAGGTTATGGGGGAAATACCTCTGGGAATGGCAGCGGTATCCACATCACACACAGGTAACTGGCGCTCACAGGCTGTTTCTAGCTTTCCTGATGTAGGTAACACAGCCTGTGGAACATTAAGTAGATTCTTAGAGAACTCATGAGTGGTTAAAAAGCGGCTGATGGCTGCCTGCTGTGAGCAGCTTTAGCCTCTCATCTCTTTATAGCACCTCCAACCTTAATCTCAGGGTACACGCTTAAACTTGACACAAACCCTTATCTTCTGTTAACATAAGATGATATCTTGTTTAATTTCCAACTGCCCCGGTGGCTACGCTACTCTGACTTTGCATAACTGGTTGTTGCAGAACAAAACACTGCTACAGCTTTCAGTTGAAATGTCTCATTTAAAGTGCAGCGATTTATGGTGGATGCGTTGCGAACATCTGAGGGCAAGCGCTGCTCTCGTAATTCTTCTCCAAGTGTCAGTCTGTCGGCTTGTGTGTTGACGCTGGAGTTGTTCCCGGGCCAAGGGAAGGCCTGGCCTTTTTCTGCCCTGACCCCCCACCCCACCCTTCTCCCCTCCCATTCCATGCACGGTTGGCAGGAACGGCTGTGGGCCTGGCTGGGAACAACAGCTGCCCCTCGTAGAACAGGTGGCCTGGAGGAAAGTTTTAACAAGGCTTCAGACAGTGGGATTATCGATGCAGGGACAATCCACAACTAATAGCTTTAGAGGCACACAGATAGATCTACGAGCTCCCATGCACACACATGGCCTAAATGTGCAGTCTGGCCCAAGTGAGCAGCCCAAACCCCCACTGGCCACTCTGGCCAGTCTTCAGTATACCACCTAAGAAGCTTAATACTTCCTATAATTAAAATGGGGATTTCTGGCAGCATGACGGAGGGCCTGTCTCCCTCCTTCACCCTCACTCTGCATCTGCTGTCCCCACTGTCCCTTGACTTTGCCTTACTGTAGTTAATGCACCAGAGTAGGCCAAGTACACTGAAGCAAAGCCAACTACATTCATTCTTCCAAATCCTGAATGAGATCACTTTGGTTTTATGTGAGGACTCTTGATGAGTTTCCTTATTTGACTGTTCCAAATGCATTTGTGTTTGAAAATGATAATCGAGTTCTTCATAGTGTGTGTCGTTACTTTTTTTTTTCTTGGGTGCATGTTCAGCAAAAGCACTTTCAGCTTATGTTTGAATGTGCTCTTGGCAAGAGTGTATTTTGGGTAACTGTAATGATCCCAAACAAATGATATGGGCTCTCAAGCACTTTCTTCTCATTTGCACTAATGATGCTCGTTGTATTAGCTAAGCCAGTGTGAGATTCAGGGGCGTGTCATTGCTAACTTTGGTGAAAGAAAATATCCTTTTCTTCCTTTTTGTGCAACTGCTGCCTCAAGTGTTCCCACGGGATCTTTGTTTTGAAATGAGAGGTGTCTCTCCAGGCCTTTAGGGCCCGGTAATGCTGTGTTTGTGTTATCATTCGGGGCCAGGCTCTGACCAGGCTCTCATTATGATGCAGCAGCCCTCCCAATGGATCTGCCATGGGGCGAAGGTCACGGTCCAGTCCCGATCGATTCCAAGCCATGATCTCTCTTATCCCCCGATGGGCTTTGACTGCCACGATGTGATATGGTTTCACTCAGTTTTGTTCTCTGTTTATCCTCGCGTGTGTGCACATATTGGGACATGGTAGTGAATTTATTACCGTTGGGCAGAGCCTGTTGGCCCTTGTCAGGTCTGGTGAGTCTGATGAAGGGATGTCAGGGTGAAAATCATGAAAACTCAGTCCAGCATGGTGAAGGAGATTGAGGTGAAAGGTGAGACTGGCTGCTCTCAGTCCTACACAGAGGTTAGGGGGTTGGTTACCAGGGGCACTAGGGGTAAATGGGGAACTTAAAGCTCATCTCATCCATCAGAGTGTCCTAGGCCCAGATTGCCTCAGATGGCTCCTGTTGACGGCTATTGTTCCCCGACAGACCCTGCCTCTTCATTAATGAACTCCACCATTGAGTTGTAGCCCTGTCCACTCGGCTCTGCTTGGGGCCGGGGTGGGGTGGAAGGGGTGAATCCTCACAGTTGTGTTGTCCTGCTGTCACTTTCAGTCAGAGAGCGGAGCCAGACTTCTTCTCTGCTGGGTAAATGTTTGAACGTGAGCTCCCTGGAGGCTCTGAAGGCAGTTTTAGTATGATTGCTTCTAACTCTGCTGAGACCAAAAACGATCTGTTGGAATTAAACACGGAATTTTGCTCATTAACATTTGAATTTAGTGTGCTTTTTGCTACATGTGGAGACCTATTTAGCGTTCCCAAATTTCCTGATAATCCCCAAAACTCCCTCTTCATATTGCACAACAGGACAGACGAAGATATCCGCTCTTATTTTCCCCATGCAGCAAGTTTTATCTGCAGAGACTGTTGGTGTCTGAGACCCTGCAGATTGTCTTGGTTTCTTGGAGGGGCTGGGTTTATGTCAAGCGAACTCCTTTTCATGTCCTAAGTACCCAGCCGAGTTCAAAAGGACTTCTTTTTTTGAAATGAAGGCCTTTTTATGCAACTGAAGAGTGCTCTCAAGCTCACAATAGTACACACACACACACACACACACACACACACAGTCATGCTCTCTGTAGTGTTTTACTGCAGTGTTTTCCAGGAGAAAGCAGGTCATTTTTTTCTCTGTCTTTCTCAGGCATCATCAGACTCCTTTTTAGAAATCTGTGGTAACTGTTGGGCGCTTTGCCTCCGGCACTGCTGCTTTGACACCCGGAGGTTGACGCATATGTCTGTGTGAAAAGAGCCAAAGAGAAACTCCAAGGTGAAGTCAGAGGCGATTTTTTTTTTTTCCCCTTCAAAGCACATTTGGTCCTCATTTCCCAGCCCCTCCTTCAAACTCAGTTTTTATCAGCCTCCTGCTAGTTTATAAACTTCATTAAATACTCCCCTCATAGTCAGGGCGACCAATTTAACAGGTTTTTAAACTTGGTGCCGTTAGGTCTCTTTCTGAAATTTCTATCCAGCGTGTCTCAGGGTTTGACATGTGTTAGATGGACATCTGCTCATGTGCGTTTTCCTCATTTATCGCTCCTTTTTTTTTTCAAGTTTTTATTTCAAGGGTGGGTGAAGAAATGCACACAGTGAAAAAATGCTAATCCTCAGCTGAGCACAATGACAAACAATGCATTAACTTTTAAAGTCATGTTGGGATTCTTCAGGCAAGACACCAAAAAACCTAATGTTACTTAAGTATGCAAGTAAGTGCAAGCGGTCTGGGAAAACAAAACGGAAACAAAAGTTCTACCCGGGTCTCTCACCTTGTAAAACGTACTGGAAAAAATGCCTCTGCAGTTAACATGAAAGTTTGTTTTCTCTAACACTTAAATTACTGCCGTTGATGTTGTCATCCCAGTGTGATTTCTGGCATCTGGCTGGTGGTTAAGGCTCTGATCCAGCAGTGGTCTTTGTAGTGCTCACTGAGGAGCTGTAAAGCACCAAGTGTCCCGGTGCTAAAATACCAGAAGGCTTGTAGGTAGATGAGATGTCTGAATAACTGGCAGTCAGGCAGAAAAACATGCACAGAAACTGAATTCAAAGGTCTAATCCTGCTGGTTGTTAGCAGCCATAATTAGAGTTCAAAGGTCCAAGAGGAGAAGTTTTTAGCTTCCCTTGAGTTTATGAAATGTCTCTGATTGATATTAACTCACAGTGTAAGTTTTCATTACTTGTAGAGCTTTTTCAGCTCTGTGGTGCAGTGTACATCAGCTTTGTCTCCAAAGTGCACTAATGAGCTCGTGTCAAACAGTCTCATGACACAGTAGAAAAGCACACTCCCTCTCTCTCTCTCTCTCTCTCTCTCTCTCTCTCTCTCTCTCTCTCTTTCTCTCTTTCTTTCTCTTTCTCTCTGTGTCTCACACTTCCACTGAACTTGCAGGCTGGAGTTTTCCATGCTGCCCCCGGGGCAGACTGACTATACACATCTCAGCTGTCTGAGAGCACAGAGAAACCCTGCAACCGTGGCCTGTTAGCGGTCGCCTGGATGGAACCCACTTCTGTCTAAATATTGACTTTACTCACTCAGCAGGGAGGGAAGTTGTGAATGAAACACTTGAAAAGACGATTTTAAATTGATTCTTTCTTATAGTGGATTTGTAGTTTTGGTTCCATTGAGTGGATTCGAAATAGAGACTGTAGTTAAGAGTCGGTCTTACACGGGCGTTACCATAAGCAGACGTCTCTAAATTGCAACTGTTTTAACAGTTTTTTGTGAACAGCTTGACTTGAGCACAGCTTCCTCAGGGATCGTCCTTCTCTTTAACGTCTGCAGGGCTGAACCGTACTGTATATTTGACATATGTTTTGAATGAGTCACAGCTTTTTCCTCTGTGGATGCTGAGGTAGGGAGAGTGCCCCTCCTGTGTTTACCGTGAGTGAGCCGCATGTAGAGTTGTAGACAGCAGCTCTGTGTCTGGCTGAGAGCTGGCCAGCAGAAAAATACACAGGACCAGGCGGCTGCTTTTGCGCCACACCTGCAGAAAAGCTGACGTGTCTCGTTCTGTCATATAGCGGACAAGACTACCTACTAATGATGTGATGTTTTATTTATTTTTCTACAGGGAAACTCCACAGATTGCTTTCAGGTGACCTAACATAGCTGTTGGCAGCTTTTTAGGAGAACAGAATTGCACCGCATTGCATCAACATTTCACACCAGTATGTCATTACACCATTTAATGATGGTGTATTATGTGTCCTCCCCGTTAACACCTTAGAATGATGCCACGTGCTGCGGAGTTGGAAAAGGGCAGGAGGCAGCAGGCGTAGGAGGGAACGGGACTGTGCAGTGAAAAGAAACTGGTCTCTGACGTTAGAAAGATGTTTGTGGATGGGATTTCAGTTGCTGTTTGACGATCCCATAAACACATTGTTTGAAGTGTACTGACACCTTTACAGCCAAACCATTGTAGATAGAAACTGCCCCCATAATTCCTCATCATATCATGATATACTGCTGCTCAGTTTCTGATCTGTAAACTAATCAAAGAGGAAAATGGATTACATCTGTCTCACTTAGAGATCTAGTTCCCCATGTCGCTGCTTATCCAAACAGAGTGTGGGCTGACCGCAGCACAGTGGTGAAATGAATATGATTAACATGATGTCAAGTCTTACCAAGTCTTTCTTTTCTTTTATTTATCAGCTGTGTGAACTGTGCCCTTTTAACACATGCTCAGAAGTTTTAGTAGTTTTCTCTGAGGAGTAGACTTTGTTTGTTTTCGGCATGTAACATCTGGTACCTCAATGAAACATGGATTACAGCGTGCTGCCGCCATCACAGATACTGCTCCCGCACATGCACCAAATAAATTGGATAATTACATCCCAGACTAGTGGCTTCTTATTGCTTCATTTCCATCGTATGTGGCAGACAGTTTCCTCGCATGACTGTCGCAGTGGGACGGCTTAAAGGGTTAGGCAGGGTTAGTAGACAAGTTATAAAGAGACACCAGACAGAACCCAGATGTGTGTGAGCTTTAAAGAAGTGTGTGATGATGACAATAGTAATGTTGCAGACAGGGAAGATTTCTTGGATTGTCTTCTTAAATTTTTTTGTTGTGTGTGTGTGTGTGTGTGTGTGTGTGTGTGTGTGTGTGTGTGTGTGTTGTATGGCGAGGGGGCCTCTGAGAAAAGCGGGAAAGCATCTTGCTAAGCAGACATGCTGTCATCAGCAGAGTTCATTCGTTGGCAGGAACAATGGGGCTGGGTCTCTGTCTTGTCTGTCAGTCACTCCGGCATGCAATCATCCAGGAATGTCTTTCTTCTTCAGACAGCGGAGAAACGGAGGGGAGAGAGCGCTACGATAAAACAGGCTTGTTAGCTGGACTCACTTCTGTTGTTGTCGGCGGCGTCTTGCCCTCCTCCCTGTCCCACTGGCTTCATGTGAAGTCTGCTCTTTGTGTTCACACAAGTTTAAATATTACTGCTTAAAACAGCCTGTTTAGGCTGATTAGGAATTTAAAATATAGATACATATTTTTGACTATAGCTTAATAATTTTTTGCATTTTTTTAAGGACAAATATTTGCTGGTTCTTTCTTCTCCTCTTTACCTTGTGTTATAGTATGTTGACATACTTCTACATCTTCTCCTTCATAGTGGCAGCCTTATCCATCTCCCCTGCATTTTGGTAGCCTTGTTCTCAACAGGTAACAAAGAAGTGCTACATTCAGTGACTATGGGATTGTTAGGCCAGAGTATCACAATCCAAAAATAGTCCACTTTTCTGTTTTTAGAAAAGCAATCCAAAACAAATTTGCCCCTACCTTGTTTGGTATCCAGAATTAGCTTCGCATTTTTCTTTGGTTGCAGCTGTATAAAGTAGTGTTTGACTCCGAGAGTGGACAGTGGCTGTGTTGTTGTTGTGAACCTCCTTTGCTGATTTCCCCTCCCTTGTTTTGGTTTTGGATTTATTAGTTCTGGTTTAGATCCTTGTAGTTGAACTTTGTGTGCTTGAGGTTTGCCTCATGACAGCAGTCAAAAATGCCAGTTTAGTTTCCTGTTTTATGCTGGCCTTTTTTTTTCCCACCTCCAAAGTTAGTTGTGGTAACTACCAGGCCAACAGGAAGTGGTTGTGAAGGGAAACGTCTTCAGGATTGACTCACATTTTACTTCTAAACTTCTAATTCTACTTCTAAATTCCTCTTTTTGTCGACATTGTATTAATCTCTGATCCACTCAGTTGTATATTCTTTTTCAGAAAGACCAAACCGGATGAGACCATTACCCACTTGCCTCTGAACTTAAATTCTCACTGTAATCTATCTGAACATCCTCAACATTAGTCAGGCTTTAAAGTATCTTCTTTCCCTCTCTGTCTGTCTCTGCACACACATTAGATATTATCTATGTGCACTGTGCTCACAGAGATCAGTAACCTGACACACGTTACTCTACAATTCAGAACCATAAGTGCATGGATCACCGTAGCAACGACCTCCATGACCCAGCAGTGTTGTGAAAGTCTCTGTAGACTGGCTGCAGCAGATGGTGCCCGATTGTAATCACAATGATGATGATGATGATGATGGCGGTGATGATGTCATGTATTAAAGGGAGGATTAATTCGCTTCAGTTTGGGTTTTTCCTCCTGTTCAGGCCGCCATGGTCAGCAGGAGAGGGAGAAAAGAGCCACTGTGGTTAGTTTACTGTGAGCCGCTGTCAGGAGGAGAAAAATGCTGACATCGCAGTAATGTGTCATATGAAGTGTGCTTGTGAAGCAGCTCCAGGCTCAGACGCTCGGCCTATTGTGTTGAGGATTCAGCTCTGATCCTGCGCTGTAGAAACGCTACAAGCCAGTGGAATTCCCCTCTCGCTGGGAAATAGTTTTTTGGGTTAAAAGTGTCTAATTTTAGAGCGGCCTGTGCTGCTCAACCATGGAGAGCACATCAGAGTGGAAATGCGTGAAAGTGATTGAAGAGTCCTCTTGTGTTTGTGTGTTGTGTGCATGTGAGAGTGATTTAGTGTTTGTTGTGTTCAGCTGGTTTATTACCCCTCCTGGCTGTCGTCCCCCCCCCCCATCTCCCCTGTCTACCCCCTTGTCTTCCCTCTTTTCCTCGTCAGACCAATCTATGCATATTGAAAGGGTCTGCTGGAGCGTGATACTCCCTGATTGTGTGTGTGTGCGTGTGTGTGTGAGAGACCTTGGGTCGATGGGAGCTGTAATGTCCATGTCAATGCGCGTGTAAGGCTTCAAGGCTTAGATCTACCAGCGTGCAAGCACAATGTTACAGTCACTATATCAAAGTGTTGATAGTTTTACCATTTTATACTCGCTGGAAATGAGGCAGTGGGTGTGACAACAGACATCAGGCAAACTGCACCTTTGAACATCTACTAGCGTATGAAGTAGTTGCAGATATATGTGGTATTTGTCAACTGATAAATTATAGCAAATTAAAGTGCCGAAATGCTAAAGATGCTACTGCTACATAGCCAATGTTAGCATTAACAGCTGCTTACTTACCAGTCTAGAAGAAATGTTTTGAGTTCAGCATCAAACTTCATTCCTTTCCTCATTAAGAGCGGTCTCCAGTGATAGAAAGCAACACCACTGTTTTTCTTCTATTTCTATCACTTCTTTTATTATGCTAAAGCTAGCATGCTAACTAGCTAGCCCTGGCCCGTCCCATGTCCTAATACCACTTTGTGATAGTGAGTCACTGTCGTGTCCAGTCTGTCCTCAGTCCAGTGCTTCCGGTCTTTTGAACAGTGTTAAAATTTGTCCACCACAGAGTAGTGACAAGTTTATTTTTCAATTTAAGATGTCCTGTTCACTACATAGTCTTAGTTATTAAAGACAATTTAAGGAAACCTTATCAGTTTATTTGTTTATGTCTTTGTTCGAACACATATCTGCTCCATGTTAACATCCTTCGACGCACTTTGAGTCACGAGGCTGCCTCTGATTATGATATTATGAGGTTAACTTAACACTGAGCTTATCTGCATATAAACAGTTGAAGTGTCATAGCGTTTGCTGCAGGGTCTGAACACAGAGCTCCTGATATCAAAGTTGTTACTTGATACTGGAGCAGAACACGTAGCTGCCATCTGACTGTGTTTATGCAGCATATGCACAAAAAGCTTTAGTCACAAAGTGAACAGATTGCTATGAATCTCTTGTCCACTTGGCTTGTCTTCCTCTACAGAAAAATCCATGCTACTGCCAGGGAGCCCAGCTGACTTGTTCAGAGCTCTGCTTTTCCACTTTTGTCATGTTATTGTCATTTTGTGTGCATAGTGATAAAGTTACTGAACTCAGCAGCGATAGTTTACCGATTTACAGAAAGGCACGTTACATTACAGTTGATTTATTGTGTCAAACGTGTTGACAAGATTTTGCGTTTCGCTTTGAGAATTAAACACACAAACAGTCTGGTGTCTAATTGATTCTGTGCACCAATGAGCTGTTAAACACTGTTACATATTTTTTTTTATGTCTGTAGCTCACCCTTGTTTGACCTCACATCATCTGTGTCCAAACAGAGTCACACCACCAAATAATCAATAAATAAATGAATGGCAGCAGTTTCAAGTGCATTTTATCGGCTCGTTTCGAAATTCCTCCCTTCAGTCCTTCAGAAAAAATTGTATTTATTTTTTTTGTTACTTCAAATTGGATATCAAGACTTTCGAAACCACCTGGGGTTGTGAAAATTATCAGGGGCCCCACTATCTCCTGACATTTTATGGAGCAAGCGATAAATGAATTAATTGACAAAGTAATCGGCAGATTAATCAATTATTACAGTCATAATCATTAGTTGCCCTAGCCCAGCCTTGGACTGTACAGTCATACACCAAAGCTCTTGTTGAACAGGAAATGAATGCAGCGCTCCTTTCAGACCTTGTACGCTCTCAGAGGCTCAGATACCAGCAGAAATGCTTTCCGTGCTCTCAAGTCTTTCGCTCTCAGTTCTGAGAGTAGATTTAATGTACAAAGCGAAGGTGATATCAGCTTTGCTAAGAAAACACTCTCAGTGGTCGTCTCTAGTTACCTGTAAAAGTCTGTGTGGTTGGATTGGTTTGGTGGTGTAGACAGAGATATACTGAATATGAGTGCTGCTTTGCAGAGCAGCTGCACTTTTCTCAGTCTTTGTCTCTTGTTTTGAAAATACCTGGTTAAAAGTATGCATACTCTATGTGTGTGGCTGTGTGATGTCTGTCTGAGCCAGACAGAGCTAATGTATAAATATGTAGCAGATGAGTCATTTAACAAGAGCTGAAGGAACTAAAACCACAGCACTGAAAGTCTTACTTTTACTCCGAGGAACAAGGAGCGTCTAGGCTGTTTCTTTGAATTTCCACAGTTTCCCTGGTAAATAACATCAGATTTTATTTTTAGCATGTTCTGCTGGAAGTTTATTTGTGTAAACACAATGTTGAGAAGAGGCTATAATTTTTTTTTTTTTTTAAAGCTGCCCTACACAAATTTTTAGTCATTTGAATTCACTTTTGTTTGTCCATTTGTTGTCAGGCATTATTAGTATACAAAGCACTTGTGCTATAGGAACTACATAAGATGAAAATGACCTCATACATCGCACCAAAAACATTGACAGTGGCCATGATGCTGCTTTTCTGCTGGCCTCTGACCTCTGAGAGATCAGAGGTCAGCCTGAGGTCAGACCAAGGTGGTCACAGCTCTGTTTGCATGACTACAGCTTACTTTGCTTTAAAACAATCCAGTAGTGTGTTACAGGCACTTAACTGTTTAAAAATTGATTTTAACTGCAGCATTTGTTGGCATCCAAGTTTGTTTTTGATCTTTCTTAGGGCAGGTCATGGAGTAACACAACTCTCTATGATAAACACTCATTGAAATGTAATTAATTTTCACTGCATGCGTCTGGTCAGTGTAACTGTATGTGTTATGTTCTATGTATTACAGTGCCTTGAGATAACTTCTGTTGTGATTTGGCGCTATATAATGCCCCAACAGGCTGAGTGCCGCCAACCCCCCCCCCCCTTACAGTTCATAGGTGGTCCCTGTGAGCCGCCACTGGTAGAGGAGTGAAAGAGCACATTGTGACTGTTCTTGTCCTTTCTCTGAGCTCTGCGTTCTGCTTTTAATTTATCTGTCATTCTTCCCTCAAAGTCACTTCTGTCCTCTCCCTCTTGTGTGTGTGTGTGTGTGTGTGCTGTGTCTGTGAAATATGACCCTGGGGAAAACTGAGTACTGAGCGCTTCTTCCATTTTGCAATAGCAAACCACTCCTAGCTTGGATATTAACACAGCACTAATTTATGGATTTAATAACTTTTGTCATCACATTTAGTAGTGTTGAAGAGAGAGTGTGTATATGTGTAGATGTGTGAGAGGGTGTGTGTGTGTGTATGTTGAGTATTGGTGTGTATATTGCAACTGAATGGGAGCCATTGTGTGTTTTTGTTTTCAGCGGGTACAGGGGATCAGATATGTGTCAGTCAGATGGAGAGCAGGGCAGGGAGAAGTGGCGCCGACTTTGGCCTGGTTGGGCGGACATACTTAATAAAGTCCCTAAAAACTCATTTCCCAAAATCCCCCTCATCCAAAGAGACTCCCTCACTCATCACTGTTAACAGTGGTGCATTGTCTCTGCCGGACACTCAGTGTTTGCTCTGGTTACTGTGTGAGTTTGAGCTTAACACAAGAGCGTGTATATGCGTATTGTTATTCACAGGTTTGTGTGTGAGTGTATATACAACTCAGGAAAATTGTCCTTCATGTAAGGGACCTCACTGCTCTTGTCCTACAAGTTATTATACTGATAAATGCACACACACACGCACACGCATGCACACACACACTAAACACTAACACAATAACTGGTGAGGGAGCTCTGGTCTATTCTTAGCTTTGCCTTGAATAATGCATTACTTGCAGCCAGAGTGGAGATGGCATAGAGACACACACACAAACTGTACCCTTTACATGCAGGCACATATTCAGGATGTGGACAAAATAACAGGAACACCAAACAATATATATAACTTCAAATATTACAAAAGAGTGGAATCAACATCGTACTGACAGTCTATGGGCAGTTTACAAAGACATGGTATATGACTGCTGGCTGTCGTATCAGAATGCATTGTATTGTCAGGTGTTTTGCGTGCACCTTTTTTATAAAGAGCTCAGTCCGAATCTCCACGTATAAAGAATAATAGGACAAATACCACATAAACTGAGAATTAAATTGCATTAGCAACCCACTGATAACATGTTAAAATGAAAACACTTGCTTCCAACAAAGGCTAAATAGAAACTTGAACAACAGAAACTTAAAACCAAAAAATAAATCAGCTTTAACAGAATCAAAAATAAATGGACCTAAGTACAACAAAAACAAACTGACAATACAAATAGAATTTCATTAATAAAATGTCCCATCACTTCATAAAAGGCTTAATGACAGGCTGTTCCTCCGCACAACACCAGTGTAAAGTAAAGGAAGTTCTGTATTATTTACCTGAGGCACTTAACATGAACACACACTGGCTCTGGTGTTCTAGCCATGAATATGGGACCTCGCTGTATGAACACAATATTCAGGAGCATGCCCACTGATTATATTGTACATTATGATGCAGCTTTTATTGCTCTACCCTGAGCTGTGCCGGCAGCAGTCCTACACTTCTAAATTCATCACCGCCAATAAAATATATTTACATTTTACCAGCAGTAATTTGACTGAGTGGTACTTGAATGATTTCCCCCTTTTATCCAACTCTGCATCTCACTGTCTCCCTCTTCTCGTCTGTCCAGGCTCTGGATGTGGACCGCAGTGTCCTGTACAAGATGAAGAAGTCAGTCAAGGCCATCTACACGTCTGGTCTGGGTGAGTCGTCCCTTCTGTCAGGATTTTCATTTCCTTATCTGAACGCCCTCAGAAACCTTCAAAGATGTTTTCAGGCTCAATTTAATGACGAGCAGCCAGCCCATTTGGCGTTTTGAATCAGCCAGTTAATCAATTATTACATATCTTATATAATTTCTTTTATTTTAATAATGAATCTTCGATGTTAAAAAATTAAAGAATTTGGGGTTTTGTGGCTGCTGGACAGACTTGGCAAGCAATTTCAAGGCATCCCATTGAGATGTGGTATCTCTGATGAATGTTGAATGAGGATTTTTTGTTCAATCCACAATTAATACACAATAGATTGAAAATGAAAATAAATTATTAATTGCATCCCTAATCCCTTTGTTTCACAGTTTTTGAGGCAGGGGTAGGGACGGTAGTTTTTTTTTTTTTTTTCATCTCTGTGTGTGTTATTACCATTCTCATTGTGGCTGGCTGTGCCAGTGTTGGGTGTTTCCAGTGTCTTTTGTTTGGCCTGCCTGACAGAACCCTGCTGAGAGAGAGAAAGAGAAAGAGAGAGGGAGAGGAGAGAGAGACCTCCAAACAATGTGCTGAGCATGTCTTTTTCAGAACAGTGTGAGCTCTGTTCAGACCAGAGGGACAGCTGTCTGATCCAGACCCCCAGAGGAACAGCTGGGGAGGGGCACGCACTGTGTTTGTGTGTGGGTGCTGAGGCATGGATACACACTCATGTTCTCACTTCACCTCACTGTTAAAAACATGCATTTACACACATACTGTACATGTTGCCTCTGGCCAGACCAGACT
Source organism: Lates calcarifer (assembly GCF_001640805.2). Classification (NCBI taxonomy): domain Eukaryota; kingdom Metazoa; phylum Chordata; class Actinopteri; family Centropomidae; genus Lates; species Lates calcarifer. Next base: position 12,567,679 of record NC_066851.1, on the reverse strand, counting down.
CCCAGGACACGAACAGTCTGATATCGTCTGTATGCAGGTGTACGTGTAGAAGATTAACCCGCCTGGTTTTCTCACACGGTTCAGAGCCAAAGTGAATGCCCTCATTGTCGATAAATTAGCTTCATGTGAATCCTGCCGCTTAGTGCAGCAGGTTACACATGTTCATGCAGTTGAAATTTGTTTTCATTTTGAACAAGATAAGCTGCTGTAGGGAAAACCAGGGGGAAGAAAAACAACCTTTTTGCCTTGAAGCTTGAAGCTCGTCCAGATTTCTGTCAGTGTTTACAGTATAAACACAGTTTTGTCTGTGGAAATGCTGCTGGGAATGTTGTTATTTACAAGTCTACCAAGAGAAACTTTAACCTCGGCCACCTTTTGTTATCAACAGTTATTATGTAAAAGCTGCTGAGTCTGTTGTCTGTTTTGTATACGACCTACATGACTCCACGAAGCCCTTGGTTTATAAGTTCTCTAGAGTAAAAGACAAAGAAATAATGATGATGGTATATATTCTAAGTATAGAGTCTGCTGTTTAACCTCATTTACTACAAATGCTGCGTACACTATTTTTATATTAACAATGGCTCAAATAACTTTTTTTTTTACTCTTTTACTGTTTCAAATACACTCTTTAAAGTTGCTTGGGGTGTGTAACTCATTACTTACTGTGTCTGCTGTTTGGATGAAACTAACACAATCGTCACAAGGTAATACAGTTAAAAACATAAGTTAAGCTACATGTAAAATGTAAATATCGCTTTTTAAAATGGTTTTTAAAATGTAAGGCATATTGTACATGTACATAAAGAGCTAAAACTTGCAGACATACTGTTACAGTTCTTTAAGTAAATATGAGCTCCGTTATATAGACTGCAGCTTGATTAGATCGGCCCGAAACGCTTTCAGAAATACTTCTAATAACATAATGTAATCAATGGAAATTTCCCCAGATCTTAAAAACACTTATACATGCAGGTGAGATTCAATAATCTGAAGAGCAGAATTACATACAAAATTAACAAAACAGTAATTAAAAAATATAAATACAGTTTAAATTGGTTTTCAAAAAGTAAATAACAGCATTCATTAACTGTATTTACTGACACGTATGGAAGCAGTCATGTTGCTGTATCCAAAGCAAATCTCTGCCATCTGTATGTTTAGAGAGAGAGCGTGAAAGCACAGAGTTTCCTTAACGTTTCCCAGAGAGGATGCTGTGATAAAGCCTGAATAACGAGGCACACAACAGGGAGCCTCAACGCTGACTGCTTCAATACACTCCTGGTATCATTGGCTGTCAAGCTCCAAACCCTGCAACGATATTTTCAGCTCTGACACTAGGAAAAGTAATGATGAGGGGGAAGTGGAGGAGAAGCAGAGGGTGATGTCGGAGGTTTGGGTACAATAGTGAGGAAAAATAAACAAGATTAAAACACCAGTGAGAACATGAGAGGCTGAGCGAGCAATGTAAGCTTGTACTTCTTTATATTCAGTCTGTGGCTTGTACCAGGGAGAAAGAGGTGAGAAAGGGAGATACAGGGGGAGCTTATAGACGAGCGAGAGAGCCCGGTGTTGCTGCAGGGACCTGTCAGGTTGTCAGCTTGTGGGTTTTGATGAATAAACCAGCAGCAGCATCTCAAACCCCCCGAAGAAGCTGGAGCTGATCGAGCAGAGCTGCTAGGACAGGCCTGCCAAAGCTGCTGAGCAGATAACAACTCGGGGCAGACGAGCTGTTGCACCTAAAGGTGGGCAGGAGAGCTGGATGGAGTTGCTGAATAATGCAGCACTCAGCCCACGTTGCATCAGGAAAACACTGAATTTGACTGGCCATGTCTTCTAGGCTGCACACACACATACACACTCTCTTAGCTGCCAGGTAACCAAGAAAATGAGACTCGCACAAGCGCTAATGTAATTAACTGGATGGATGTCTGAAGAGAAGAACCTGAGGAGACAGTGAAATAAAGGAGGAAGAACACACAAAAAGAAGGTGTAATGAAATGAAAGACAGAGCCACCAAGGTAGTAATTTAAAGGAATAGTTCAGCATTTTGGAAAATAAACTTATTTGCTTACGTTCAGAGTTAGATGAGCAGATTGATACCATTCATGCCTTTATGGTAAATATGAAGCTGCTGCCTGGAGGCTGATAGCCTAGCTTAGCATAAACTCCTGAAAATGGAAAATGAAATTAACACGTTATATCCTGTTGCTTTAACGAGCAAGTGCAAAAACAAAAAGTTTGGGGTTATGTGGATCAGTCTGTTTCTTGGCAGGAGCAGTGACTTGTGTTTCGAGTGCTGTATGTTTTTAGCTATGGAGTTGTGCAGCTAGATGCTTGACTTTGTGTATACAGATGTGACAGTTTATCAATCTTCTCATCTGCTGTAATTCTTCGCAAATACTCCCTTCTCTGTGTGCCGGCGGCCACACTGTGTTAAGTGGACATGGAGTCCAGCTTTGTTTTCACAGAGTCCGCAGAGAGATATGGAATTGGATCCGAGGTCGTTCGCACATTGTGTTAGTGAGCGACAGTCGACCGGGCCTGATGGAGCCGTGTGTGAGGGAATGAGTGTGGGAGAGACAGAGAGAGGAAGCAGAGTCCAGCCTGCTACCTGGTGATTAAACCCAGTGTTAGTGTGTGTGTGTGTGTGTGTGTGTTGGGGGGGGTTATGGAAGAGGCTGCAAAACAGGCCTTTGGGATGTTAGATAATCCTCAGCAGCGGACGCCTGGAAGCTGTACATTATGTTTTTTTTCCTACGTGTGTGTATTTGAGAGGGAAGATACAGTAAAGACATCTGGGTATTAGCAGACAATTTGTATTGGCTGTAAAAGTGTGTGTTTGTGTGTTCAACAGTGTTGTGCCTCTGTCCTCCAGTAAACACAAGGTCATCGTTTCCTGAGGTCAAGCAACAGGAATCCTTTTCTGTCACACACACAAACAGAGATATTCCGCTGCTTACTGCCGCACTAGATTTTCCAGTTTCTTTTTTTTTTAAGATATGGAAAAAGCCAGTCTACACAATGAGCTGAAGTAGTCAATTGTTGTACTAATTGTTTCAAAGGGTCCAAACATTTTACAGTTATAGGGAGAAAAGGAAAAATATATATAGCCTGTTAAAAGTGTTCTTAATACCTGAGGTTTGAAACTACAATTAAGTAAATTGAGAAGTTTAAACTTTTATTTTGAAAACTGGCCAAGATCTAAATGAAAATGACCTAAATTGTGATAACTCTAAGTAGGTACATGTAGCAGCCAACGTGTCTGCATATTCATCTCACAAATAGCACTGACCACTTTAGACTTACTTAACATGCCGTAAGTCTGATAGTCCTTTTTCAGTCACTTCAGCTTCTTAGATATTTTGTGGCTTCTCTTCAGTTTCTCTGTAAGACAGTATTTCATACCTCAGTGTAAAGATGGCTTGATTTTCCTCTGTAGACTGGATGTCTACAGTGTTACTTTTATTTACTACTTTACTACTTTTATTTAAGCACCAATTAATTGGAAATTTCTTTGATTCTACTGAAACTCTTGTGATTTTGTAGAAGGCAAGGCACACTAAGAAAATGAATCAAATTAAAACACTGACTTTTGTAAAATGAGAAGTATGTTTTAGGCTACAGGAGAATAAATATGGAGGTTAACCAGGGAGGGAAACCATTACATTTCTGCTACACAAAGTTATGTTGTAATTTGAGCTTCTTTTTATTGTTCTTATGACAAGGGATAATTGAAAAGGTTTGAATCAATGTGAAGTTTGTGTTTCTTTAAGAAAGCTCCTGAACACGAGGTTAATGTATTGGAAATATTTAGGCAACATGTGCAGAACAAAACTGTATTGGCAGGTTTTGTTTACAGTGTAAACTATAGAACAGACCTCCACTGTCCTTGTGTCTCAGCGTTGCTTCCTTTCTCTGCCTTATTACTTATAAACCAGCTCAGTGTGTCGTGCAGCCCTTTGAGGTTCAAAGCTGCTCTGTACTGGAGGCTGCATGTGTGATGTGTTTAGGTCATGTTACAACAAATACGCGTGTTACTCACTAAGCAGCCCAGGGGGGTTTGTGCTGTTTGTCAGTGCTCTCATGTGCCACTTCAAAAACAGCAGCAAGCCACCGCCCTGTTGGCTCTGAGCCTGGCAGAGCCACAACTCTAAACAGCTGGAGCTGATGTGTAAACAGTAGACTGTGTGGTGGTGAGGGTCGGTGTCTGACACATGACAAAGATTGAAGCTTATTATGTCTCTTATGACACATTTCACCAGAGGCAGTTTTAACAGAGCTGCAACTAAGGCTTGTTTCATTGTTTTTACATAGTAATTGGGCAAGAAAAATGCCATAAAATAGTGAAATGTGCCACATTTATATCACATTTTTCCAGAGCCCAATTTGAGAAGATTCAAAAGAGATTTAATTGACATTAATTGATTAATTAATTAATTGTTTTCAATCTATATTTAATGTAGTACACAACAATGACGGGTTATGTTTGTCTTTTGTTATTTCAAAATGTACAAGGAACCGATGAATAAAAATATTAATGAAGTAAAAATTTTCATCAAGAATTTTTGTAACTGAGTAATCTATGAGAGAAAGTTTTTCAATATCTGCTGTTCAGCTCTCAAATGTGACAGTTTGGTGCTTCTCTCTGTTTAATATAATTGGGGGTTTCAAGTTTGGATTTGTTGCATCACTTAGACATTCTTTTAGTATTTATAAGATTTTATAGAAAGCATTAATAAATTTGTCAAAAATGGCTTGTTTAAAAAAAAAAAAAAAAAAATTCAAGTCATTCCAGTTGTAGTGAGAAATAACCCCTCAAAAATCCACTATCATAGGTACTAATACCCTCTCATTTTAGCCTCTTGTGCACCAGGTTTCATAGGACTCTTATCGTCGAGCTCACCTATTGCATCAGTTGATATGTCGAAGCTTAAATTAGATTTGTCTGATGTGAGTAGGTCTGCAGGTAGTGACTCAGAGGCTTTCAGCTTTCCCCTTTTAATAACATGATGGATATCTCTGCGGCTGAGACATGAGCTTATCCAGCTTCATTTATAAACCTGCCACATCTGTGAACCGGCGTCTGGCTGCTTTTTATCTATCTGTGTGTGTGTGTGGCAGATAAAAAGCTGACTCATGATGTGGCAGCAGGTGTCTTGTAGTGTACATCCTCACACATTTACACACCCCTTCCTCTCTCTTACCTTGCTTTGGTCCCTCCTTCACGCCCCCCCCCCATCAATTTGCATTTGAGAGCCCCCCCCCCCCCCAAATCTCTGTCACGTCTCTCAGTGAGTGTCGTCCATAGCAACAGTCCCCTGCGCTCCACCACCGTCCCAGTGGCATTAGCTGTTATCAGCTGCCTAGTCTGGCGTGAAGTGTATTAAGGGGAATCATCTAGGCCTAACCTCGTGGTAGATTAGGCCTGACTTTAGACACGCTGGGAGACTTTGGTCACGGTTAGTTTATGGGCTTCCCCCCAACTGGTAAGTAGACCAAGAGTATGTTTCATTTGGGGGCCAACTCAGTGTTTATTTCTCTTTTTCTTCCTGTTCATCTTTGACTTAGGAGTACAGTTATTAATAAAACAAGGATCAAAATATTCTTTTACCCCTGTTTTTGCTTTAGGTGACATGCAAAATTGAAAATCCAATAGATGAGGGTGTAGATGGGTGGAAAAAAAAGTGTGTCACAGCTAAAGAAGGTGGAGATGTCACAATCACAGCTATCAAAGGTTGGGATAAAAATAAAAGTTATTATCTCCACACTTCTTTTATACTAGAGTCTTGCCTGAAAACACCATTGATTTTACACTTCTGAGTCTTCTGAGTCTGTCTGTACCTTTGTATATGTGAAAAAAGTTGTGTAAAGCTGTTTGTGGCTTGAGAAGGAGCTGTTTGAGGTCTGACAAATCGCCGTAAGTGATGTAACTTGAGTCAGCTTCTGCCGGGTATGAAGCCTACAAGTTTGCACATAAAAAAAAATAAAAACAAAAACAAATCATGGGTGTGGAGTTAGAAAGACATGCGCTTACCAGGTCCTGTAAGGTGTGCCTCTCTCCTGCTTGAGGCTAGAGGCTTGAGGCTACATTAGCTGCTGCTGTCATGTCACACTTGAATCTTTGACTGACCTGTCAAAGTTCAAGTTGCATCGTGAGTAATGCAGGGGCAGAATGTATCGAAAACGATCACTGTTTCTGCTGCATTGTTGGAGTGTGGTATTGAACAGTGGTGCCACATCACACTGCACAGCGAGGCATTTGTTTAAATCATCATCGAGACAGTGCATTGATAACGAGACAATGAGATGATATTCCTGGTTCAGCTCAGCAGAGGATGGACTGATTGATCACTTCATCAAAAAATAAACACCTCTGAATTTTAACAAGTTGGGAAAGTAGAGACAAACAGCCCAGTCAGCGGTGGACAGTGCTAACCACCTCCACAAACTAGCTTCCTGGGGAAAACCCAGAAATGTAATGGAAAGATTGATTAGCCGGAAAAGAGGATCTTTGTTCACTTGAAAGGCTGCCATTTATTATTAATGCACAGCGAATTGATTTTTGACTTGTAATGATCAGAGAGTGAAAGACCTTGGTTTAATTCCCATTTGCTACCTGTCAAAGCTGACCTGTGTGTGTGTGTGTGTGTGTGTGTGTGTGTTTTTCTAGCCCATGTGGAGAACGAGGAGCAGTACACTCAGGCCCTGGAGAAGTTTGGAGAAAACTGCGTGTACAGAGATGATCCTGATCTGGGTTCAGCCTTCCTCAAGTTCTCTGTCTTCACCAAGGAGCTCACTGCGCTTTTCAAAAACCTGGTGAGTCTACACCACATATATTGTGTGTGTATGTGTGTGTAAATGTCTGCATGTATGGGTTGGAGGCGGAGTGGATAGAGTTGGGAGGGGTAAAATCCTCAGGGACAAAGAAAGATTTCCATCCTGTCCCTAATTGTCTCAATCCCCTTGAGTCACTGTGTGTGTTCTCTAACACACACATACACACACTGAACACATACCAGGTCCAGCTGGAACTTAAAGCCCTCAGGAGGTAGCTCTAGTTTTCCATTGAAAGAGCCAAAGAGTCACTGAAACACCAAATATCTGCTGGATCTAATTCAGCCTGTTCCTGCTCTGTTAGAGCCAGGTTTTGTATCGAGGCCAGAGCTTTATTAGAAAAATTTGACACCGTCATGTGAGGTCTGTCCCTTTCTGTATTGACTCACACTGAGACCAGGAGCTTGAGAGTTTGTATTAGTGTTATCTCAACACCTTATATTAAAGAAATATGAGCTGCTGCCTGACCTGGATGTGAAGATGTAATCTCTCAAAGCTTTAGTGAAGCAGGCAACATTTGCAGGCCTTAACAGCAACTTGCACAGGGGACTTACTCATTTCATAATGGATGAATGTTTTATATTTTTGTCCTTAATAATGTGAAAATTCTGTTTCTTAGTGATTAAATGGTGGTGCAAATGGTGCTGAGGGTGCAAACATTTAGGGTATAAACGAGACTCGGCAAAGTATAATAAACTCAATATCCCACATCGCTTTAGTAATGGTTATTTCCTGACGTCATTTCATTACTTGTACCTCATTTATTTTATTCAGCCTCTTACCACCATCATCTAACAACGATAAAAGAGCAGAAAACACACACACACCAACAACACCCAGGAAAGTGAAAGGATTATATCTCAGCGACGTCAGGCGGCAGTTTCCCGCAGGTTTAAATCCTCTGATGTAACCTCTCAACTCTTATCTGTCTCTCTCTCTCTTCACCCACCTCCAGTTCCAAAACATGAACAATATCATCACCTTTCCTCTGGACAGCCTGCTGAAAGGAGACCTGAAGGGAGTCAAAGGGGTAAGAAAACAGCATGGTCTTGTTTTTACTCCCTGCAACTGGACAGGAAGTGTTTTCTGAACGCATGAATAGAATCGAGCCTTGTGCTGAATCATCAGTGACCTTAAAGAAATACAGCATGTGTTAATTTAGCTGATGCAAGCGCTGAGTCATCCATGTGTCATTAGGAGATCATCTACTCCAGTTTTCCACTCATATGTCACGCTATGGTCCATGCAGTAGGAGAAGAGTTCAGAATTGAAAAGTGAAAGTAACTGGCAAATAATTAGAATAATTATCAGCTTTTTTCCTGATAATTGATCTTTAAGCTCTTACCTTGTGAGGGAAGTGAAAAATGAACGCAAAACAAACCAGCGGACTTACTCTAAAGGCTGATTTTTCTGGCAGTGGTTAAGCCAAGTCCCACACCGAAGACAGAATTCAATGTAAACATCAGTCGAAACATGCTCATGTAGACTGTGGCGTAATCCTGTCAAGAAAACCAGCAGTAAGAGTTGAAAACCCTCACCAGCTGTACCTAGATATCATGCTGCTCATACGGAGTGGTTTGAAGCAGCTACTTGACAATCATTGCCGTCCTTGAAGCACTGTGATCTAACAAGGGTGACAATGAGCTGCTTTGATCTACCTGAGGCCACTTCCACCTGTTTCCATAAAAAGTGAAAGGTGAGTTGAGTAGAGACGAGATAGATGGCTGATGAAATAGTTGCCGGAATCCATCCTGCTGGAGCCGAGTTAATTTACGAATCCACAAAATAAAACCTCAAACTTGACCAATGAGTGTTTGAGTATCAGTGTGATGCTTGTGATTACTCAACGTAATGGAAGTCAAGCTTGTTGGAGGTTACAATTGCTCAACATGATGTGTGCTCAAGTCTACAACTGCTCAACTTAATGTATGCTAAAGTGTTAGCACAGAGCCTGAGATCAGTCAAAGGAATGAATGAAAAGTGTTTGCATGGACCTGCAATCACTCAGCATGACATGTTCTAGAAAACAGCATCAAGTCGAACAATTACAACTTTTTCTAAATTGGGTACAGAGGCTTCAAAGTAAACAAATGAAAAACTAATTATTTGAAGTTGACTAACAGGCTAGTTTCCCAAAACATATAGATTTCTGTAACTATGTTCAAAATCAGATATGAAGATGTTCCCCTGTCAGGGCAGGATATTGTTTGACGTATTCTGACACTGGTGCTGACGCCATATAGAGTTTTAGTGCTGATTCCAAACCAGTATTTCATGTTACTTTGACAAATATAAACATGTTTGTCTCATTAAAAAAAAACAAAGCAACAAAAGAAGCCAAAGTCTAAATACAGGCATACAGGATTTCATCAAATTTGACTAAGAATAATTAAACAAGACACAATACTCATCGATTATCAGTGTTACAGACACAATTTGGTCTGTACCAGAAAGTATTGACACATTAGTTCCTCAGCCAGACGGTCATGTGGACTAAACCCAGATAGACACTCTCTGCAGCTCTTTAATACAATCAGGACTCGTTACTGTCCGTGGCGGTCTGTGACCTTTCACTCTCGAGGCACATGATTGGCCGCGGTTTTCACCGAGGTATGATGTGATTAAGCCAGCTCTCTAATGAGGCTGGTTGCCATAGGAACGCCCAGTCGTCCCCATGACCCTTGGCCAATTCACTTGGCCGCTGCTTCTCGACCTCTGAACTGTTCGTCCTCTCTCTTCTCTCTGCTTGTGCGTCTCTCATGTGTAGTGTTTTCTTTTCGGCCTCTTGTCTGTTTTTCTCCTCCATGATTTCCTCTCTTTGTCTTCTTGTCTTCTCTCTCGACTCCACCACTGTCTCTCACCCACTTTTCTTCCTCCCCCATCTGCTTCGCTCTGTACCCATCACCCACCACCCTCCCTCACTCTGCAGCCTGACTTTGGCAGCCAGTCACATCTGTAATACTTACCCACTTATTGCTCATTAGCCCTCGGATGATTCTCATTACCCCAATGACATGGGGCTAATGAGCTGCTGGTTATTTTATACCTCAGGACACACACACATTTGCACACTCTTAGAAATGTCACCACTGTTGTAATGTCAGTAAACCTCAGGCTCTCGGTGTCAGGAAAAGTAAAGTTTGGATGAAAGTAGAGAAAGAGTCATCCAGAAATGAAGTGATGGATTATTTCTTGTCTTGGTTAGCAGCTACACCCTCCTCCCTCCTCAACCTGTTGCTCACCTCCGCAGCCCAAGGCCTTTCTCTCGTTCCCTCCCTCGCCCTTCATCATCTTCCTCCTCCTCTGTCATTATCCCGCTCCTTCACTCCTGTCCTCTCCCGGGGGAAGTACCTGGAAAGAGAGGGGGAAGGAGGAAGAAGTCCAGACCTGCATGACAAGCTGTTTTAGACTGCAGGGAGTGGAGGAGGGAGACTATGGTGAAGTAATGGTTTGATATGGATATGGTCATAAAACATGTAGACGTGTATTTAAGAGAAGAAGGAGAAATTAGTCTCAGTACTGGTGACAAATGCATGTTTCGTGATGCACAAATATAAGTTCAACAAATATGTATGATGCTTTTTCAGTAATTGATGGTGTTGAAATACGACTCAACTTGAATCATTTCTAAGTATTCTACACACAAATCAGATTCATTAATCTAATAACATTAAATAAAGATGTTGAAAATATTTCTGTTTAATGTTATTAGATCTTTTGTATTTGTGTATGCCAAAATTAAAGCCATATGACACCAGAATGTTCCACATATAAAAACTTAATGAAATACTGTTTGATCAAAGGGTCACGAGTTATTTTATGTTTCAGGAAATGCGCCTCTCCCACTTTGAGTGTGCTGAAAAACCAGACGTCCGCACTTAAACACAACTGTAAAAAGAGTCAAAATTCCACACACACACACAAATGTGACCTAATGTTTACGTGTCAGGAGATCTATGCACATGCATTAAGTAATTTGTGAATACATGGAAACTTAGGGCTTAATTTCTCTCTGTAGAAGGCTGCAGCAGGGACACTGACGACACAGAGGGCAAGTTACAGGAAAATACTTTCATGGATGTGATAAAACGGCCGGGAAATGAGGAATATCTAATTGAAGATAAGATAAGATAAGATAATCCTTTATTAGTCCCACAATGGGGAAATTTACAAGAAAGAGAAGGATGTATGATATAACCCGCTAAATGTCATTTCTAATTTTCAGTGTGGATAAAAAGTGCAATCTGGTATCTTAAAAAAAAAGCTCTGCAGTTACTGCGTCTGTGTGGCAGCTAAAATAGTCACCAGTCCTTTCATTTGATTTAACCCGGGACTTAATGGCTTTCTGGCTGTGGTTGTTCCCTCCGAGCTCGTTAATATTCTGCCAGTGCTGTCCTTGGCAAAGAGTGCGATGAACTAACCCTGAGGGAGGCAGCCGCTAATGGCTCTGTGATTAGAGGGCTACCACCTAGCAACCCATCACCGCTGTTACTCAGCTAAAAACCCACCATTTTCCACCTCGTCTACCTCCATGTCCATCTCACCACAGGGAGTGATTGGGATTTCATGTGCGAAAAGAAAGTGACCGTGTCATTTTTAGGTTGCCGTCAGGTCTCACCTTTTAATTTCCATACATGGTGTGGTGTTGATGAAGTGATGGACACATGAAAGCAGGTAAAGCATTTGTGAAATTAGTATAAAATACTTTCTGTTTGAGAGAAATTAACTAACATAGTCTTTGTTCAGGATACAGCTCCATCACTGCAGTAGTACTAGTAGAAAATGGTGGGATGGGGTCCCTGGAGGACCCAGAAGCATTATTGCAGAAGATAAACACACTCACACTCACACACACACACACACACACACACACTTGCAGTCAGTGGAAAATGGAAAGTGCTGAGTCCATGAGACTGTTCTGCTAACAGCGGACTTTCAGAGTGGACGCCAGCATGATGTCATGCCTGCAGCGGACCCTCTCATCCTCTGCTTATTGACCAGTCTGTGTTCTCTAACCCACTATGAGTCATATCAGCTTATCACTATTCAGCCACAGTTGCTATAGAATCTACTGTGTTTGTGTAAGTAAGGAGTGTGAGGAGAGGTGGTGGTGGTGGTGGGGCTCTGTGAGTCCAGCTGCGTTCCACCTCATTGTGGTTCAGTGGGTCGTAAACTCCCGAAACCACTCAGGCATGCTCGCCGTTTGAGATCATCACTGATGGAAGTTTTCCTTTGTTTAGGTGCACACTACATACTCTGCTATCAACTGAAACATCAGCAACACCAGTAGTTATTGAACCAAGACTTAATAAAGTGAAGGTAACAGATTAAAGGGCCAGTTCACCCATTTTTACTTACTTACTTGTGTTGTCTAGCTGCATCATCTGCCTACTGTGTTTGCAGTGGAGACAGATTTTAACTTGTTTATCACATGGAAAAATTCAAAAAACTAAAGGTATGCAACATGACTTTGCAGAAATACTGTAGTGTCCTGGCAGCTAACTACTTTCTACTTTCTAAGTACTCCCAGTGTTCTGTGGATTATCCAGAGTAATGTTGGGATCAGAGCGGTTAATTGACAAAAAATTAATCTGCAACAATTTTTAGAATTTATTTATTGTTCTAGTCATTTTTTCCTTTGGTTCCCCCTTAAAAATAATCTTCAGAATAGTTTATAATGGAAATAGTTTTAGATGAGGCACAGGTTTTATTAATAAGATTAACGACGGCTCTGGCCCCTGACACTGAAGCAGCAAGATGGAATTGAGCCATTATTAATTTTCATACTGTGGTACGTTTGTGACATTATTTCAGTGAAAAAAGCCTCATTGTGCCAGAGTGGGAGAAAAGAGATATCTCTAGGTAAAAAACTACCAATCTCCAAACTAAACTCTTCCCTCATTGCTGCTGACCAGGTCACACATTCAGCACAAAAGTGGGAAAAGGTGTGAGGGATGTGTAACAGGAACTGCTATTCCTGGACTGACGTAAGTTTGCGAATGGAGGCCGTTGTCAAGGGCGCGACATTCCTACTCCGTCCTTTAGGCTCAGTTGGACAGGGTGCTGAGAGCTCTCTCCTCTCTCTCAGGGAGTGCTCTGCCCCGTGCTGCTCTGCCCTTCCCTGCCCAGCGATGCCTGTGTCTGGGTATTTTTAGCCATTGTCACCATTTTTCTCCTCTCTCTCTCTCTCTCTCTCTCTCTGGCTCTGATGTTTCCTTCCGTTCACCCTCTCTTTTCTCTCTGGCTCTCTTTTGACCTGCAGTTCATTCTTTTAGTGGCTTCCTCCTTTGCTGTGTTCTTTTTGTTTTTTTATTCACATGTTGGTTTTTTTTCCCCTGCGTTTTTATGGTCTTTTTTGCTCTCTTTCCTCTGGTGGTTTCTGCCCTTGAGCTGGCTGAGTGAATGGCTGAGTGCTCCTTGACTTGGCCCAGTCAACCAGACTGTGGTCCTGTGGGCTGACAGGTTGAGCCTGCCACTCCTCTGCTCTCCAAGTGGAGGTCAACAGCTGGATCACGGTCCTGTCTGCAGCTCTAACTGTGGCACTATAGCCATAAGCTGTCTCTCGGGCTGGACAGAAATATGTCTGCTTTTGACATTTATTGGTCAAAAATGCAGTTATCCAGAGAGGAGTGCTGCTTAACCTTTTAGTGCTTAAATGTAAGCATTCACAATCTCATTTCTCTGCCATGTTTCAGCAGGTGCTCAATGTAGTTTTGGGGATTTAATGACAAAGGGAGTAGTTAATATAAAAGCAACATAATTTTCTTGATTGTTTTCGTTGCATGCTGTTGAGCAGATTTCCCTGGCTCTGCTAGTAGGCAACAATTAATGTGGTTGAATTGTGTTTTTTAGGGAGTGACAGCCAATTGCACCCAGTAATGTCTGCTTTTGTTTGTCCTAATCGCTGTTTAATCAGCGCCGCAGCGGTAGGGATGTTGTTTAATCAAGCGTTTTGCTCAAGCAGCTGTTGGAAGCACACCCGTGACAATGAGAAATCCGCGTCGCCTGACGTCTGTGTGACCAGAGGAATCATGTCACGAATGTCCAAAAAAACACCCGCAACTTTCTCAAAAAAAAAAACAAAAAAAAACCAACCTCTCTACATAACCTCACCCGGTTTCCCCTGCTGAGACAGCTGTGGGCTGCTCGGCAACTCTGAGGAGGATGATTCAGCTTACTGATTCATATTGTGATGAAACACGCACCTGCATACACACACACACACACTCTGTAAGTTTGTTCATTAGTGAGTGAGTGAGCGAGGAAGGAATTTTTCTGAACATGTAACAGTAAGTGTCGACATGTGGTTGTCGTTACAGTGACATCTTTGTGATTGTGATCTCTGTGGTTGTGTGTTTGCATTCTTGTGTGTGTGTGTGTGTGTAACCTTTGACATAATTTATTGTTCAGTGTTAAACCGTTTGACTTGGTGTATTTGATCATGTTAATGCAGGTTGCAGCTCATGATTGTTTTTGTTAATGATTAATCTATCTAGTATTTTTTTCAGTCACAGGAATACTTGGTCATTTTGGCAAATGTGTCTGTTTGCTTTCTTGCTGGTAGTTAGAGAACACTGCTACCACCAGTTGCCTGTTAGCTTAGCTTAGCACAAAGGGGAGAAACAGCTAAACCGGGTAAAGTTTGCAGAGCCCACAGCGGCACCTTCAAGACCCAAAGACTTTACTATGAATTAAGATTTAGAAACACAAATTTTCACATTTGTGACACTGTTACCAGCAAATGCTGACTAAAATCAGTCATCCCATCATGAAAATTGTTGAGACTGGATGTTCATTTTTGACAATCCACGCATGTAGTTTCTGTTCTGGAGCTTAGATGACAAATCAATATTACTGCAGGTTCAGTTTGATGGCTACTCTAGAGCTTTCTGTCATATCAAACGCTGCTGTTGAGTACTTTTCTGTTGATAAAATAATAATTTATTAACTAATCACTTCAACACTGCATATATTCCTTACTGTTGTTTACAATTTAAACTTCTTCTCTGTGTTGTTTTTCACAGGATCTAAAAAAGCCGTTTGACAAAGCCTGGAAGGACTACGAAACAAAAGTGTAAGAAACTAGACGCACTGTATCTGATCAGCAGCTTTTTTTCTGTAAATGTACAACTAGACATTTGATGGTTTCATTTAATGCTTAAAACCATGTGATTACACAGTCATCATTAGTTGTGATTTATAAGTTCAGGGGTTCAAGCTAGTCCCATTTTGTTGAACTAAGCTCTATCTGTGAAGCAACATGTTAAATTGAAATGTGCAGTTTGTGTCATGTCTCTGTCTGACTTGTCTTGACTAACCGCTCTCCCCCTCTAACCTCCCCCCTGTGATTATCTGTCAGCACATCCCTGATAATAATGTGAATAACCAGCCCTCACTGTCACCTCTCCACCTCCACGCTGACACTCCATTGTGATTGTGCATGCAAAGAACACATGACTTTTTATAGCACTTTCATATATTTTTCAAGCTGCAAAGGACATTCTTTACTGAAAGGGTAATACATCTTCTCTGCAAACCGTTTTGATCAGACAGTACGGACGTTGTACTTGACATCGAGAGCTCAGCCAGATGCTATGTGACTGTTCCTCTCCGTCCCGACTTATGATTTGACTCTATTGATGGCGAACTGAGGCCATCAATAGAGTCCAGTTTTCTGCCTGATTGGAAAAACCACTCGAACATATCCTGCCGTTCAGTGATCCTCTGGTCGTCTCTGATCTCTCTGCTGTCTGCTGTCTCACAACAACAGTCTGTTTTCATGTCACAGCTACACAGAGAGATGAAATTACTTGTTTTGAACACAGTATTGATTTCTGGTTGCCCTAATTTGGTTTGTGAACTACTTGCATCCCACACCTGAGTTTGAGTTCTTCTGATTTTCAGTCTCCACGTTGGAGATGATCTCACTTTGAATGCTGTTAAGTCAGGAAGGAGTGCTTAATGTTTAATTTAACAACTAAAAACACAACATTTTTAACTAAATTTAAATGCAGAATGAATCTAGAGAAATCAAAAGTCCTGTATCTTTTTGGTGACGCTCTTCCTGAAGTGACAGAACTGAAAGTGAATGGACTCTCAGCCTCATCATCAGCCGAACAACTGTCAGTTTGGCTGGCAGCCAGACAGCCTGGCTAACATGTGTCTCTCTATTAGTTGCAGCCCTGATGATGCTGTAATGCTGTCAGGGCTGAAGATTCATGTGCTGACAAAGGCCAGCAGTGTCCTCTCAGTGAAATCAAACTTGGCACGTTCACACTGGCTAAATGGCAAGTTTACGTCCCAAACTTCTGCTGCTGCTGCTGAACTTTTTGTCCTTCAGGTTGTGCATTTCTGTTTTTAAACCATTTCTAAGATGATTACCTTGGTAAAAACACACAGCTTTTTTTCTGTTTGGTTTTTTTTTCTGGAATAGAAAAAAGAGCAAGGGAACTGGCATTAACTTTGTCTTTTCCTACCTGGACTCCAAAGATTTTCTGTTTTCAGCTGGCACCATTAAACAAACAAACCTCTGGTCAAAGGCAGCATTTGTTCACAGAGCAATGCTACAATACTTAACCTCTGAGGACATGCCAAATTTTGTTTTATTTCTTGCAGACTGCCAACATAATGATGAATATTAACAATACAGCTGCAGCTCAGTGTGGAGAGAGACAGACAAGGACAAGGTGTGCAGTCAAATATATATCAGTATAAACAGACTGCTTTGCATGAGGGATGCTAGATATTTATGATGCAGCAGGAAGAACACTGAAGAATTCATTTTTCTTTCCTTCCTTCCCTAAAGATGGCGTGACATCATGATCACAATATGTTAAAGGAATAATTGGACAGTTTTGGAAATATTTGAATTCTTGCAGGAAGTTAGACGAGAAAATCGACACCGCTCATATTTGTCTGCTTTGAATATGAAGCTATAGCCAGGAGACAGTTAGCTTAAGCTTAGCATAAAGCCTAGCGACAGGGGCAAACAGCTAGCTTGGTCCTGTCCAAAAGTAGCACTGAAAGAGTTCACTAACTAACTAACACATTATGTTTCTTTTAATTGATCCTTACACTTTTAGACTATTTTGTGGCCAAGATCAATAACTTCCTGGAGCTTTTTATCATCACTGTGAGGCAGCTGAGGCAGCCACTGGACAAATCTGGCTCTTGGCTAGAAAGTGAAAAAGTGTATTTTCCAAAATGTTGAACTATTCCTTTATGACTATTTAGTAATTTCATATCATAACAGAGTGTTTTAAAAGCTAGCTCATGCAGTCACACTGCTTTAATCCCCCCCTCTTAAATGTTTGTACTGAGCCTAGCTTCAGGTCACACAGCTGAACATCAGGGAGTGAAATCTGTCAAGATGCACATGAACCAGGCTGAACAGCTCTCCAACAGCCAGCAGTCATCGACACCGACACACCCCACCCACCCCTATCTCTTTTATAGAGGACGAACTGCTGCATCCTTTTTGTAGGGGATATGCTGTCAGAAAAAAATACAGCATATGAAAAAGAATGCCCTTTTGCATGGACTGGTGCCTCCCCTTGTTTGTGTGGCGTGTTTTCCTGATTGCCTGTGGGAGAAACTGTATGCAGAATTTATGGTCTTTGTGAAAAAAAAATCAGCCCTTTGTACTGACTGTAAGGCAACATAGCATGTGAAAGATTTCACTAGAACCAGACACAGCATCACTCATCCCCCCCCCCCCCCCCATGCTCTAATCCTGATCTTTACTACACTAAACCCATCATCTTATCCACAAATAACCATGAGACCCTTATTTTTATCTGTCAGACAACAATAGGGCTGATTTTTATACAACAGTTTTTGTGTGTTTGCGGTGCTGTCGGGAATGTGCAGTGTACTCCTCTTTGACTCCTGTGATGTCACTTCCTGCCAGCACCAAGATAGAGAAGGAGAAGAAGGAGCATGCGAGGCAGCATGGGATGATCAGGACGGAAATTAGCGGGGCAGAGATCGCTGAGGAGATGGAGAAGGAGAGGAGATTCTTCCAGCTGCAGATGTGTGAGGTCAGTCAGACAGATGAGTGTGTATTATTTGTTTTGTTTGTTTGTTTGTTTTTATAAAAAAAAAAAAAGTAATGAAAAATGAAATATCTTCACCATAGAACATGAAAACTACTACTCCTGCTCTGAGAATATTGTGCATCTAACAGGTTGTTTGGTTCAAAAAAAAAAAAAAAAAAACATTTTTGCGTTAGGACCTGAATTCGTCCATCTTTGGTAAAGGTTGAATATTTCAGAATGACTCTTCCATTACATTTTAGTATTTAGTTTGTGTTGTCCGTGCCTTTACTTTAATGGTGCTTTGCTTGAAAGATGAGGATTTCTACTTTGAAGTGTCGAGATAGGAGATGAAAGGGATGTGCATGTTTAACATGGAGCCCGAGTCGCCTTTCTCTCTGGCTGAACGTGGCCTGACGCTGTGTGACTGGATCTGTATTCAATCTGTTTACAGTATCTTCTCAAAGTCAACGAGATCAAAATCAAGAAGGGAGTGGACCTGCTCCAGAACCTCATCAAGTACTTCCATGCACAGTGCAAGTAAGACATACAAATGTTATTCCCCCTTTTAGAATAAACCTGAAAAACTGAAATCAGGGAGATAAAACATGACGTGCTTCCTGTTCAGTTTCTTTCAGGATGGTCTGAAAGCTGTAGACAACCTGAAGCCTTCCATAGAGAAACTGGCCACAGATCTGCACACAGTGAGAACTATCAGCAGCTCTGTTTTCTTTACTTCTTCACCCTCATATTTTTATTTCCCTCTCTGACTCACACATTACGCACGTTCCGTCTCTGTTCTTTCTCTCCTGATTTTTCTTCCTCCTTTACGACAGATAAAGCAGGTGCAGGACGAGGAGAGGAAGCAGCTGACTCAGTTACGAGACGTCCTCAAGTCGGCGCTACAGGTGGAGCAGAAAGAGGTAACACGCACACAAATATACGCACACGCAGAGCTGAAGGTCCTTTCAATGTCAAACAGCATGCCAGTCAAATATCATAATTTAATCCTCTTTGTTTCCATAAATCTGCTTTTAAATCAGATTATATATGATACAGACAATCCTGAAGCTCACTGTTAATGCTCAGCTTCTTTCAGTGAGGGCGTTGACTGGGAGCATACATACAAAAAGTCACATTCTGTTGTAAGTTTACCACTGTTGTTACTAATGTAGGACTCACTCAGGGTTGGGGTTCACGCTATATTTCAACCAGTTCGAGAGGCAGATAAAAACGTCTTCAATCTATCTTGAAAAGTCTGAGAATTCCAATTTTTCCAGGTATTTCCTCTTGTATTGCTGTTTCTCCATTTGAACGAACTGATGAGATTTTTAACTGAGCCCAGCCCTGTGCTTAGCGAACTGTTAAATATGCTGCAAACTCCAGCTGCAGCTCCTCGTCTCACCTGAAGATTGTTTTCTTCTCTCCTCTGCTGCCTCCGTCTTTTGCGAAACAAGTCTAGGAGAGTAAGTGGATTCCTTGAAAAAACACCTTTTCTGTGGCTGTTTGCATCCTGTGCTCATTTTGGTGTCGTTTCAGTTGTAGAAGTGATTTGTTTTCTTTTTCTCTTTTTTTTCTTTCACAGTAGCAGATTTTTGTGTTTGTTCAAATGCGACATCGCCTTTTCAGTGAGAAATGCTTGAGCTGGAGCAGCAGTCCTGGAGCAGTGTGTGTGTGTGTGTGTGTGTGCTGATAACGGCGCACTCCATTAAAATCATTAAAGCCCTGTGAACGCCGGCCTTTAGAAGTCCTCTCCTCTGTTTCCTGTAGTGTTTCCAGACAGGAAATGACATCATACAAAGATCCTGTTTGGTCCTTTTTTTAAAAGTAGCTGTTGTTACATTGCAGTCAAACCTGAAAATCCAAATCCATTTAAATTAAGTTCAGTTAAGGTGATATCTCTTCAAACTGCATCCAGGCTTCTAATAAAAATGCTTGAAGTCTTTGGATCCTTTCTGAATTACAAATGAGACTAAAATGCAAATGGCAGCTTGTGGCCTCCTGCTGTTCCAGACCCTTATTTCAAAGGTGTTAAAGCTCTTCTTATTTTCCCCCCTCCCTCATGTGTACAAAATCATCCAACCTCACAGCTGCAATCTTCCCATTGTTGTTCCTACTTGCCTTCAAATTCTCAGAGGAGCAGGAGACTCAGAGAAGAGAATCAGAGCCATTTAACACCTCACTGGCTCCCGCCTGCTCGCAGAGTGGATGTGCAAATCCTACATGCAGCAACTGCTCTCTGTGTTGTGTGATTATTTGTGTAGCAGCTCTGATTTGTGTTCCCTA
This sequence comes from Lates calcarifer, assembly GCF_001640805.2. Lineage (NCBI taxonomy): Eukaryota > Metazoa > Chordata > Actinopteri > Centropomidae > Lates > Lates calcarifer. Next base: position 12,547,523 of record NC_066851.1, on the reverse strand, counting down.
TTTGTTTATGTGTCCGTGCGTGCGTGCGTGCCTGTTTTCCCAGGATTCACAGGTGCGGCAGAGCACCACCTACAGCCTGCACCAGCCACAGGGCAACAAGGAGCACGGCACGGAGCGCAGCGGGTACCTCTACAAGAAAAGTGATGGGTGAGTTTTTTACAAATAGCTTTAAAAAGATCACATGACTTCTAGTGTGTAGCTGAAAAAAGTCAAAATGACTGTACATAATGTGTGTTTAAATTAGTCTTTCTTTAGTAACAAGCTTTAAATCAATATGAATACATTAAGAAGTTTTTAAAGAAAGACAAAATTAGGCTGCAGCTAATGATTATTTTCATTATTAAATAAGTCATTTAGTCTATAAATGTCACAAAAATAGTGGAAAATGTCCATTATATTTTCCTAGAACCCAAGATGACATATGCAAGAAGCTCTTTATATACAAAGACATGTAGTTTACGCTTATGTATGACTATGAAAACTAGAAAATGTTCACATTTGACAAGTTAGAACCAAATCTAACTTCATTTTTTGACAGTTTTACTTGAAAATGACTTATGTGATTCATCAAGATTGTCAGTTTAAAATGATAAAGATCAGAGAAAAGACACAAATCTTTACATTGGAGAAGATTGAACCAGAGAATGTTTGTGATTTCTGCTTGAAAAACGACTGAAAACATTGCTGATTGTCATAATTTATCACTCGACTAATCAATTCAGCTCTGGAACCAGAACCAGTGCTGCAGCGTTTTTATTACATACATATGAATACACTGCTCAGCCTGTGTATCATAACTAATGCATGGGAATCCCACTTGTAACGTGATCATTATAAATATTTCATCAAACGTCTCTGCTCTGTGAATGTACTGTGCCACTGTGTATGTGACATACTAATCACTGTTGTCTCTGTGCTGCAGTTTGAGGAAAGTTTGGCAGAAGAGGAAGTGCACAGCGAAGAACGGATACCTCACCATCTCACACGGCACAGTAAGAAAACAACACCACCTCTAAACTCACACTGGGACACACACACACGTGAACAGCCTCATTTACTTGCCCACGTTAGTTTCAGTGTCCTGGCTGCACGCCCTCTCCCTCACTGGTCATTATATTCCCCCATTAGCCATGAATACATTAACAACGAGCGGCGGAGATCACAGGCCCGAGTTCCCAAGTTAACATTCTTCTCACACCGCTGCCTCACTTAACTCCGCTTGTTCCCATATAAAGATTTGACTCCGGCCCAGTCGACTCCTCTTGCCAAACGCAGTTCATCACACACGGAGCAGCTTTATCAAATGTTTCGTTTGGCTCCGGCAGCAGTCAGATACAGTTAAACACAACACTCTCGCTCATTTATGTTGTTGTTTCTCCTCCACCCCTCCCTTCCCCTCTGCGCTTCATCTCTTGCTCTCTGGCAGGCGAACCGGCCGCCCGCTAAACTCAACCTGCTCACCTGCCAGGTGAAACACAATCCTGAAGAGAAGAGGAGCTTTGACCTCATATCGCGTAAGTTCGTCCCACTATTTGCCACTTCTGCCAACATTTTTTTAGGTCCCCTTCTTCATCTTGTTGTTTTTACTCTTTTTTTCCCCAGTGTGTGGTTGTTGTACTCAAATGCCTCATTGTATTTAGCTCCGTTTTTCTAGGCAGCAGCAGCAAACCAAAGAGGAGCTAATTTTAAAAGAATATATATTTATAAATCCTGCACACTTCAATCTAGCATTGAGTTGCAAGTTCCAAGAGAGTGAAATAATAGCTAACAAAAACTTTGGTCAAATAATTGATTTAACGAGACAGAAAACTAATTTGCCACTAATGTGATAATCAATAGTTTCAGTCATTTTCCAGCCTTTGCAACATTGTGACCTAGCTGCAGATGAATTGATGATAGAAATAGTTGTTTGTTGTGGCCTAACAGTTCTTGTTTTGTTCCTTTATAATGTCGCTTTTGAAGCTGGACACTTTTCCACAAAATATACATGATGGTTTATTTGCAATCAATAGTCCATTTTAGGCTTTTGTCCTTTGTGTTTGGGCTGTGAGATGTAGCTAATGACCCATTTTAAGTGTTTTTGGAGCCAGAGATGACAGGAAATGACCACTGCTTCATGGTCATTTAAAGTTTTTCCACTGGTTTCAAGATAGAGAGAGACTGGACGTGAGATATAATTTAAGCTGCTTGGATACAGTGGTGTAAGAATACTTCTCTGCCTCCCTGGTTATTAATGAGTATTTCACATCTGAAGACAGAAACTGGAGATTGTTTTCTGTACAGCAGTTCAGCCTCAGTCTGACCCGACAGTGGGATACTTTAATGCCCTCTGGAGGGAGTCGCTCTGAGCTTTTACTTTATCTCCACTTCTCTGTGATTAACGCCCTCTCTCTCTTTCCTTCTCCCGCTTTCTCTCTCTCCTGTTCTGTCATTCATTTTCTTTTTTGTTTTAGACGACAGAACGTATCACTTTCAGGCAGAGGACGACCAGGACTGTCAGATGTAAGTGCCTGTTCCTTCCTACCCTTTGTGTGTGTGTGTGTGTGTGTGTGTGTGGTGTGTGTGTGGTGTGTGTGTGTGTGTGTGTGTGGTGTGTGTGTGTGTGTTCAGGCCTGTGCCTAAGTGCATCTTGCTTACCACCTCAACCACTTTCCACACACTACTTCACACCCAGTCGGACACTTGGCCTCACCTTTACCTCCCACCTCCTGCCCATTAGACTGATTTTTACTCCAGTCTCGCTTTTTTTAAACTCCTTCCGTTTTTTTTGCTCTCATTCCTTTCTGCCTTGGCCGCTCCCATCACCACCTCTCAGCCTACTTTGTCCTTCTCCTCCCTCTACTTTCCCTCCTTCCCTTTCATTATTGTCATTTTTATCTGACTCACATCTCCCCGTCTCATCTCGTCTCCTCTCCTCCAGCTGGATCTCGGTGCTGCAGAACAGTAAGGAGGAGGCTCTGAACCAGGCCTTTAAAGGGGACCAGCATGTCGGCGAGAACAATATTGTGCAGGAGCTGACCAAGGCGATCCTCGGAGAAGTCAAGAGGATGACAGGAAATGACGTGTGCTGCGACTGCGGGGCACCCAGTGAGTGGCAAAGATAAATGGGACAAACCCTCAAGTCAGGTCGACAGCAGACTTTCAACCTTCCAGGCAGCATTTAGTTACCATTTTATTCTACTATGTTTTGAAAATCAACTTGCACACACGTGATAATTGTTTGAGATAAATAATCCATCACAATGACTAATCTCATTATCTTTATTTTGTTCCAGTTACATGACGTTGCCAAACTCTCATAGTTTTCTCATGACAGCCATATTTACATGTTTATGTTTTTGAGTTTGATTTCATGAGAATATAGCAATGGTTTTGGACGCCAATTCGTTAATTTAAGATGCTAGACACTTCTTTAACACATCACAAAAATTGCTTTTTGAACTGGTCCGTGCCAGGATTGAATGTTGGGAAATGTGATCGCAGGATTTCCCCACAAAACCTGCTCCTGTTCCCAGGAGAAACACAGTGCCAGTGGGGAACCTGGGATTTTTGTGTGTGCTTGTGTTTTCATGTACTAATTTCGATGGACTGAAGCAAATACGTTTTGTCCAAACCCCATTAATGCTATTGTGTAACGGTTGTAATTGTATTCTGACCTTAATATGCTGCTATTATTGTACTGAACTAAAGTGTACATTGAGTTTTGCCTCTTCAGTGCCTTTTTAAATTTATTACAGGATGAAATATTCAGAAAAAACTTTGAATGTGACTCAGGCAACGTCTGCAGCCAATAGATCGATGACCGTTACCAACAATGTCCTTCACATTTCACTGAATATAATCTGAGGTTTAGCGAAGATGTCAGCTCACTGATTGTGCCTGTTTGTAGGATTGTAATTTATCAATTAAACACCTGCAACCATTACACAGCAGCTGTAACATTAATGGTAGACTCATTAATTATTTATATATGTCTTGACATGGGGACAGCATCAGTCCGTATCCCACAGCAAATATTTCTCATCCTAGCTCCTGACTTTGTAAAAACAATAAATAAATAAAAACTAAAATAAAGCCAATGAGAAGTGCACTACAGTGCACTTGCAGCAAATTTCAGGACTCTGACATAAATAAACAGAAATGATTTGCTGCAGGTAGGAAATCACTCTAAAAATGTGTGCTATGCTTTGAGAAATTGTTAGCAGTGATTTATATGCATAGCTACGAGCTAAAGTATGTAAAACCACTGGTATGGTCCACTAAGTCCCTGATTTAGGAAATGCTAAAACTCTAGCAGACCGGATCCGCTCTATTTACTGTTACGACTCAAATCAGTTTTTCTCAAATACATGAAGTCCCCCATGAATTTTTCTCCCAAGTCCCATAACATTTCCTCCTGCAGAAATGTATAGACTTTAATAAACTGCATGTGCCATAGACAGCGTATCTAGGCCAGACTTGTTCACAGTTCGGCTTGGTCACTTTCCTCTGACATTGTGTACCATGAGATAGTAAAAAGCCCCTCAGGCAGCTATTACATTTCCGGAGCCCACAGCTTTCCACGCAGACACATCAAAGTTGGCTCACGTGCTGCAGAAATTAGTTTTTGCTCTAGTGCTTTTTTTTTCGCCCAAGGACAGAGCGTCACCCATATTCATTCCTCCCCTCTTTTTCCTCATGTGTCATTTACCTTCTACTTTCTCCATTTCCTCAGACCCGACGTGGCTGTCCACCAACCTGGGCATCCTCACCTGTATAGAGTGTTCGGGGATCCACAGGGAGCTGGGAGTCCACTACTCCAGGATCCAGTCGCTCACTCTGGATGTACTCAGCACCTCAGAGCTCTTGGTAAATCACTCTCAGTGTGTTCTCCACTGAACCACCTCACATCCCATTTTTGTCGAAGCTTGTGTCATTCCATTGAATTGATTTTTCTGCACAGATCTTTCTGGAATTTTTTTTTAGGCTGGATGAAATTAGTAAAGAGGAGTAGAAAGGAATGGAGGGGTGCATTTAGAACAGGGGGAGGGAGTAATGAGGAGGAAAGAGGGAGAGTAAATCAAGACTGGGACGGGAAAGCGGTGAAGGTGAATAGCATCAACCCTTGACCTCGTCCTCCTCCTCTCTGAGACTTCTGGAAGTCTCCTCACTCAGAATAGCTGAGAGTTTCGTTTGGCTTTTCTAATCACCGTTTGGTGAAGAGATTTACCGCTTGTGGGACGATCGGGATTAAACGCTTCCAGTCGTGATTGCTTGGTGTTAAGACGCCAAGTCGTGTCAGCCAGACGGGTGTTGTGCAGTTTATGAGGCTGCACAGAAGTCTGTGCTCCATCCTGATAGAGGTGCGAGTTGAACTGATGACTTTTAAATTAATGGATGTGGTGCAGAAAATGGCGTATAACTAGTTTTAATTTGTGTGTGTGTGTGTGTGTGTGTGTGTGTGTGTGTCACAGCTGGCCAAGAATGTGGGGAACGCAGGCTTTAATGAAATCATGGAGGCCTGTTTAAGTGCTGAAAATGTGGTGAAACCCAACCCAGCCAGTGACATGTAAGTCACCCCTCTGACGCTCTCCTCCACACTCCATCTCTCCCCATCTCCTCCTCTCACACCCATACCCCTCCTCCCCCTCTTTTCCTGTCCTCTCACTTGACTCGCATTACATTCACTGATCAGGTTCTCTGCATCTGATAGATCACCAATTCTTTCTTTAAACTGTTTGGCAAATAAGAGGTCTGATCAGCACTTAATATAACATTTCACCCAATTTTCTATCAAGATGTCATGTTTATGATCAATTATATGATATGATTATGCTTAAAAATACATGCCATGTGTTCTGAAGCCTGTTCTGGGCTAAAACACAGTAATCACAAATCATCACATTTTCACACATTATATTTTAGGTATGATACTTTTTACAAATTTGCAGATGGATCACGTGATTCTGTGCGCAGCTGTTCAAGTCGTGTCCATGTGTCACATGTCTGACAAAGTGTTGGAGCAAGCTGCAGACATAACATAGAGGAACATTAAACTGTGGCTTAGTTTGCTTTTCTGCACCTGTTTGACACATGTTCCTTTTAACAGGACAGCTACTTATTTTTGTTTCTCAAAAAAAAGACACAAACATCAAACTCCAGTTAACAGAATCCAAATGGACTAGAGGCAACACAAGGTTATTGACACACAGCTACCACTCAAAGTGTAGGTGGTGGTTCCTTTGTCTAAATATCCACCACAGGAAGTAACAGATTCCAGGTGTATCTTAATGTAACACATTATTTAAGAACAATGTATTGTACCTTTTATGATATTCTTTGCATTTTAAGCTTATTATGACTCTCAGCTGATCACAGTAATCTAATTAACACCTTCCTCCTCATGTCCTCCACCAGGCAGGCGAGGAAAGACTTCATCACAGCCAAATACACAGAGAAGCGTTTCGCAAGGAAGAAGTGTCCCGATCCGACGTCGCGGCTTCACACGCTGTGCGACGCCGTGAAGGCTCGAGACATTTTCTCCCTCATCCAGGTCTACGCCGAGGGAGTCGACCTCATGGAGCCCATACCTCTGGCCAACGGACACGTCAGTACACATAATACTGAAACTGTATCCCAGTAGTTTGTCTCCACCGGGGCGGGGGGGTTCACTTTTATTGCTCCTTCACCATCCGCCGTGACGGGTTTCATGCAAATGTTTTTGTTTTTTTTTTTACTTCAGGAACAAGGGGAGACAGCCCTTCATCTCGCAGTCAGACTGGTGGATAGAACCTCTCTTCACATCGTCGACTTCCTCACTCAGAACAGGTAAACAAAACAACAGAGGGCAACCAGGCATTCGCGCTTCACGTCAGATATTTTTTACTGACAGAATGTAAAACGCTGGAGTGGGTTTTAGCTGTCCACCTGAGCGTGCCGAAAACACTGAAAAGACCACACCATAAAAAAGACAGTTTTGTCCCATTTAAACATTAACTAGAGGAATAATGCCTTTTAACACTTGTAATTGAAAGTCAAACATAAGACCAGTTTGCGTATTGACAGGGGTTATTGACATTTTTTCTCCTTTTTTCTTCCTTTCCCTCTTTAAATTGATGATATTTGCTTAATTGTGTATTTATTTATTCATCTTTCATTCTAATGAAAGATTCCCTCTTTTATAAATTTGTTATCTGATTTATACTTAATAGAAAATGTCATAAAGAACTAAGTACAAATATTTTACTTACTACACAACTGCAAAAATGACAAAGCTTATATGAAATGTTGGTGTTTTGTTGAAGGATATTATGTATCCAGGGCATCACAGGGGCTGGACAGAAGAAAAGAAGGTTTTATTTTATGCCTCCAGTGTTGGGATTTAAACTTTTCCTCTCTCGGTCTGTGTCCCCTGACAGCTTGAATTTAGATAAGCAGACAGCCAAAGGCAGCACAGCGCTGCACTACTGCTGTCTGACCGACAACAGCGAGTGTCTGAAACTGCTGCTGCGGGGGAAGGCCTCCATAGAGATAGGTAAGGAAAACACACCAGGAGTGAACACTGCAGTCATGGCGCATTCACTGTCCACCTCTTTCCTCCTGTTTCTTTCTATTTCTCGCACTTGGCTTCAGTTGCACCATCTGTTCACAAACACATCCATCTTTCCCAAGATACTGTAGCTGCTAGCTAGTTTCAAAGTAGTGATTTAATGACTGACTAAACCTGGCTGCTCCATTAAAACTTAGCTAAATGTCTTAGCTAATAAAAATGTCAATATTGATTAAATAGGTTAATAAAAACTCAGCTTTAGTTATGAAGAATGGAGAAATATGTGTTTCATTTAGTATTATTTATTATGAGTGGTGGGAGAGAATGAGATTGAGCTAACCTAACTACATCTGCAAAAAGGCACCACCTGCTTTATTTTGTCTTGTTTCAAGATACAGATACTTGTTTCTATTATATGAAAAACAGGTTGAAATATTCAGATTGCACAGTGAAATAAGGATTTTAGATGTCAGTTAGTCAGGTTTTTGCAAATGAAACACTTAAAGTAATTAAAATCACCTCGACCAACCACAACAAAAATGCTGTTTATTTGTTATTAATCCCAGATTATCTAGATTATCTCTATTATTTCTAATACTTTGAATATATCTAGTTTCATACTTAAAATGCAGGACTTTTTACATTGTTGTAGTTTTACTTTAACTGGAGTAGAAAGTCTGTGTACTTCCTCCACCGCTGTCTCTCACAGATTTTTTTCTCTCACTGCCTCTCATCCTCTCTCACTCTCATGCACACAAACACCCTTCAGTCCAAGTCCTTCAGGTTTAGTTCCCAGAGGTTCGAGCTTTGCCAAAAGACCATGGCAACACTTTCTCACAACACTAATCTTTCTGCTCCGCTCTGACATCAACAACACAACCAGATAATGGATGCACAGAGGAGGCGGACAGAGAGAAAGCAGAGAGTTGTTCAGTGTGGGAAACGGTCTAATTACACATTTCTCATGTCGCAGTGAAAAGGGAGGAAAGAGAATGGGCTGTGTCTTTGTGTTCATGTGGCATGTGGATACAACAGTGATTATACGTTTCTGTTGTTTTCCCCTTCCAGCTAATGAGGCCGGGGAGACACCGCTGGATATCGCCCGGAGGCTCAAACACCTACAGTGCGAGGAACTGGTGAGCCTACTATGTTTAGACTCGGCTTATGTCTGCAAACATATCACTTCCTGAAACCATGTCAGTCATCTGTGTTTGTACATGTGTGGATTTATAGCTGAACCAAGCACTGGCGGGGAAATTCAACGCCCACGTCCACGTAGAGTATGAATGGTGTCTGCAGCATGAAGACTTGGATCGAGAGTGACGAAGATCTGGATGAGAAGGTGAGAGGCGCCTGACCGGTTACATTCGTCACACTATGCTATCGCACGCCTCCGGTCCTTACAGGCTTACGTTACCTTTTGCCTGCCCCCTCCAGCCCAGCCCCCATCGCAGAGATGAGCGCCCCGTCAGCTGCTACACCCCGAGCAGCAACTCCAACCTGGGCCCCGGAGGCCGCGACGCCGTCAGCCTCGCCAAGGACAAGCAGCGCGCCTACATGCCCAACCTGGTTAACAACGAGACCTATGGCACCATCCTCAACACCAACCCGCCTCAGCCCTCCACCACCTCCGCTCCGCCCCTGCCCCCGAGGAACCTGGGTAATCTCTCAGACACAGAAAAGTGGAAGGCAAATGTAGATAGTCGCAAAATACATTCACTGGTTAAAGTTCATATGGATGAATAGATGAAAAAGATGTTCAGACAGTCAAGCTACATCTGCTAACCTGGGTCTGACCTCTTTGTCTGTCTTGTGGAAATTCTATTTGTCAGATATTCCCCAAAGGAACAAACTCATTAAGCTCTACAGTCTCTGTGAAGGTGAAGTCTCATTTGGCCCTGTGTCGCTGGTTGCCAAGGCCTTTATGTTAATTACTCTGTGATTCTGGGTGACATTTTGACCTGTTTTAACACAGATGTCTCTGGGTACCGAAGCAGAGAAAAGTCACATTGCAGACAGATGGATGTGCTGCTTGTCCAGAAAGCTGTTGACCTCTTCACCAGGGGAAGCCTCTTAAATCCGAATGATCTCAAATCTAAAGGGCAGGATTTCTTTTCATGTTGAAACAAAGTGGTTCGTGATATCAAATTTAACCTCATGTAAAAGACAGCTGCTTAAAAAGGTGTGATTTTTGTTTGATGGGAAAAACAATCTGCAACCTTTTTTGCTTAAAAAAAAAAAAATCTCATCGTAGTTCTTTAGGCTAAACCGGTTTGTGATGGCCCACCACAGTCAGTCTTTAATAACATTAGCGGCCGTCTGGAGTGTGGCCAAGAGAGCGGAGGAGAAACAACCAGCTGTGTCGCCCCACCTCGCCTCACCGCAGCCCCCAGCCTCGACATTCTGCACATTCCCTCTCCCCATTAAACGTCGCTCTCAATTACGCTCAGATGGAAGTGGCTTTTAGAGTGGATGCTGGTTCTGGCAAAGTGCAGTGCATTCCTCTCATCTCTCTTCCCTCTTAATAATCTCCCCTCTCTCTCTTTCTCAGTCCAGTTATCCGGTCTGGGAGGAATCAGTCAGTCCTCAGCCTCCAGCAGCTGGAAGCCCGGCTCTTTAGACCTAATGGGGCGACAGAGGTCGTCCTCAGACCCCCCCAATATGCACCCTCCGGTCCCCCCCATGAGACTCACCTCAACTGGAGGTATGCTTAGACCTCTGTCCAGTCTTCCCTCTCAGACTAGACAATTTCCAAAGTGAAAAAACTCACACATTCAAATGTTGTTCTAGTTCAGTGTGCAGTAAGTTAGTTGTTTGCCGTTCTTCTTTTTTTTTTTTTTTAATTCTACATATACATGGTCCCAAATCCCAACCAAAGTCTCTTAATAGCTCATCTTCAATTTTTCAATTTGTTTACATTTGTTGGTAACATAATCAACATTATAATGATTGATAAAGATATAATTACCTTGGACTGTTGACACAAGGCAGGTTGGGTCCATGCATTCATGCTGCTGATGCCAAGTACTGACCCTACCATCTGCCTGCCTCAATAGAAATCCAGATTCATCAGACCAGGTTATTTGAACTGTCCAGTTCTGGTGAGTCTGTGCCCACTGCAGCCTCAGATTTCTGTTCTTGGCCGACAGGAGCAGAACCTTCTGCTCTAGTCCATCCACCTCAGGGCTGGACGTGTTGTGCATTGGTTATGAGTTACTGCAGCCTTTCTCTCAGCTCCAAGCAGTCTGGCCAGTCTCCTCTGACCTCTCTCATCAACAAAGTGTTTCTGTCCTGTGGACTGACACTCACTGGTGTTTTTTTTTGTTTGTTTGTTTGTTTGTTTGTTTTTAGCTCCATTTTAAATTCCAAACTCTAGAGACTGGAAGGAAACCCAAGGAGATAAGTTTCACAAACACTCAATACAACAACCAGACCACAGTCAAAGTCATGACTTCAGGCACTGCACTGCTGCCAGATGATTGGCTGACTGGATAATTGTACAAATAAGCAGGTGCACAGGTGTTCCAAATAAAGTGATTGTGAGTGTAATCACTGTGACTAAACTGGACCATCATTGAGAAGACTCACAGCCTCTCACCAACCAATGATTTGTTTTTGTTTATCTGTTTATTTTATGAGTTAACTGATTCATTATTGGCCTGCAGAAATAACCACGTGATGCTACAGCCCACTGTGATGTCTTCAAACTGTTAAGAAACCTCAATGGTATTTTAAAGTAAGCAAGGTGTGTTACTGTGTGTCCCAGGTCTGGGTCCTCCTGTGGCGAAGCTTGAAGCTATGAGCATACAGTCCAAGTCAGGCCAAGGACCGCTGGGGTCCAGAGCAGCGCCACCCAAATCTCCTGCAGGGTAAGAACACACAAACACAGTCTTTCAGATGTGAGATGTCTGCAGCTGTAAAATGACTTGTCACCATTGTACAAAAACATGACCAGAATGAGTTTAATGGTGTCTCCCCAGCTTCATTAACTTACACCTAGAGGACAATAGATTCATGTAATTCAATAAACATACACAGAAGCATCATGCATTACCTCAGGGTTGTGTATCATGCTGCTTGTCTTTGTAATGTGCTGTTTGTTTCCCCCAAGAGGAATGAACCTACGAGGCTGCGGTTTAGCCGCTTCATTAGCTTCCAGGCTAAGCTCCACGTCGAGCCAGACGAGCAATAACTCTCCTCCACAGTCGCCCTTTTGTCTTTTTATCCCCCGCAGGGCTGATGCTGCTGTAATAAATCTGCTGTGGAGAGTCTTAGAGAACTGGAGAGTTTTCTGTTAGATTTCTGTGTCTTTTTTTTTTCACTTTGTTAATGAGGGTGCATTTTTGACATTCTTTTCTTGTTTTCCAGCAATGATAAAAGCTTCAACAGAGGGCCTCTAAATCGAACACAATCTATCGAAAGACCAGGTGAGTAAATAGATAAGAGAGGCGTGATATCAGCTCCGTCTAATCTGTGTCTGACCAGTGTCCAGAGAAGTTAAAGCACAAGTTTGTTTTTGCTATCTGTCAGATCCTGTTTCTTCTGTGGAAAAACGAGGAAAGTTTAGTTGCTGTCGTGATATAATTTCCTCTTCCTGTTCCAGCTAAGGAAGTGCCAGGATCCCCCCAGAACTCCATAGGTCAGTCTCTGCCTCCAGCCCCCATGCCGAGGAAGGCCTACCCAGTGAGTCCCCTCATTCTTCCAGTCACTATCATCCAGATATCGCTGAGTATAAAGTGCTTATTCATTGATATTATTGTACTGAATCACTGGCTCCTGATTTAACAAGTCATGGTTTATTCCGTTACAAGTGTTGTGTAATTCCCTCCTGTGCGGGGTCGACCTATTGTCTCAGTGTTTCCAGCGTCTACTTAGGCAGTAAATTTCTTTCCTGTGCTCACACTCTGTTCTGGGCTCACGCAAGGAGACTCGTTCACAGCTCACAAATAACAATGACATTTCTTTTAGTTTGTCAGCCAGTGGAGAATCAGTCAGAATCGGATTATAGCAGCTTTTTCATTTTGTACCCTTGTGTCGGAGCCTGTGCTGCTGCATTCAGAAATGGATCACGGATGAATCGGGGGTTTTTTAAGGTCTTTTATCAAACCAGCTTAACTTGTAGAGCATTCAGCCTTTGAAAGTCACAAAATCACAAATTTACCTTAAAGGACTTTACAATCTGTACAACATACGGCACCCTCAGACACAGTACAGTGAGGGCGCTCACCGACTTGATCTTCTCCCTGTGTAACTTTTTGTTTCCAATAATGATTAGAAAAACATCCTAAAAGTATGAGAAACAAGAGACGAGACTGTGTTGCTGCATTTTGAATATTTTCTGCACACACTTGCAAAACCTGTTTTGTTTCGTGTCATCTCTCAGAAGCAGAGGCCGAAGCGAGTGAAAGCCATCTACAACTGCATAGCCGACAACCCGGACGAGCTGACCTTCTCTGAGGGCGAGGTGATCGTGGTGGACGGTGAGGAGGACCAGGAGTGGTGGGTGAGTATCTCCCACGCTGTAGGACTCAAAGTGTGGGGTTTTTTTTTTTTTTTTTTTGTTTGTTTGTTTACTTGCATATGATCTGAGATTAAAACACAAATCTCTTCCAGTTCAACTCACTCTGGTCCCATTTTCACCATGTGGATGCTCTCAGTAACCATGGCAGCTAAAAGCAAAAAAGCCATGACCTCATTCTGGCTGATACCCTCCTCCTCCTCCTCCTCCTCCTCCTCCTCCTCCTCCTCCTCCTCTTTTTCCGCCTGCTGTTGCTTCCTCTGTGGAGCCCCTTGTGTGAACGTCAACCAGCTGCAACTTGTTTTCATCTGAGCCGCCTCTGCAGATATGACCGTATTTAGTCACTATCTCCCTCTGTGTCCCTGCATGGACCCAGAGTTCCCTCACCCCACCCCGAGATCCTCCAAGATCCCCACTGCGCTTCCTCCCTGTCCTGCAACCAGAAGCGTTACCACTCTTTTTGCGTCTCAGATCTTGAAATGAAAGCACAGTAACGAGGCTGTACAAACAGGGGATGAAGTCGGCTATAGCGAGTGTCACTGTTGCTTTAGTTGGAAGTTAAATTGGGCTCTTAGCTGGAGAACAGGCCCAGTACATGACTCAAGTGGCGAAGTTTCATTTTGAGTTTCTTTCTCATGAAATACTCAAAAAGAAATTGAAGGATGTTTTGTTGTTTGTAGAAGCAGCATTTTCATCAGTTATACCCAGATCTGACTGGATAAAACACCTGATAACACAAATGATTATTATTCTGTTTGTTTTTTTTCTTCAGTGACTCGTCATGTTTCACTTTCAGCCTTGAAACATGTCCTAGCTTTGTTTTTTTTTCAGGTATAGAAGATGTTTAAAATGACTTAGCTGGACATAATAAGTACATTCCTCTTTTTTAAGGTAATATGATACAGGAAAGTCATTTTAAAAGTATTACTGAAATAGCTGTGGTGATTTAGCCTCTTCTAGTAAGTCTACTCCATGTGTTCCTTTTGTAGACGGTGCTTAGTAAGGATTGGTGTTGGCACTGATCTACAGTTATTCAATTTTGATTCTGGAAATCCTTGATTTAGAACAGGTAGATTTGTTTTGTCATCAAAAATACAAAAGCACCTGCCCTAAATTATCCTGAAAAACGTCTGTTGATTTAAATTATTAATTTGAAATGAAATAATGAATGAAAATGATTTTTTATGTTTATCCCACAAAATATCCTTTTTCAGTCTGTTGTAAAACATCAGTTTCCACTATGTAGACATTTTATATCAAACGTTTATTATTATATAAAAAAAAAAAAATATATATATATATATATATATATATATATATTATATATCCCAAACTCTACCATTTATTATCATTAGTAATCACACTCTGTACACAACATTTAGTGCAGATGTAAACATATAAACAAAGACAGAGTGCAGATGCAAAGATTGGTCAGAGTTTCAAGAATCAATATTGAATCTTTCAACCAAAAAGCACAGTTAACTGGAAAACTTTTCTTTAGCCAGTCTCAGCATTTACTTGTGTTTTAGTGATGTATATGTTCTGTAGTTGACTTACTTTGGAGAGACGTGTCAAAAGTTTGGTGTCTTAGTGAAATTACACCCGACTCAAGACTGACTACCACTCTGAAAATCCAGTATTTTGGGGCGTAGCTGCTCTTGAACGCCCTCTGACCTCTCCTCTGCCTCCTTCCTTCACAGCTGGGCCACATCGAAGGCGACCCGATGAGAAGAGGAGCCTTCCCGGTTACATTTGTACACTTCATCGCGGACTGAAAGCTGCACCTCCGGGTCTCAGGAAGTGTTACTCCCCAGTGGGCGCGGCGTCCCTCCCTCACCCGTCTGTGTCTCGTCGGCCCACGAAACACCCACTGTCGTCCCAGTGTTTGTCGTCATCATTGTCATCATCTTCACTGGCATCATCAGCAAAGTGTCGTTGCTGTATCATCACCTTGGTTGCAACTTTGTGCGGTCGTCGTCAGGGCAACCCCAGCAGACTCTGCGCCAGTAAGTCTGGGTGTCACTGCGGACTCATGGGGGACTATGTGATTTTAATGCTTGCTGTTAATGTTCTTGACACAGACTCTTTAAGATTAAAAAAAAAAAAAAAAAACACACACACAAAAACAATGATTGTAGTGAATGACCTCTCGCAATAAATGCACTTTCCTTGTCTTTATCCTTGTTACAACATTAAGACGACGTGTCATAATGAAGGTTGTATGTACAGTATTCATTTCTCCCTGTTCTCTGTTCAGCTGCAAAGTATAAACAGTCCTTAAAGTGACAACGCTGAGAGACAACAGCAATGTATTTTAACTTACTAACAATTGTACACGTGAACATACTCAATGTGCTTACATTCCACCTCTGTGCATGAGCGATTTTTAAAAGCCTTCCTGCTTCTAGATGCAACTTTCCAACTCTATAGCAGCCCTCCTGTGTGTGGAGGTGTTTCTAATGGTGCTAAGTCAACCCCCCTACCCCCAGAATGTGCTAGAAGCTGCACCTAAGGGCGCACCCTCCCCTGTCCCCCATTTTAAAGACAGACTGGCATTGAAAAAAGGGGGAATGCTGCATGTAAAAAGAAAAAAAAGAAAAATAACCTTCAACTCATCACACCTGGGAGAACCCACTGTCTCACATGTGTGTACAGAGTAACAGAGCTGCAAATGAATTCTACGTCACGCACCTTCCACCAAAGCTTTTCCACACACACTCTTTTCAGCTTGTTACCAACATAGGATAATATTCAACGACAACACTCCAAGCTCTTCCTCCGTTACTGTTTGAGGTCAAATGATGACACCGACCGAAGCCGTGGCAGCCGATAATTACCTTTATGTCGAGTCTGACGCCTTAGGCTGTCTTCACCTGTCATCTGCCTTATTAGAGGAATAGGAAGTGTGTGTTTGTGTTTGTGTGTTTCCTCTGCAGAGAATAAGCTGAGAATGACAGAATATGGAAGTAAGGGGAAATAAAAGAAAAAAGCTTAGGAATGTGATGAAAAGCAGGAGTTAGCTGTGACTTTTGTTGCTTCCTTTTGCCTTTTAGAGCAGTCACACTCTGACAGGCGGATTTTTTTTTTTTTTTTTCCACAAACGAGCTAAATTAAGTCCCTATCTCTGACACTCTCTCTACAACCAGACACAGAGAGAAGAGAATATCCTTCCTACAGCTTAAGCCTTTCCTATTTGTACATTTCTGGGGTTCCATTATGTAGAAAGACAAGTTTATCTATAGTGTTATGAAATAAATCTAAAACATACAATGTAATTAACTTCATTTTTGGTTGCAGAGCAACTTTCTCACTGTTCATAATGTTGATATTGAGGCATTTAACATGAAACCAGAGCCTTCCATGGATCTGTGAATGACAGGAAGAGAATCACAGCTGATACACTCTCTTCATCATGTTTAATATTAACTCACTGGAAAACAGGAAGATTTAATAATCTATTCATGTAAATAGATTTGGTTTTGTTTTGTTAATATTTAAATGTAAGAAGAAGAAAAAAACAAACAAAAGGGGAGCAGCGTTAACCCGGGCAGTAAACGTCTTTTAATGCACTGTGGTGATGAGCAGTTACAGATACAACCTCAGCTGGACCTGTGCGTATGTGTGTGTGTGTGTGTGTGTGTGTGTACTGAAAACACAAATACACACACTACTGGGAAAATAAACTCAAGTTCATTCTCATTAACTGTCTGTGGATCACTGCATCAAATCTTAATTCTATTGTGCAAGAAAATGGGAAAATGAAACTGGAATAATAAAATATGAAATAATACAAAGCTTTGGTCTGTTTCTTGTGCAAATAATTATTCCTATGTTTATTAAATTATTGCTGGCAGCACATCACAGATTAGGGTATTTCTGTCTTAAGATCTTCACGCACTAAACTACTGCTAAATGACCTGCATTTTAAAAATATAACTCTGTTTCACTGGTGTGATTCTTGCCAAAATAAAAGTCACATGATGTAACAAGAGCTCCCTCTAATGGCCGACGTGTCAGCCTGTCTGCATCCATGTTTCAGAATGCACTGGAGAGAAAACATGATGTTCTATGTCTGTATCTTCAAAAATAGCATTCATCACTGAGGCAAAAACGACAATAAATAATGATTAAAAGACAAGTAAAGACGACACCGAGATAAAAAGGAGGAAAGACATTTTAATCCGTAAAATACTTATCAAATAAACTCCTCCTCTCCTTTGTTGTACCAGATTATATTCTTTCGTTACCTCATTGTCACACTGTCAATCCGGTCTTAACTGGACAAAGGTCAACATGGAGGGGCCATGAGTTACTGATATATACAAGCTGAAGTCAAGTTAGTACCACAAATGTAAACAAAGTCTTTCTATTGCTACTCACAACTGATCAAGATTTCTCCGGTGTCAGCAAAGCTAATGAAGTAAATGCATTTTTAATCACTACGCAAAAACGAGGACTAAACAAATCTGAAAATACATCAAGCTTTTGGTATCAAAACTGCAGCGTAAAAGAAAAATAAAATAAAGTCATTAAAAAAGTACAATTCCTCACTTACAAGTGACAGAATATCGTGATGTGTGGGGAAAAGTTAAAGCCTCTTTGTAACGTACCTTCCAGTCAAACAGTGACTGCTGTTGTACCAATACTGAAAACACACAAAAAGACACACAAAAATATTTTTCAGTGGAACCAAACCGTGTGCATGTTGTCAAATGTTGTCTGTGTTTCTCCACTGATTAATGTCTCCCATATGCTGACGCAGCTGGCTGGAGATGCAGCATGATGCACTATTTTGTACCATAATTTATATTAAATAGGATTCAATTACATTATGCTGCTAAAAACTGTGCACTGTTTTTTTTTTTCCTGCAACCATTTCCCTCCTTTCTAAACTTTACTTTTTTCGCTTAACTTTATTTTGAAAGGTCAGAAACAAGTGAGGTATAGAAAATAATTCCAGGGGAAATGATTCAGACAAATTCACAGTGTTTCTGTCTTAAATGGAGAATGGCAGGGAGGTGACCGTACCGAACACGTACTGGGTTAAGATGAGACTTTGCATCAACACAAAGGCTTGAATCATGTTTTCCTGCCAAGCAACACAGAAGAGCAGAGCGGATTTTCCCTGCAGTTAACCTCTGTGAGAGATAGCAGAGAAAAGCTGGGAAAGCAGGGAAATGGTTACAGTTTTTTTGGCACGCACAATGCAGCTGTGGTGGTTTTCTAATCATCTGTTACTGGGTTTTGCAGTTGTTTTGCTTCTCTCCTGGACAGATCTCAGGTCCCGTCCATCTCACGCCGGCCTCAGGACTTGTCTGATGTCAGAGCGCAGTCAAAAGAAGCCGACAGCACTTTGCAGATGGACTGAGCCTGCTCCTGTTCAGACAGATAACAGGTAACACACGAGGTAAGGATATTGATTGATCTTTATTTTTTATTTTTAATACCCCACAAAAAAATCCTAACTGTAAAAAAATTATTTTTTTCTATTTTATCACACTTACCGAGCTGCTGCACTGGTACACCCAAATGCTGCACTCTTCTTGTTTTGGATCAGTGGTTTTGAGAGCCAGGAGGTTCTTCCCTGCCCCGAGGCCGTCATCATAACACAGCATGCGCACTATCAGGTACAGAGGGTGACGATGCAGCACGTCCTGGCCGAGGCAAACACTTTGATTACCGACTCATGAGATCAAGCATTCGTTTCTTGTAGTGTTCTATCTGTTCAGTAAAGTTAATCATCCTCTCTTAATGTGGTTTCAGATGTAAAGAGCAGCACAGTGCCAAAGAAAGAGAGGATTCAGCTCACACTGCATCAGTCCACATAAAGTGGAGGGAACATCGGGGCAATTGCTGAAATATACGAGTCAGCAGGATCGTGCGCAACCATGTCAAAAATATGAACTGATGCTGAAATTCATAAACCATGCTGTTTGGCTGTATTGATGACCCAGCAATACTGCAGAGTCTAATCAATGAGCATTCAGTCTCAAGCGCAGTTTATCACTTTTCTATTGCTCAGCTACTCACACACTGGTCCAGCGAGGCCACTTTGACTCCATACTTGGACACTCCCAGAATCATGTCCTCGTCTCCGGGCACAAAAGGCAGCTTTCCGTCTTGCTGTGGAAAAGGAGCAGAATGTTTATGGCGTCTTCTCGATCTCTGAAAGGTGATGTAGCTACTTGAAATGGTTCTCCAGCTTCTTACCTGAGCAGCATCAATATAGTTGATGAGGTCCAGAGGCTCCTGAAGGGTCTTGCTCATGTCAAACTGCAACTTCTCAATGGCTCCCACATACTTCACCCGGAACTCGACGCATGTGTCTGATGCGCTGTTACCTGAGTGATCATGTGTGGAACAGTCAGTTGGTTAAAGGAGAAAGGAGAACAAGAGAGGGAGGAAGAGGGCTTCGTTGACAGACCTGAACTCTTGGTGGAATCTGTATCGAGGCTGGCGACGGTGCTCGATCTGGAGAGCCCTCCCAAACTGGAGTCCACAGACTACACAGAGAGACCAGAGACCATGACGGGGTGTTAGCTGAAGTTCAAAAAGTAGACAGTGATTCTGTGTGTATAAATGTGTGTGTGTGTGTGTTTACTGTACCTTGCTTTTGGTGCTGATCTCACTGCTTTGCGAGCTGCTGCTGCTGTGGCGCTTCTTGACTTTCCGGAACATCCTTCACCATGACGACAGCATCCAGCCCCTCCAGCCCCGCCGATCTGCATCGTCACAGACCACAGTGTTAACACAAGACACGGCTGCCTTCTCAAGTCTCAACAGAGATGATGAATAATTCACTGTAGAACATAGCGTAGTCTAAATTTTTAATTATGGCTAAATGAGAGTGTACACCTTTAGTTTCATTATATGGTCTAATTGTTTCTGTGACAGCTGCACAGCCATTCACAATACATAAATTAAGACTGTTAAGTTCTACTTATGCAGGAACTGAGATCAACATTTGTGTTGCAGAATAGATCTAAGAGCAAACACAAGACAATTAAGTCACACAAAGCTCTCACCACACACACATGCAGCCAGAGAGACGGGGAGCGAGAGAGAGAGAGAGAGGAGAGGAGAGAGAGGAGAGAGAGAGAGAGAGAGAGAGAGAGAGATCCTAATTAAAATAAACAACAAATATAATTACAAATATCAGAGGTAGAACTTTAAAAAGAGAAATTAGTGTCTCTAACTTCAGTCTGTTTTGCAGTTCATTCCAGTTTCCAGCATTATTATGAGAAAGCTAATTTACCCTGTGGTCTGTTGCCATGGCGATTTGGTTTTAACTCAGCAAAGAGTGTTAAAAAACTTAGTTAGCAAGGCCATACCAATTTAAAGTGTGAATTAAACAGCTTTTTCTGATGAAAATTGATGTCAGACATTTCAACAACACTGCTGCCTGAGGCATAAATGGTTTGTGGACAGTGAGTACACGATGGGGATAAAAAATAAATCTAAATCCAAGACACGTTTCACTTTCAGTTTCAATTTACCATACTTTTATTTTGTAGGAGTCGCTCGACTTTTTAAAAATGTTTAAGTTTTTTTTTTTTTTTTTTTGTTATGACCATTTGCCGTAGCTCCACATTCAACAGCTGGGTTCTGTTAAAACCATTAGAGTGATAAAATATTACCTTAATAATACAATAGCACACTGTTATAACACTATAATAAATGGTATCTGTATGGTGTTTGTAATATTGAGTAAATTTTGAGGTTTTGTCAAAGCAGCTGGTTCAAATGCTGTTCATTTATAACCGTGTAGTTTAAGGACAGAGCAGGCATGATTAACTGCTAATGGAGTCAAACAGCCGCAGTTAAACTGTGGCACCTGCTGCGTTTCAACGTCTTCCACCTCCATAAAGCCCGGTAACAGTACAGTAGGGTTTAGTGATGGAGGCTGTGTCTATACTATGGATCCATGATCTGTGAACTGTTAGTGGCCCCCATAGAGCCCCCGTGACACATTAGATACACTAGAATCAACAGGTAACGTTTGATTAAGTATCTAGGCAGCTAACCACACATGCTCAGTGGAAAACGCTGCTTCTGTATATTTACTGTAACTTACAGCCCTAAAGAAAAAGCCACCCGTCCGTCTCCACCTTAAATGTATTCATTTTCACACTCAAGTTGAAAACCGACGATATTCACGGGGGGCGTTGGCGAACACAAACGCCATGTATTAAGTGTCATCTATATAAAGTATAACATACCTGTTTTGACTGTGACCAGTGTGTCCCAATGCCCCGTTAAAAGTTAATTTTCTTCAAACGCGCTTTCTGTTTACTTACAGTTTGACTCTGTGGCTTCGCTTTGAGTTTCACAGCCTACACCCAACACCACTTAAAGGCGACGCAACGAAATATTCAACCAAAAAAAGTAGCTCTAGTTAAATATTTAGCCAACTTGCATGTGGGAAATATATATTGCTAAGTGAGTGATAATAGAGAGTAATTTTTGTATACTTATAACGGTCATATCACCTTTCACATTTATTTTTTTTATTCGTGTGAATTCGTTACAGCAAGAACAGATCAACGGCTTAGTCGGAACTTTGTCAAAGCTCTTGATTCTCGTCGGCGGTGTTTTGGCACACCACCGGAAGTATGCCGTTTTCGATCTCATTCATTCAACAAACACAGTGCAGTTATGACTGAATCTATTTATTTTTACGTTTTCAAATTTACCTGCTAAATTATTCAGCAGACATGGCTACAAAACGCAAAGTAGAGGTGGTTGTCCCGGCCGAGGAGAGTGACCAGCTTCTTATTCGTCCGCTGTGAGTTGATTCTTATTATTTTATCAATTGATTAAGAATATTTTTGGGTTACAACAATGTACAATGTAAAACTACATTTTTCATGTACAGGGGTGCTGGTCAGGAGGTCGGAAGGTCATGTATCATCCTGGAGTTCAAAGGAAGGAAAATTATGGTAAATATTTTTCGTTTTAACTCTGAGATAAATATTAGGTTTTAAGCTAAAGCGATTAGCCGATTAATCAGTCGATAATTGGCAAACATTTAAATTATCGAGAAATCGTTTGCGTCTGTCAATTTTCTAGCCAAAAGAGAGGGAAATTTCTCTGATTTCAGCCTCTCAAATGAGAGGATTTCCTGCATCCTAAATGGAATATTTATGGGTTTTGGTTTCATCATACACTTAACCATTAATTGAAACAAAAATACTGTTAAAAAAAAAACATAAATAATTGTTAGTTAAAGCCCTATGCATACAGCATGTACATGACTCTAGATTTAATTTTTTTTAAATGTAAAAAATATATTTGCTGCTATTATTTATTGTGTCACGTGTTGATTTCATATACACAGGATAGTCTGAATGGTCTGGAAAGCTGTACTGATACTGAGTGGATTATCCTGGGCGAAGTAAATAAAGTAGTGTTTATGTTTTTATAGCTGGACTGTGGCATCCACCCTGGTTTAGAGGGAATGGACGCGCTCCCCTACATAGATTTGATCGACCCGGCTGAGATAGACTTGCTGCTCATCAGCCAGTGAGTCTTACCTCCTCTCTTTTATGTTCTGTACTGTCTATTTTGAATAAATTGTAGATGGTGTGTTGGGATTCTGCTTGTTCTGTGTTGGTCAAATAAAGTTATTTTGATTATATTCTTGAGCAGGGATGTATCATTTGACATTGATGTGCCCTCTTATTAGTTTCCACCTGGATCACTGTGGTGCTTTGCCCTGGTTCCTTCAAAAGACCAGCTTTAAAGGCAGAACGTTCATGACCCACGCCACCAAGGCTATCTACCGCTGGCTGCTGTCGGACTATGTCAAAGTCAGGTAGGAGCAGCAGTGCTTATCTCGTCAGGAAACACTCTGCTCTGCTGGATTATAATGAAACTTAATTCTTTTATGTGTTGTTGCAGCAACATTTCTGCTGATGACATGCTGTACACTGAGACAGACCTGGAGGAGAGCATGGATAAGATTGAGACCATAAACTTCCATGAGGTCAAAGAGGTCGCTGGAATCAAGTTCTGGTGTTACCATGCCGGTCATGTGCTGGGAGCTGCTATGTTCATGATTGAAATAGCTGGAGTCAAGGTGACAACCTCAACTATCACAAGATAGTGAACATGTCTATATTATCTGTCTATATTTCCTGTGCATAATAACTCTCATTTTTCCCTCTAAAGCTGCTGTACACAGGAGACTTCTCCCGACAAGAAGACAGGCATCTGATGGCAGCTGAGATCCCCAGTGTCAAACCTGACATCTTAATAATAGTATGCAATAAATGCATCTTGTTTAGATTTCAGAATTCATATTAAACAGTCTTTTTAACAAATCTTCAGAGGATCAGACACATGGTAGATGCTGTGTTTTTTCCTCTCTGCAGGAGTCAACTTATGGCACCCACATCCATGAAAAGAGGGAGGAACGTGAAGCTCGGTTCTGCAACACAGTCCACGACATTGTCAACAGAGAGGGTCGCTGTTTAATTCCTGTGTTCGCCTTGGGACGGGCCCAAGAACTGCTGCTCATCCTAGGTGAGAAATCCAACAACACTGTTAGCCTCGATGCAAATGTTTTTTACTTTTTTCCTAATTTTTTCTGTTTCCCTCTAGATGAGTACTGGCAGAACCACCCAGAACTCCACGACATCCCCATTTACTACGCTTCATCCTTGGCCAAGAAGTGCATGGCCGTGTACCAGACCTACGTCAACGCAATGAACGACAAGATCCGCAAAGCCATAAATATCAACAACCCTTTTGTCTTCAAGCACATCAGCAACCTCAAGGTAGAGAGTTCTACAGATACCCAGACTCTTACTGCGTATCTGTAGTCTGAAAGCTGCTGAAGAGCTGTAACTGTCTTCTTCTCTCCAGAGCATGGATCATTTTGATGACATCGGTCCAAGTGTAGTGATGGCGTCTCCAGGTATGATGCAGAGCGGGCTCTCCAGAGAGCTCTTTGAAAGCTGGTGCACTGATAAGAGGAACGGAGTCATCATCGCTGGATACTGTGTGGAGGGGACACTGGCCAAGGTCAGAGCACGCCACAGAGGAGTAGACTGTGTGTGTGTGTGAAGTGTTTTCATGGTTATATGTAACTACATCAGCTTATATTGTGTCATTGTGTTCTCTCTGCAGCACATCATGTCTGAGCCAGAGGAGATCACCACCATGTCGGGACAGAAGCTGCAGCTTAAGATGTCAGTGGACTACATCTCCTTCTCCGCCCACACAGACTACCAGCAGACCAGCGAGTTCATCAGGGCGCTCAAACCACCACACGTGGTAAGAGAAAAAGACAATAATCAGTTGTTTTTCGAGCCGTAAATAGAAATGCTTTAAGCTTTCTTGACTGCAAATTGATTCCTGTCTGTTTATTCTCAGATCCTGGTCCATGGGGAGCAGAATGAGATGGCCCGTCTGAAGGCTGCACTGATCAGGGAGTATGAGGATAACGACCAGGTTCACATCGAAGTCCACAACCCTCGCAACACAGAGGCTGTCACTCTCAACTTCAGAGGAGAGAAACTGGCCAAGGTCAACCAACTGCCTGTCTGTCTCTGTCTAGTCTTTCCTCTCTATTAAGGCTTTAAATGAACTTCTTATGGCTTGAAGCCACTATATTGTTTTTAGTGTCTAACTGAACTTTGCTCCCTCTCTCAGGTGATGGGCTCTCTGGCTGATAAGAAGTGTGCTCAGGGTCAGAGGGTGTCAGGAATACTGGTGAAGAAGAACTTCAACTACCACATCCTCAACCCCTCTGACCTGTCCAGTGAGTATCTCTCCCATATTCTTCACTGGTACTGCACTGGTAGTAGTGTTAATGCCTGTCAGTCAGGGCTCTGGGAATCAAAACCTAACTGATGTGGTTCCAGTTTTTTTCCAGTTCTTGAAATCAGCAACAGATCTGCTACAGATTTGTTGTCCTACACCAGGGAACTTCAAAGCGACAACAGTCTCTGTATGAATTTGTGCACAGTGCTGATGTGTGTGTTTTGCAGCGTACACAGAGCTGTCCATGAGCACAGTGAAACAGACCCAGGCCATCCCCTTCACTGGACCTTACTCACTGCTCGTCTGCCATCTGAGGAACCTCACCGGTAAGACCTGAAATGTTGAGTGACCAGTCATTTTACAGTTTGATAAATATTATATGTAAACTTTTGGAAATGTATGTTATTGTTCCATTTCTGCAAACTGTCACTAAATTTGAGTACTATCCCATCTTTACTGTTCTTTTTTCTGCCTCAGGTGATGTGGAGGAGCTGGATGGAACTGAGAAGAACACTCTGAAGCTCTTTAAGAATATTATTCTGACTCACGAGGTCGGCATGGTGCTGCTGGAGGTGGGTGGTCACAACACTTAGTCTGGTGCAGGATAGCTGCTGCTCTGCTCTGTTGAGGCTGACTCAGTCTCTGATAAGTAAAGTGTTTAAGTGCACCACATTAGATTTGTAATGTAATGTAATGAAATCATTACTAGACCTTGTAAGTTGGGTAGAATATATACTGGGAAGTACAGATGTGTGGTAGATATCTGGTTTAAAGAAGATTTATTTTTAAAAAATGTTACAAAAAATATTATGAATCCCAGAGGTAAGGAGGAGCATCTGTTGTCTATAAATGCCACAACAACTCAACTACCCTCTCGCTTGTTTTAGTGGATAGCCAACCCCCTAAATGACATGTACGCTGATGCTGTCACCACTGTGGTGCTGGAAGTCCAGTCGAATCCAAAGGCTCAGAAAGGTCAGTTTGTCCAACATGTATCCATACTTCTAGCTTTGAATGTTTTCTTTAACTGCAGGGAATTGTGTAAACCCCATTTCCTGTTATCCTATCACTTATAAAGTGTAATGCACTGTGTCTGGTTAATGCCACAGAGTTTGGTTTTATGATTTCACTGATTCACTTTGTTATTCATTAACAGTCATGGAGACCCAGAGCGCCATTATGGACATGGACGTCTTCCAAGCCCGACTAGAAGTCATGCTGCAGTGAGTGCTACAGTACACCTGTACTAACTTGTGTACATGGGAAACTGTGTTTGAGCACAATATAAAACCTGAAGAGAAATTACCTTCCTCAGATAAACACTTACTATGTTAACGCTGAGTTCTACTCTTTCTGTCCCCTCCGTCTTTAGGGACATGTTTGGAGGAGAATGTGTGGATTTCAGTGATGGTAAAAACATCTCAGTGACAGTAGACGGGAAGACGGTTCACATTTGCTTGGAAACGAGGGTGAGAAGTTTTCAGCCTGACTCACTAAGTCACAAAATAATGTATTTATTGCAGTATTGGTGTTGTTTTCTTTTTACTCTCTCTCACTGGCTTTCTCTTCCCTCCTCAGGCGGTGTGCTACGAGGACGAATGCACAGAGGACGACTCTCTGAGAGAAATGGTGGAGCTGGCGGTGCATCGGCTCTATGACGCCCTTAACCCAGTCATCTGAGAACGGAGACAGGACTGCAAGGTGCGCAGACATGTTCAAAGCCAGTTAGACAGCTTCTCAGACTCAGTTATCACAGATACAAAAATGTTTGTATGTTTCTACACTACCAGGACCTACTGAGTTTTAGCTCATTCTTGTATCACACGTACAATTGACAAATCGGTCACAGTGCAGCTGATTGATCTTTAGATCCAAATCATTAGGCACTGACTCAGTCTGGTTTTGCACTCTTTCATGTGAACTCAGTCTGAAAAGACTTTGACTAATTAAGGGAACATTATGGAGAGTTTCTGACCTGTGACCATAAAGCAGAGAAGGAGATAAATAAGCTACTGTATGGAGATACTAGGATTTATTTTCATAGATTTTAGTTGTTTTTTTAATCATGCAAGCACTTTTAATCATATTTAATAAGTTAACAGTATTTGGGTGTCGATACACTGTAGCTTTTGTTTGACAGTTTGTTACTAATGTGCACTGATAGGACTGTCTTGTGTTTACTTTTAACTGTGATGTGAACTGTGGATTTCTAAATGCACTAAATCTTTGTGTTCGTTGTTTAATGTTTAAACAAAAAATGTTTTACAAAACTGTTGAGTTAGTTATTGGCAGGTATTTTCACATTTAAATCAGTGTTAAGGACGGTGGATGGTGGTACATATCAACACAAATGAAAGACCTCAGCAACATGTATTTGACTGTGCTCTGACAGGCACTTATCAGAAGTCATTTATTTGTTAAATATCTAGACAATATAACCATCAGGGTTTACAATAAATATCATCCAAGGCACATTCTTTGACTATCTGAGCTTAAACTTACAGTTCTTGAATGCCACTGTTTAACAGAACTCTCAAAATATGTCTGATCCAACATCTCTTACATTGCTACAAATAAATAGCAAGAAACCATAATTAAAACTTAACGTCACCCTTAAAAATAAAGAAATCTACTAGACAGATGACTTTATAAAAGCCAAAGGAATTAAACTGCAGCACTAAGAGGTTGTAAATCAACCACTGAATCTTCATCTATATGCTTGGCACAGTGGGGAACTGCTGCTGGGTGTCACACACTGACTGTGTGAGCGTGAAAGTCTGGACCGCCAAGCAAAAAAGAAAAAACAGTACTGAATGCAACAGGTGACACAGTGATTTCTCCACATTAATGAATAATGAATTCACACAGAGTGAGTTGTTGAATGCTGTATTTGTCCTGTGGTACATGCTTGCTTGTTTAGGTCTGCAAGTATAGATTATTTTCATTACTGATTGATCATTTGGTCTAAAAAATGCTAGACACTGGTCAAAAATGCCCAAAGTAACATAATCTAATCCAATTTTCTTCAACCAGCAGTCCAAAATCCAATGATGTCCAGTTTAATATCACAAGACAGAAAGGCAGTGAATTGTCACATCTGTTTGGAATTGGTTCTTGAAAAATGACTTGTGACATGTCAGTTAATTATCAGTCTAAGTGGGAAATCATTTACTGGAGATTAACTGTTATAGATATATGCATGTACCACTTTAGTCTGTGTGTCACTGTCACCAGAAGATTACTGTTCACTGTTCTTCCACAGTGAGGTGATAGTGAGGAGTTAAGTTTAACAGAGGTCACATTAACAGTAATGTTGCTCTTGGCTAATAGTGTGAAAGGGTGATGATATGTCAAGGGTCCCACAGTGCATGTCTGTGTGCAGCCTTCCTAGTCGGGACAACATTCCTTCACATGTCAGCGCCACTACTTTAAGGTGAACAGTATGACCATGGCTATCCCCACCATCGCCCCGACGCACATCTCCATCATCTTCCCCAGTTTCACGTCGCCGATCGTCTCCTGTTTCTTCTTCAGCATCTCCTCTTTGCGGGCCTGGATGTCTCTTTGCCTCTGCAGCTGATCGCTGTAGTGGGATTTGTAAAACTTGTCGAAATCAAAGATACCTCCCCGGATGTCCGCGCCCACCGCGGACCGCCGGCTGTCGGTCTGCCGTTTGGCAGAGCTCCCGGTGCTGTCACTGGCGGACGGTTTGGCTTTCGCGATGAGGTCCGACGGGCTGAGCAGTCCACGGTCGTACTTCTTCCTTAGCGCCTTGTTTCCCAGCACCGTGTAGGCCTCGCTGATCTCAGAGAAGCGGGTGGTGGCCTCCTCGCTGCCGGCGTTTCTGTCCGGGTGGTAGACGAAGGACTGCTTGTAGTAGGCTGTTTTTATCTGGGCGTGAGTGGCGGTGGGTAACACGTCGAGGATTTCATAGTAGCCTGTTTTGGTTTTGTACAGGGGCTCAGATCGGCCCCCGTTGCCACTGTAATCCCTGATAAACACAAACTGTCCGTGTCCCCAGTTCAAACGCCGGCTACAGTAGGGGCTGGAGGTGCGGAAAGTCCTCTTAAACTTGGCGTTACTCCGGCACCGATGCTGATTTCTGTCTATAATTTGAACGTGGGTCTTGTTAGAAAGTGAATACTCTTTAGGTCCGCGATAAGAATAATATTCAGCGACATTTCCCTTTTCCAAAATATCGATAACAGCACCGTGTACCGGCGTTACCCTTGTGTAACTGTCCCGTGAAGCTCCAACGGTCACTCTGCCCGCAGCATTTTCGGCTCCATACAAGTTGCCATTTTTAAAATCACCTGACAGAAACCTGGCCGACAGAGACGAAGCCAGTATTGCACTTGTACCTTGCTTGGTCGGACCTTCCAGGAGGTGACGGTTGTATATTTTGTGTGCAACGCCGTACGCTCCCCTTCCAAAACACTGTCTGACCTCCGCCATGTTTACTGGGAGCGAAGAAG
Organism: Lates calcarifer; assembly: GCF_001640805.2. Taxonomy (NCBI): domain Eukaryota; kingdom Metazoa; phylum Chordata; class Actinopteri; family Centropomidae; genus Lates; species Lates calcarifer. The sequence goes on along the minus strand of NC_066851.1, from coordinate 12,518,236 downwards.
GAAGCTGATGTCCGTGTAGCTCAGGGAGGCTCTGCTACCTGCAGCGTCACCGGTGGTGAGTACAGAGAAGTACATTGGAATGTTACCATGCTACAAATGAAACAATACCTGGTTCAGGAGCCATGACAAAAGACAGGGAAAGACACTGTATTCAAACTGAAACGTGTACAAGTTTATTACTGAAACAATAACAAAAAATATACACTTAATGTTATTAGGTGTGTTAGTGTGAAGACCAAATGCAAACACTCAAAGGCTCGAAGAAATAGCCTTTAACATTGATAAATAGCTCACTAAAATCACTTCATACATCAAAAATCGAAGCAGTTTTTTTTTTTATACATTTTTTTAATCTGTCATTATCTTTCGCAGTATCTACCATCTACAAAAAAGTCACGATGTTAAGACTTTTATTTTGAAGTATAGTGATGTTGATGTTTCCCCCTCCCAGCCGGAAGTGCGGTTTAAACTCTGCAGGCACTTCCACCTTACAGTTTCACCATGTCTAAGTTCAAAACAGTAGTTTGGCCTAAAGTGATTTTATTTGGCGACTCCATCACACAGGTTAGCTCAAAAAATGAAAATCGACGTTACAGAGTGAGAATATTCAGCATTTTGTTTGCTCTCTCGGTTAGTTAACGTGAGCTGCTAGCCTGTTAGCTTCAGTTTGAGTTAATAACACACTGCTGTTGTCTCTTTCAGTTTTCATTTCAAGCTAATGGGTGGGGAGCAGAAATTGCCAACAAATTAGCAAGGTAAGTAGTTCCCGTATATTGGTTTCCGTTTTGTTGTTGTTATCGTAGCTCTTCTGTGATTTTGTATTTTGCATGCAAGTCAGGTAAGCAACCAAACTAATCTTCCTGTGTCGAATATCTGATTGTGACAGTGTGTATTTTCCTGCAGGAAGTGTGACGTTGTAAACAGAGGATTGTCCGGCTACAACTCCAGATGGGCTAAGATTGTTCTTCCTCGCCTCATCAGCAGCCAGAACTCATCAGGCAACAACATAGCTGCAGTCACTGTCTTCTTTGGAGCCAACGACTGTGCACTGGAAGGTACAGTCTCACTCACAGCGCAATATAACAAGTTTATTTATGTTAAATATTTTTGCTGCAAGATTTCTAGAAGCATAAATCTCTATACGTTTTTTTCTAAAGGGGCAGTCCACAGATTTTGCACATGAATATTAGTTTACTTCTCACTGGGAGTATGATAGAGAGTAAGTAAACAGTTAATTGGCACCAGAAAACATGTCCCCATTCTATACTACACTGTAATCTTACACGACATGCTAATCTGTAAAGTATACTTTTTCTGCAGTTAGTATATTTAGTATGATGTGCACTGTTGTCAGTTTAACTATGATGTTGTAACACCACTGATCATTGAGGAGCTGTCTCACCACCATCTGCAATTTTTTTTGAATTATTGTTTTCTGGTGTAAGTACTAGCTTTATTTCCTTTGTGTATCAAAAATGGATGTGCTTGAATAGCATGCCCCAAAAAATTGCCATTTTTTAGTATGCATGGTGAATTTTCCAAGTATTCCTGCCACTTTTTTCAGTCTGATCAAAATAATACCCAAAACCTGCTTAGCATTGAGTGGAGTATGGAACTGAGACACAGTTTTTGGATATGAAGTTCAGAAGGTGGTGGTTGTTTACTAGGTAGGGGGGTACTAATGCCATGATGATTGTGACCATTCTCTTGTACATGTTGCACTTCTAAGTCCCTCAGCTTGATGGAAGTGCAATATTAAGTTGCTGGAGTACCAATTTAATTGCATTTTAAAAGATGTAGTAAATTAGAAATTGTGCATCTTGAGGTTGCCAGAATGACTTATTATATCACATAATAATACAGTCAGTGATAATTTATCATTTCTGTCTATTGTGTCTGTATTATTTTGCGTCCTTCCATCATGGAGATAAAAACCCCCAGCAGCACGTCCCTCTGCAGGAGTATTCAGAGAACCTGAAGGAGATAACCAGGCTCCTGGCTTCAATTGGAGTGTCAGCAGACAAAGTTATCTTCATTGCGCCTCCGCCTATTCATGAGCCAGCCTGGGAGAAGGAGTGCATTTTGAAAGGTAGAACTTGTGGTCAATTTCTTCTTCTCTCTAGTTCTTACATTGTCACACAGAGTTTTCAGACTCCATGCCTACAAAGATCATGAACAGCTCTTTGCGTCTCTTCCAGGAACTACTCTCAATCGCCACTACTCTGTAGCGGGGCAGTATGCCCAGGCGTGTGTCCAGGCTGCAGGTCAGTGCGGTGCAGACGTCCTGGACCTCTGGACACTAATGCAGAAAGATGGACAGGTGAGTATAGTGCAGTATATAGTAAAGCATTTGTTGTTGCTGCTCCTCTATCCTCCAGATGCGAGATCTTCTTTGCCTTCTAATCCCACAGGACTACACAGCCTACCTGTCCGATGGACTGCATCTCTCAGAGAAGGGAAACCAGTTTGTGGCTGAACACCTGTGGAGGCTGCTAGAGAGCCGAGTGGCCGACCTGCCCTTCATCCTGCCCTACTGGGGAGACGTGGATGCCAAGAGCCCAGAGAGCAGCCTCCTCTGTGACCAGTGAAGAGATCGTTATTGGGCATTTTGTTAAGGAAAAATATTCTGCACTGGACATGTTGTAGAGAGCCCAACACTGGACTGCATTCCTGCTGTGAGACAAAGAAGCAGCTGCAATTTGTATTTGCCAGGTATGTCCAATACAAGATCACATATTAATGTTTAAAATGCACAATAAAGATTTTTATTTTGAGATGTGCATAGATTATGTAAGCAAGAAACTTTTAAAAAAGGGACTTAGAAGTGAATATTTATAAGTAACAACATTAAGAATATACACATCATGAGACTACACGACACAGAACATCTGCTCATTATGTAACAGTTCACATCCATCCAGTAGAGCCTATGTTAGCTAAACAGTATGCTTCTTTTTTCTGACCTATACTTAAATATATATTTTTACAATTTTAACATGTGACACATCAGGGAACAGTGGAATAATAACATTTAAGCACCTTTTTTGTAATTAAATTCAGGATTGTCCAAATTCATGTTCATCTACTGAAAAATTTCCTGTCTTTTTGCACAGAAATAGGTTGGAACGGTTAGGCACAAAATCTCAAAAGGCACCATGTTGTTTCATACAGGGATCAACCACACAGGAAAAATACATGACAAATAACCAACACTAACATTCTCTTTGAGTTTCAACAGCGGGACAAATAAAATAGGGGAATACTGAAGCTACTGCTCGATCCTTGCACAATATTAAAAAGTGAATTACAAAGGGGTCAAAATATTTAACAAGCCTGCAGTTTTTAAAAGAAACTATTTATGACACAGCACATTAAAGTACAGGTATAAAACTTAATTCAACTCTCCAGTGATGTGAAAAATACTTCAAGTGCAGTTATGACACTGGTTCATGATAGAACAGTCATCTTTTAAAGTTCAGTGCCCTCCTGCTTAATATATCACACTGAAATGCTTCACTTAATGGGAAAATAACCACTGCTACAACATCAATAATATTAATTGTGTTAGTACAGCAAACCTGTGAGGTGGCACCGTTTTAAAGACAGTACTTTTGTTCACAAGCATGTAGCAGATGAAAGGTGAGGTCGACACTGTTAATGATGCTTTTTCCTTAAGGTTCACAATCAAAGCTCACTTAACTTACACAGGGCACACTGGTAAAAGCAAGCAGAGCCATGGGAGTGTTGTAATCAATTTTCATCCCTTGTTTTTACATGATCAGAAACGTAAGCTGCTGGATTGACAAAATGATTACTGAACTCTATGATGTGTTTGAGGAACTGGTTCAAGGTGGATATATTTTCACAGGTATTGTCAGATTTCCAAGGATTCATCTGGCCAAAGATATCACCTACCCAACTGAAAAAAGGCACAGCATTATTTTACACAGGCACACAAAAACATGAAATCACTCAGTAACTCTTATCTGCAATCACAGGACTTTGAGACTACTCATACATTATTTGTGCAGTGATTCAATCCACAGCTGACTGAGAAATATCCACATCTAGTGTTGCCTGAAATGTTGTCCCTACAATCTGACCTCCAAAACATATATGCTGTTACACTGTGACTTGTGATAAGAAAAAAAGCCTACTATGCTGTATGTATTTGTATGTTCCCTAAAACACATATGAGGTTGTGTGTACATGTTGGTGCTTTCAATCAAAAAGTACTGGTTGTTTACTTTCAGCACTCGGTCTCTTTCGTGTCAATGCAGTCCTGCCTCTTGAGGCGCCGCCGGTCCCTGGCTGGCAGGTTCTGTTCTGTCAGATCCTCGTAGGAGGATTTCGTAGCCGACGAGCAGGCTCCTGCGGTTGTGAAATCGTCCGACAGGCCCTCCTCTCCCAGGTGAGAGTCGCTGCTGGTGTCCTCCTGGATGGTGGCCATCCGTGGCCCCCCTGCGCTGTCCGGGGTGGGGACGTAGCTCGGGCCGGGGGCCTGGGTACTGCTGCTGCTGCTGGCTGTGGGAGGGGCCCCGACCTGGCTCAGCTGATGAAGCTGCGGTGGGGGCAGGGAGGAGGGCACGGTCCGGCCGCCGGAGGAGGAGGGAGGCTGAGGAGGCTTGACGATGCGCACGGATGCTGACTCGAGGTTGCTTAGCATTTCTTGATTCTGTAGAGCAAAAACAACGTGTGAGACACAAGCACACTGACACTGTCTGTCTCTGACTGAGGTGAGATTCATTCCCTTTTTACTACATTCTGCAAAAATTAAGACATTTCTCATGGTCCTTACAGTTGTTACAGTTACAAGGTGACATTTTATAGAAATAACCCTCATGTTAAGAGAAATTCAAAAACTGCTACCATCTACATCCCTGTTAACATTCCCAAAACCCCCAGTAAAAGTGGGAATGAGTAAAACAATAAACCTCTCTCACAGTGGACATTTTGTATTGAGGTGTAACTACTAGTAATAGTGGCTGCAGTCCATTCATTGGTACCAGGACCCTGACACCGTGCTCACTTGCAGGATTTACTGGCATCCCTAAACTGAATTAAGACACCATTAATGTAATTAATTGTGCCTGTGCCTCTTCCTCCATTAAAAGTCAAAATGTCTGCCGTGAGAAAAGTCTACAGAGGAATGTACCCTCAGTCTCCACATGTTCCCAATCAAACCTAAAAAAAATGACTGAACACAGTGCAGACAGCCATTACAGAAGAAAAAAAAAAGGTTTAAAAAACAAAACAAAACAAAAAAAAACAATCACCTGAAGGACGTTACCCTTGTCTTGTTGTGGTTTGAACAGCAGCAGATGCAAACTTAAAAATGTCGACACACACTGCATCCGATTTCACAAAAGACAACAAGGTGCAACCTGTTCAGTCCTCTCTCTGTTTGAATACTCCTAAAATGCAATCTTGCTTTCTTGAGGTAATTTCTGATCAGACAGTGACTCTGCACTGATGGCGTCTGTGCAGAAGAAAAAACTTTAACAGCTACTCATTCACATGTACACTGTTTTGGTTTGAGCCTCTCTCACTTCCTTGGGGGGGTTGAAGATTGAGGGCTAGAAATGTGCGGCCAGATCAGTGATTACATCAAGGAGTAAGTGACTGCAGGAGTATCCCAAACGTGGGCCACTGACCATGCAGCATCATGGACTCAATGGCAAATGCATCGCAACACCAAGCCATGGCACACGCACTCACCTATGGCGGGAGCTCTACTACAAACTTCCACCATCTGCTGCAGTTCCAATGACAACGGAAAGGGCCAAGGCAAAGAGTGATGGACAGGTCATTTGCAGCTCGAACCCGGCAGAGACAGACGGATAACCTGACTGCTGGTTTGACCCGCTTCAAGTTAGAGCTTTCTCTGATTCTGCTCTCACCCCTGTTGTGTTCAAAGCTGTGAGCTAATTTAGCACCGGATTTGTGAAAACTATGTGAAAGCTTTAGAGAGAATGTTTTGCAGTGTATTATTAGACAATAAAATTAATCTTCTAACAAATTAACAAACTAAGGGCATATCTGATGCCAAAAATAACATTTCTTCTCTGCTCCTGAAAACTTGGTTTCAAACCCCAAAGTTCACCCCTCCACTCAGTAATTTACCTTACTTGGATGTTGATCTTCACTATGCAGAATGACGTATGTGCAGAATTTGACACTAGCAACTGTTTAACATTTACCTGATGTGAAAGAGTCATGTTTTTCTTTATCAGTTTAACGTGTGCACATACAAGCAGGAAGAGAGTTTAACACTCAAAAGTTAATCTCTTTATCAAGACTGTATAGATCAGATTTGACTGACAGCAACCTGGAAACAAGCAAACATACCAATATACCCCCCTGTTCTTATCAAATTTTGATGTAAGTGTAGCTAAATCCAGTAGGATGTGACATCCCTTTCCATCAGAGCTCTGCCACTTCAAACCAGTGAGAAGACAAGAGAAAAAAAACTATAACATTTTTACTTTCTGTTCTAACCCATGCAAGTTGAGAAACTGATTTAATCTTTAAACTGACCTTTAAAATTAAATGAATAAATCAATATCTGAGTCAGTTATTTAGCTTGTCTTGATGGCTCTCGATTTTCTACATTTTATATTTCATAACATTGCATTTCAACATTTCTAAACATTTCTTCACCTACTGCCGAACAGAGCAGAGATAATTTTGGTGTTAAAAATGATTCGTATTCCTCAGCAAATTTATAGCTGACATCTTGTAACAGCTAGTTTTTAATGGTAACAGATCATGTTGAGATCCATACATGGGCTCAGGGAAAAGACAAAAATCTCATCCTGGATAATTAACCTTCATGCTCTCACACTGCTTACATTTTAAAGATGTCAGTGTTTTCAAAAAGCATTGGGATTGTATTAGTTTGGTTAGTGTGGCAGCAAGGCTAGTGCACAGGATCATAAATGAGCATAAGAGGTGAGAGTAGAGAAACTTACACTTGGAGGGTAGTAGAAGGACTTTGTGTTCTCCTCATACTGCTGATCAAGGCGTTTGTCCTGCAAGACACAAAGACAGGACAGTACTGTCAACACTTATGTATTAAAACCATTATCGCAGCTGGTGAAGAAGCGATCTAAAACTCCAAAAAGGAGCAGTTTGTGACACTCTGACGACACTGCAATAAAAGATGTCTATGCATGTCTATGATGTCCAGCAGTTTCTTACCACACAGTGAACCAGGATACTGAGAGGAATCCAGAAGACGAGGGAAAACACCACGACTGAGCCCACTATGTTATCAGCCAGGAACTTCCCTGATGGAGAGGAATGGTTGATGATGTTTGTACAAACATAGAACAACTTGAGTTTGTACTCAGCAACAATTGTCATTCAACAATAAAAATTAAATATCAAGGATCATTTTTCAAATGCTTTTGGAAATGTTTAATGGTGTTTCACATTGCCATGTTTGTTAAAATTCAAAAGCAGCTTATTGTAACCAACTTACCAAACGTGTTAATGTCCAGCTTGTCGATAAAATCCCACAGCCTCTCTATCACGTCCTGCACCTGCTTCATGCACTTCCCCTGTTTTAACAGCCAAATAAAGAAAAAACAATAAACTCATTGCAACACTGACACGCTCTCACATCAGAGCTGCACTATTTTAGGATCTACAAAAAGTAGACTAAATATAATGGAAAAATGGTATGATCAGATGAGATCCTGCATGTAGAGCTGACAGATATAAAAGGTTTGTTGACTCACGCTCTCGTCACAGAAGCCCACAGTGCACGGTTTTCCTTTGCGAAGGAAAAGGAAACTGCCATTGGTCTGGATGAAGGGAGAGCAGGTGCCATCTTTTCCCCTGCAGCACACTTTACAGGAGTGTTCAGTTTCTGGAAGCAGGAGACAAGATTATTAAGTTTTATACTAATGCAAAAAACGTTCTGTGTATATGTAAGTTATTAGTTAAGTTAGTTGTATATGTAAGGGCTCTTGTGCATTTTTCCTTGGTCTCAAGACAAATGAATGTTTTTTTTACCATTACAGGCACAGGACTGAAGGTTCTGTGTGGCTTCGCAGAAAGGGTTGCACTCTCCTTTGCGACACAAGCCGTTGTCAACGCACACAGTGTTGTCAGCTGCCTTTGCAGGAGGTGGACATTCACTGCTGGTGCCTAGGATATGAAGGAACGGTTAAGAGATATCATTTTTCACAGGATTTTTAATTCTATCAATATTAAAACTTGCCGAACACCACAGCAAACAGTGTTCTGCTGAGTGCAACAGTTCTCATGTTAAACCAGCAGGTGGCGCTCACCCGTGCAGGAGGATGTGTTCTTGCAGGTAGCATTTATGGCTTCCTGGCACATTACTCCAGCCCGCTCAAACTTGCAATTTCTACAGCAAGGGCTGTTTCTGTCACTGTGGAGAGAACATGAAGAACATGTAGTCTATGTGTGACAAAGATTTCCTGATTCATTATGTTCAATCAATTAATCTGATGTTTGAGTTTGCATTTAAGACTTGATGGCTGTGTTTCCTACATTTGTCTTTAATCTCGTACCTGCACTGTGCATCACGCTTGAACTTGCAGTCGGCTGTGCAGCAGAGGTCATCATAGAGATGGAGGAGCCCAGGGTCGCACTCCTCCCCTTCCTCCACTCTGGAGTTTCCACATACTTTACTGTTCCTCTCCTTGAAGCAAAGTGGGGCCTTGGAACGTAATGTCTTTCCAATGGAGATCTTGCTACAGTTGGAGAAACGCTTTGGGTGGGAAGGACGGAAGTTGACAGGGGTTAGATATTAGCTATAGGTGGATGTTTTCTGCTCAGCTGTGAAAGGTAATGGTGATAAGGGACAGCCATGAAGTTAAAAATCGAATAAATCTCTCTCTTTTTTTTAAACAGCTAGTTAAGAGGAAATCTAGCTTTAACCCTTGCAGATTTCTCCAGCTTCAAATGAAGAACAAGTCACAGAAAGATTATCAAAGCACGTTTCACCTTAAAACTGCAACAAAGGTCAAATGCATTTTAGCTGTTAAGGCCAACGGCAGAGGAGGTACAGTACATTTACTGTCATTATATTTCACAGGAACAACTGTGACTCATATTTATCTAACACAAGCAACTCATTAAGCAATGGCTTTCACACTTCATATGACACTTTCCATCATTAACTCAATGTGTCCTCTTAACTGACTGACAGCATCGTTTGTTACATACCTAGCAGTTAAGAGATATTAATGTGTCAGTTGCATCGTACCGTACATTGAAGTTACATAAATACCATTAGTGGCCTTGTCTGTACCTTGTTGTTGACATGGTCTCCGCTCACAGCAATAGGGTACATGACGAACTTTCCCCCTTGGTCGTCACTGGGAGCACAATAAGGGATGTTGTCGGGGTCATGCTCTGCTCCAAAGTTATGGCCCAGCTCATGAGTGGTCACCAAATCGGCTTCCTGATGAGACACAAACACACCAGATTTATTCATGATAAACATGTTATTAATGGATGTATGGATATATGAATAACAAATAACACAACAATAAAATTCTATAATGTAAGACTGTCAATCACTACTACTTTTTACTCAATAGAAAGATGCTGGTGTTTATGAGTATTACACATTCGCCTATTCATGATTTCTCTGCATGCATATTATTACAGGTTACAGTATACTCTACACCCTTTCAGCCTCAAGTCCAAAAACATCCCCCCCAGCTCAAATGAATGTTCTGAAACTTATCTGTAAACCATGTTGTGGAGCATGCAGCACACTGATACAAGAGGTGTCAAAATGCAACAGGGGTAACAACATCATTACTCATAACACCCACACAAAAAGGTGTGTCTGCTCTTCTTGAAGTCTCAACTTGGCAGGGAGACATGTTGCATAACATCCTGGCTGAAACCCAGTGCACTCGATAATTAGTTTTGTCAAAGATGATAATTGAGAAATGAGGCTCAACAGACCTTTGTGAGGATGGTTTTGCCGTAGTTCATGGTGCTGGTCAAGCCTGTGTTGAGGTAACTGGGTTTCTTCACAGAGTGAGATGGGTAATAAGCTATAAAATGACACAACCAAAGAAAGATATCAGCATTTGTTTTGTTTCACAAAAGTCCCAGGTTTCAATATTTCTCTGTAAATGGCTTTCCTTGTCATTTCTGGCAAAACGTAAGTACTTTCACTTCCCATGAATTTAACAGATTAATTAATGTCACAGAAACAAAAATGGTTTCTAAAAAAAATGATACACAAGCAGGACAGCAGAGAAAGGGAACTTTGTGGGTGTAGGTGTTCCATGACGCAGTTGTATGTATGGCTATTTTATAACTGCAGTGTCTACAGTGTCCTTACGTCTGGGGCAGAGGCCGCCCAGGGCCTGAGCTTTGGATGGGGCCACATAGGCCAGACCCAGTGTGCCTTCATCAAAATCCTGGTAGGTGAATAGGTGGGCCAGACACACAATGGAGGCATTGTCAGCGATGTCGGAGCTGAATTGCTGCGGGACACAATGAAAACTATTATCTCTCAACATCTGTATCTGTCAAAACTAGTTTTACTGATACAGAAAACATAGAAGTCATAAAAACAAGGACATTAATATTCATTAATGCAAATATTTGTAATATCATCACTACTATTACACTACTACACTACTACTATTACATCTTTGGCATAGAGACAATGTACATTAACTCCATGAGAATAAGTCCAGTGTTGTATTTTACATTAACACATAACACATATTTTTGTGGGACATTTTACATTGACCTATTGCCTCAAACATATCTCTGATATTTTTAGTTGTCAGCCACTATTTACGCCTATATTTGTAATAAGCTTCAGCTTTCTTGTACAGAGCATTTCACCCATGTGTGAACTCATGTCTTATTTTGAACCAGATTAAATTTCTCCAAACCTGCCCTCCCTTCGATATTGGTTGATTTTCACTTTGTATATCTAGACATTCTCTCTGTCTCTTTGGCTCCTTTTCCTACCTCCAGAAGTCTCTTCACATCCCAGACCTTTTTTCCACTCACAGGGCTGTCCTCCATGTTATAGTGGATCCAGGTGGAGCCAGCATGGCCCGGGGGAGGATTCGTAGGCTCCTTGTTGATGATGATCTGACAATGGCAACCAAAGATGTAATTTACATTAATTAACAATGTTATTTAAGGGATTTCAACAATTTGAAGTTTAACAAATGGAACATTTCCTATCATTTGTCATATCTGTTGCAGTTGAAAATAGTCCAGATTATAAAATTCATAAGGCACATTACATTTATTTCTTAAATAACTGATGAATGATAAATAGTAAATTGAAACATAACAACAAGGTTGTTAAAAGTGAGCTAAACTCAGACCTACACCAACATGATCATGTGACTCTCCAATCATATTTTGGAAGTTTGCAATTGTTTCCCTAAAAATATTGGGGTTAAAAGCAGCATATTACAAGTTCTTCTTGACTTCAGGGTGAAGCAAATTTGAATTTAATTCTGAGCCGCTAAATGAATGCATATCTTTTCAGTGAGGAAACCCGCGACTCATCGTATGACAAACAGTGTCTCCATTCATTCCCAAAGCCTGTGGAACAAATTAAATTACCCCACGAGGCAAACACAAAAGCTTTCAGTTCCTCCTAAAAATGCTGTTCTCAGACCCACTGGGGGACTTTGTTATTCTCAGCTTCACTTCCGGGAGTGACTTGATGTAAAAACAAAGCTATTGTGCTGCTGGGAGCAGGGATGACTGATGTTTAAGTGCCACAAATTGGTCTACAGGTGACACATCAACCATACTACAGTGAAGTACAGCACACAGCCAGCCACACACACCTGATGGATTTGAACCCCATAGCCTTTGAATTCATCATCCCAGGTTGTGTTCCTATAAATGTCATCAACTCGATCAATCAGCTCAATCTGAAGTGAGAAAAGAAAAAAAAAAATCACACAGAATGAAAGATTACAGCACAGAAATATATAAACAATACTACAATTAATTTAGAGCTGTTGAATCTGTACACGTCTCTCTGTACTTCTGTATTATGTTTTGTACATAGGATCATAAAGACAGACCAGGTAGTTGAGAGTGACACTCTCTTGTCTGCGGCCCATGTGTCTAAAGAAGCGGTAATCTGCCACCAGCAGCAAGGGGCAGGTATTCTTCCTGTGGTCGTGGACCTGTCTTTTCTCTCTCTGGTGGTTTTCTATGAGGAAGAAGCAGCACAAACAGTTTTAGAGATAAAAGTATAGGATAGGGTGGATAAAGAAAAAAATGGTCACAGGCAGAAAATATGAGGGAAAAGAGAGGAAACGATCACGTCTTTTCAGTCAAGGGTAATCTTACATCAAGACAGATACATAAGGACATCAAGAAGTTAAACAATGAGGCCATGCTCTAGTATCCCATTGTTAATTGCCCTCATTTTCACATTTAGCAACATGTCTTCTTTTTTGTTTGCCTGTGAACTGATTACGTTCTGTTCTTAAAGGCAGAATTAAATAGACGTTTATCTTGACAACTAGATAAGGCGGTCACAGTAAAATGGACCATGCAGTGTTAGGTTCAGTTAACAAGCTAGAGCACCACACTCAATTGTCTTCATTTCTAGAAAAACAGTTCTATTGTTTTAGACAAGTTCTCCTGCTACAATGACTGTAAACCAAATCCAAGATACCTTTCATTTGTCTTTTGAATTTTCTCCCGGTTATCTGTTCCCACTGGTCTGAGACTCTGGTTTATAAAATGTTAGAAATAGTGAAACATCCTCATCAAAAATTTCCAAAGCCCCTTGTGATGTCGTGTTAAGTTACACATTTTGTTCAAGCAACAGCCCAAAACCCAAAAGGCTTTTGGTTTACAAATAAATTCAGCAGAAGTTCTTCACACTTTAGAAGCTGGAAGTTGAGATCTGTTTGATCTCATTGCCAGAGAAAAGCATAGGCTTTGTCCAAACTGCAGGCAAATTCAAATGAGGTCTTTAGGACAGACTGTCTGCACTGTTATTTGCAAGTGATCAGGTGGGATTTGTGTGTCAAGATATCATCAACCTATCTGCACCGGTTGCTGTTGTAATAGTAGAGTGTTAAATCTATATATTAATGCAATTTTACTATAAAATATACAAAATATGTTTGTAATACACTTTTGAGTCCACCAACAATTCTGGAGAGATGTCTCAAAACTACATTCTGAAGTCTTTGAACAGTCAGTATTTGCGGAATAACGGGACAACAGGAAGAAATCCCATTTGAGCATTACATCATACTGCACAACTGGCTCCACACTGTTCAGAAGTGTGGGTGTGCGCTGCTCTAGCTTCCACAACAAGCAGTGGGAGACCAGTGACGACTCAGAGTCATCTCATTGGGCAGCAGAGCCTCCATGAATTTTAATGCCTCCTCCATAAGAACCTTCACCTCGACTCATCTCCAACGAGTGCTTTCAACCAGAGGCCAGTGAGAGGTGTTTTAGATATCTCCTCTGGCACATTATCACTGTTATATGCTTTACATTTCCAACGCAGAACAAAAGAATCAAAAGGCATTTACATAATACCCACTTGTCAGTAGTGTGTATGTGCATAACATAGGCTAGGTTTTGCAGATAAAAAGGCTCTTATTAAAGTTCCTGTTACAGAATCTAACACCCACCTCCTTTGTCTCACTACTACATTCGCCTCCTTCCTTCTCTGCACCTTAAACATTTGTTACCCTCCCACTCTTTATCTACTCTGTGCCATCCACAAACAGACACACAGAGCTGCACCAGATTTGCAATCTTCAAATCCTTATATTCTTCATCTTCGCATTACCACTGCACAGGCACAAATGTGGACACATTTGCGAGGCTCTCCATCCCTAGTGAGGGAAACAGACAAGAGAACTCACCATTTTGCTGGTCCACCTCCTGCCTGTCCCAATCCCTCCTGGCAGTCTGTGGTAGTAGGTCCATGTCCTCCGCATGGACATAACCGCACACTTTTGGAGAGGCGATGCGGCTGAGATTCTTGATGTCCTCGGAGCGATAAACCAGCAACCTGCCATCAGTGGGGGAGTCAGTAAACCTCCACAGGGGCTGGATGGCCAGAAAAAAAAACACAGATGGTGTTAGAGAGAAAAACTAAGAAGTCGGAGATGGTCAAAGACAAGGTGACAAAAAGAGAGGAAAACAAATATATAGGTGAGGAATTATACCAGGAAAAAAAGAGTGTGAAAGGGAGTGTGTGGGGGACAGAAGAGAGATGACGAAATGTACTGTATATTCTGCTTTCACACACCTACAATTTAGATGTGGTAAATGAGAGTAAATATTTTCCCCATGCAAAATATGCTCATTATGAGATAAACTTGGCTATAAGGCATCCATTATGTAAAATCAGTTACTTGAGCTAGCCTCTGAGACAGCAAGACCAAATTATTACGCCAGCGAAGAGGTAAAAAAAAAAAAAAAACACAACAACAGAAAAACCACACCAGTATATTCAAGATGGCAGAGTGTGAGAGAAAAATTACACTCAACTACTGTGTGAAATGCAGAGAAGAAATATCAAGAAAAAGGCACCTGCAATGCCCATAAGTTTATCATGGTCTTAAACAGTGTACAGGATCAGCTCTGCCTCTATTTTGATTCTACATAAAAACAATTATTTTAGCTGCTCTTTACCTCTACATTGTACTCAGCTTCATCAGTTAGAATATGAGCAGAAAACTCATCTCCATCTATGTGTGCCTGCACACGTGAATTCTCCTCTCCTGCAAACAAAAAAACAGGTTACTTTTACTAAAAGACTGCACTAAGGTGCACCAATACATTAACATACTATCATATCAGTCGGTATCATCTTAACAAAATGAAATGAAAATTGTTATCAGTGAAACATTATATTTATTGCTGATATTGAGGAAATTGTTATTTGATCATAATGAATCAAATTAATTATTAATTAAATAAATCAAATTGGTGAATTCCTAATAATACCAGTCATCCACTCACCAACAACATGTCCAGTAAAATAGTTCTGAAGCTGAACATCATAGTTCTCCTCCTTTCCATGTTTATCAATGAACACAGCTTTGAAGTTGTCAGTGAAAAGGTCTGTGTTGGTGGTCAAGTAAAGTTTGAAATTCCTGACACCGAAAAAAGAAGATGAAAACACAACTAATTAACCCAAACGTGATAACTTAGTGACTTTATAATACTATAAGGAGTCACACTGGATTTAGTGCTGAGTCATGTTTAGTGCTGCAAACAACAGGAAGATGTTGAAGTGAGATATTTCACAGTTTTTCAAATTGTCTCAATTCAATACGAGCATTCCCATAACGTACAATACGATGACAGAGTTGTTGGTAATTGGCTGTGAAGTGTCATTTTAATGATGGTAACATGTGTAACAACATTTCATTCTAAATGATGCAGTGTGGTGTTACATCGATGTCCTAGCCTACAAATCATATTCTCCAGATGTAAGGGAACATGTGCAACCATAAACTTTTTCACCAAACATATGAGCATATAAGCAATTCTGCTTAAAGACAGATTTAATACATAATGTGTCTGTCATTTAAAATTAAATTAAATTAAAAGCCTACAATGCAACATTGCTACAAATATCATAAGAGTTGTGTTCTGAGGCCGGCTTATATCTAACATGTGAGTGCTGCTGTACCTGTGCAGGGCTCTGAAGCTCACGAGGCGCTCCAGGTGGGACTGGGTGTGGACGTCCCT
Organism: Lates calcarifer; assembly: GCF_001640805.2. NCBI lineage: Eukaryota > Metazoa > Chordata > Actinopteri > Centropomidae > Lates > Lates calcarifer. The sequence goes on along the minus strand of NC_066851.1, from coordinate 12,502,513 downwards.
CTTCCTTACAGAGTGCAACTGGAGGCCTGACAATGGCAGTACCTCATAGTCCGACAGGACGTTGTTTAGAGTTTCTGGAAGACACGATGACCAAGTAGAAAATACGTTTGTTCATTTAAAACACCGGAGTGCCACTGTCACAGACCACAACCTGGAGCTGACAACCCGCCTCCTCACATGATACGATGGTTTAATTTAGCAGCTAGCCACGACTGAATTACTTTAGTTTTTATAACACCTTAGACAAGCAGTGGTGTTATCACAGTAAATAAAATGTAACTTAAGTATTATTGATTTGTAGTGGTTGTCGTTTACACTCATTATTACAGAGACAGCTAGCATTCAACATTAAAGCTAACGTTAGCTTAGGTTAGCTTCCTAAGTTACTCACCGAACTCCGGGTTTTCTTCGTGGATCTCCTCAGTAGTAACTCTTGACTTAATGGCACCGTTGACCCAACAAGGAGCCAGAAATGCTATTAACAGTATGTTTCTCATTTTCAGGCAGGTCAGAAAACTATTATCGTGCTGTCATTGCCCCAAGTTTCCTCAGCTTGTCTGGACCGCTAGCGTTAGCTGAGCTAATCCGGAAGTGCCCCGAATGCAAAACATCCGCTTTTAGGATGATTGAAAGATGACAGTGATAAAGTCCTGCCCTCAAAGGTAAAAACTACAAGTCGTGCGGAGGGACCACTTTAAGAGTGTTAATATACGGTATAACTAATAAAATGTTATTATCTGTGGTGGAGGAAGTATTCAGATTCTTTACTTAAGTAAAAATTTCAATAACACACTTGAATAACACTTAACTATATATTAAAGTCCTGCATGCAAAATCATACTTAAAAGTAAGCAAATTTATTAGTGAAAAGGACTCATTATGCAGGAAAATGTTTTTTTGATATCTTAATCTGTAAAGTAACCAGAGCTGTTAAACAGAGTAAGAAGTATGATATTTCCCTCTATATTTTTACTCTACTAAAATTCATAGTATCTTAAAATAGAAACACTCAGGTAAAGAACTTAAAAATTCTAACTGTTATTAAATAAATGTACTCCTTTCCACCACTGCCATGGATAAATTAACCACAAGAAAAACAAAAACTCCTACATGGATAGTTGCACGCATATAGTTAACTGCTATGATGAATCTGTGGCTCTTTGATTTTACATTTCTGTGATTCAAATAGTCAATCTATTTAGTTATTTTCCACCACAGATTCATGACATTTGTGTATTCACCTGCAACACAAAGACAGTAACTCAATCAACGTGTTTTCAGATTTTTCCTCTCCCTCTTCTTCTATTTTGATTTTTTTTTTTTTCACCCTCTCAAATAACATTAGGACTGCTACTTGTAATTTCATCTGTTGGAAAAGGGAGGAGTAAATTTAGGAAATGTTTCTCACAGAAACGTGCCAGACTTAAAACTTGTGATACAAAAGATTAGGGGTATGATAATAACATTAAACTGAATTTCCTTTAAACATTTAGTTAAATTCCAAAATATATTAAATCTTATTCCTGTCTAAGGTTGTGAGAGCCATTTAATCAAGTCAAGAATTATGTATATATATATATATATATATATATATATATATATAAAACATTCACAAATATTCAACATATTCATTATACAAGTTAACAGAAGCACAAACACAAACTTGGTTTATAAAATGTTTTATTCATGTTAACATAGCTGATACATAGGGATTCAAACAGTTCCACAAGGCTTTTGGGGACTACAATTGAATGAATAGCAAAACAATAGTGGTCCAAATCTCTAATGACAATCACTGGACAGACTAACAAATCACCCTCTGGAAGGATGTGTACAAACCTGCATTGAAAATTACTAAACTTGACACTTGGACTTGTGTGTGTTACAGCAATTGTTCCCATTCCAGTGTAATATCTCAAGAGACATGCATGACAGAATTGTCTTCTTCCCATTAAAGAGGTCCCTGCATTTGGTCAGACAAACAAGCACCACCATTTCCCCCCACAAACAGACATGCTTCAGTGATAGAGTGGCATCATAGTAACCAGGGCAGAAAGTGAGGATTTCACCAATGGGCACTACTTGGCTGTATTATAGTATTTAGTTGCCAGCATGTAAAGTGCACTGGCTTTCCCTGCAGTATGAAAATTTGATTTGTTTGAAGTTGGACTTCAGCTGCTGTAACCGTACCACGTAACTGTAGAGACAGACACACTAGAAAAGAAAAAGGTATGGGGGAAACTAGTTTTATATCTAACATTTCTTATTGGGAGAGAAAAAAAAATCCAAACTTTCTCAATTGATGGAATTTAGGCTTCTTCAACGATGGGACTTAATTTTTTTCTGCCTCTAAAATTGAGCTAGGAGTCTGATACCATTGTCAAGCTACCAATCACTTTTCTACAGCTGAAACTGCACACATGGGAAGGCCAGGACAAACACAAACCAAAAGAATGGAGGGTTTTTCTTTTCACCAGTTGTCCAAATCTGCATTGTGAAAAGAATGATTGATTTTTTTTCTCTATTTCCTTACACAACTCTTTTTTTCAGCAATGGGTTTCATTGGTAGAATGTTTGAGTGGAGCAATAAGGAATGAAGGATGTGTAAAAAGTTTTTTTTTTTTTTTCTTTTTGTCATTTTTGGAGATGAGCCCAACATCGATGGTGTGTTTTAGTTCTCATTCTCGCCACCCTCTCCTGCCTCTCCTGCCTCTCCGCCCTCTCCCTCCTCAGGAGCATTGTCCGATGTCCATAACTAGGGAGAGAAAAAGAAAATATTTCAAATACAGTTAAATAACCATACTCATTTCTCACTGTGATGTGTTATGCATGTTATTTATTGGTGTATGCACAAACCTACAGTGATAGTAAAAATCAGCTATTTGTATAGATTCACAAAGATAAGACAATCTGAGCTCTCATTCATCCATGTATTCAAATGCTTTATGCACTAACTGGCAGTGATTACACATTTGAACCCGATTAGAAATGTCTCTGAACATCAGTACACGTCTCTGTCTTTCGGACAGTTTCTCAAAAAGATTTCAGGGCATGAAATTTCTTCTCACACATTTCTACATTTTTATCATTCCCTCCTGCCTACATCGTCCTACAAAGAATATGAACATTTCTTCTCAACTGCGTCATATCACATTTGAATTTCTGATGTAATTTACATTTATGTTCTTCTTTCATTTTATTTCACATGTTTTTTACTCATGTAGTGATTATTTTTTCTCAACTGGCTCATATCGGATTGAATTGATGTATATAAACGTCTTCATTTTTTCATGTTTTATCAACATTTGATCATATTTCAGGTGGATTATTTAGTTACCTCAAGTTTGTTTTAAAACTTCATTTAGGTCGGTTACTGAGTTATGTCTGTCAACGTAATGACTGACACATTTTGCTTGGTCTTTAATGCCACTGCATATAATGTAAGCTGCAAGTAAGATGTGGAGGAGGCATCCTGTTTAAAACATGTTTGAAAGTGAAAGCCTGTTTTGAAAGTGTGCACTTTAACCTCCATTTTACCACTTTAGAAATGCACTTCTGCTTTTCGACACGACTGAGCATCACATCGTGTTAATCTGGAGCATAGGGAGACAGATACTGAGATAAGCACAAACACTACTGTTCAATAGTAATGATCATTTTGGAACACTCACTGTCAGATTGTCTCTGAGGAGCTGCATGATGAGGGTGCTGTCTTTGTATGACTCCTCGCTTAGGTGGTCAAGCTCTGCGATGGCATCATCAAATGCCTGTATCCAAAAAAAGAAAAATATTACTTTGAACGGACAACAGATGACTAAGGGTAAGTGACAGAGTTTTATAATTCAAGGTCAACAGACCTTTTTGGCCAACTCGCAGGCTTTTTCTGGGGAGTTGAGGATCTCGTAGTAGAAGACGGAGAAGTTGAGTGCCAAGCCCAAGCGGATGGGATGTGTAGGGTCCATCTCAGTCTTGCTGATGTCAAACGCTTCCTGGTATGCTTGCTGTGAGTTTTCAATGGTCTCTGGAGAAACAGGAGGGAATCAAAGATTTTAACAAGCAATGTATGGTTTAGTCAAGGTTGGACATAACGTGTTAGTGAGCTTTAAACATGCTGGTAGACAGATTTTGTTACCTTCAGACAGAGCAGGCTAGCTGTTCTTTGTGCCAAGCTTAATTAATAAGGCTTTATTCTATATTTTTCTTTTTGTCAACAAAGCCTATGAAAAGCCAAAAGCAACAACTGACTAACAAGTTATCATTTGTGCAGCCAAACCCATTATATCTTTTTCCTTTGTGCCAAAAAGTTCCATTGCAACTAATAAAAATGTCAGTGAGCTATACCACTGCACTGAGTGACATTTCGTTTCATCACCATGAACACGGGCTCTGCGGCTTATTTTTAATCAGTCGCACAAACAATGGCCTGATGCCATTAATACTCACTAGCACACAAAATGAGTATTAACCAGCAGCTGAAAATAGCCCTTAGCAGTAGCACAAACTATAGAATCCAGATGTTTCAGAAAATGAGTAAGCCTTTTTGGAAACTACATGTTTCCCTCCATTGTTAAAAGATTTACAAAATAAGTAATTTTCATATCTACTGGTCTTGAGGTTAAATGCCAGAGACAGAAGTGAGGAGAACTGAGAAACTGATAACTGATGACAATAAGAAAAATACAGATTCACTCCACTAAATTTTTTCAGGAACTAGAGCATTGTGGACATTAAATGAAACTTCTTGAAAATTCTTGAATAACAGCTCCAAACTACACCAATATTAGAAGTACTGATCAGGCAGCAGCCAACTTTAGTATCAGCACACCAATAACCTTAGTTAAAGGGATCTGCTGGTGAAGGCTGGGGAGGAGGACATTCTGTAACTATATATTTTTCCCTGTGGAGAAAGCTGCCACCCACCCCTGTTTAGCTCTTGTACAAGATGGGACACTGTGGTCACACGACCGTGACACATCGACCCATTTGACGCAATTTCCATCTCTCAGCTCCAAGACAAAATCTGACACATTCCTATTTAGAGTGTGAAGGGGCCAAAATTTAAAGACAGAGGGAGGCTTATTTTAGCTTTTACATACAGATAAAAAGACAACTGGATGCCAGTACACAGTGCACACAAACAGAAGCAAAGCATTAAGAAACAAACAAAAGGAAAACAGGAATCAAAAAAAATTAATGTCTGTATCTTCATAAATGAAATTGAGTACCAATATGAACTCACTTGTTTTGTTGTCTCCAGAGGCAACTTCAGCAAGGTATCTATAGTAGTCTCCCTTCATCTTTAGATAGAAGACTTGGCTCTCTGCATTTTTGGAGTTTCCAATTAAATAATTATCCAGCAGTTTCTGTGAAGACAAAAATGTTAGATAAATTTAAGTGGATGCGCAGAGGAAATACTGAACAGTAAGACTTTTCAGAGCAAATATCTGAACCACAAGCACACCACAACATCTGACTGATAGATAAAGAGCCAAATTTGAAGGATGGCATCACTCAGCGAAACTGCAGTCACACTATATTTACTGAACAGTCACCAACTGGGCACAAATTAAGGTGCAGAACAAACACATCCACACTGCATGATGCACAAAGAGCAACAGATTCTTGCCCTTCAAAAGTGTTCCTTTAGCTTCCAGCCACCAGAGAGCACTACTATCTTTGCTCTTCACGGCTGTTAAGCTCAATGATTAATGAATACAGTTCTACTCCATCAGTAGTCGAGCACATGTGCTCACCCAGTGTCATTCAGAGGAAACATTTTTGCTCTTTGTCAGTTTTTACAAAAGTCGCTCCAAACTGTCCACAACCAGGCCAGGCCACTTGTGTGTCTCCAGCTGTCTTCTGCCCCAGATTCCACACTCGTTTTAGAAGCACTCCCACCCTGTCAGCACCGTGTGGCAAAACGTGATGTCTTATTGCTGACACCAGTCTTACTGTTGATTTTTAAAAGACTTGGCATCATCATTTGTATCAAAGATGACAGCTAGAGGAGATGTTCAATTGTGAGTTTACTACTGCAGTAGTACTGCAGTACTGCTCCTTTTCAATCTTTTCAATTAGTTAGCTCTGAAGTTTTAACATAATTCTAAAATATATGAATGATTAAACAATGCAGCAAAGTAGTAATAGTAGCAAAGTATTTGTTTTACTTTTGCCACATTACTACATCACGTGTAACAAACCACATCCTGTGATTACACTCTAGGCCAAGTCATTCGTCTTTAAATGGACATGAGAAGATTACCAGGGCTAATCTGTGTCAGTGAAACCATGGCTTATGCTCAAGTTAACCGATTTAGAGAGCAGATTAATCATTTCACTCAGAATGACAATGCTTGCCAACACCTCAACCCTAATGACAGTCGTGACTGAGAAGCAATACGGTGTTCAGAGAGGATATAAACATCCTCTTCTCTTCCTAACGTTCATAAATGTAATCCATTAACAAATAAAAAGAAAAAAAAAGAGGGAGAAATCATTTTCCCTCCCAAACCTGGGAGAAAGAAGCAGCTCTCACTTGAGCCAAATACACCCCAGCAGCCACTCCCCAGTCATTTACTGACACAAAGATTGGCTGAGCCGAAACACGTGCATGTCTCAAGTGCTAAGCATTCCTCTTTCACTGCATGCTCTGCACAATAGACAAGAAGAGGAGTAGCCTCGCTCCCAGTGCTTTCACACAATGCTCTGATTTCAATCACCAGTGTTCACAAGAAAGCACAAATACTGTTGCTGAATGAAAGCCTGACAACGACTTGTATGTGTGAGTGCCTTAACATGTCCAACAGGGATTGATAAATAGAAGCACGGACTAATCCTTTTTTATCAATTCAATTAGCAACACTTTAATTAGCTATGAGGCATTAGGTTTAAGGGGGTTCTAACCCCCCCCCCACATGATTCACATTTTTGTATTCTTTTATTTCATCTGAAGCTTCAGATGTCCAAGTGCAGCTATATTGTGAGGATGAGTGAAGAGCCTGAATCTATTCAGCGGACACCCTGTCTGGTTTACAAGCCCTACATTCAACATCCTGTGAGGAAACTGGAAACCAAACAACCCCGTGCCTCTGCTGCCTCCCTGCTTTCACCTGAGATGCAAGTCTGTCTGGTTTCACAGTCTACTATGCACAAAATCGAGAGAGAGGGGCACACAAGCAGCTCATTCGTCTAGTGCGGTCTGCGCTCTTCTGCCTTTGTGGGTACATGTTAAGGCATGAAGACTGACACACCCTCCTCCACTGACAAACCCTCAGTCAACACTCACTAGCACAGATACTGAAAGCTGAGTCACAGCCGTGCAAGCGCACAATCTCAGGAACACCCATGGGAAGCTGGTGGAAAATGACTGGCCTCGGTAGCTTTACAGTGCATTTTAAAGACAGCAGCTCAGAGAAATTATCTCAATCTTACAGCTAAGCTTCCACACAGATCTCCTCTAATCCATTATGAAGGCAGGCTAGGAATAATGTACAGCACCAATCTGTGCTGTTGCATTAGATTAAACAAGAGGTGAAAGCATTCACCCCCCCCCCAGTATTACAATAAAGCTTAGCCTTGAAATGCAGAGAATAATGTTTGAGAACAAATTTAGTTTAAGCACAGTTTCATCTGTTTCAATCTGGAGTCTCGGCAGGAGGTTGTCATTTTTGGTGATCTGTACAAACTAGGCTCTGGCGCAAGTACGAGTCCTTTATGCATGTAAATTCTTGCACTTGGCTAACCACATTAGGCTTCTATCTGCCAGATGGGGCTGCATGGATGAGGAACATAGTGCAGCTTTACAGAACACAGAGTATACAGCTTATCTTTCCTGTGTGTTCTCTCTCCACCCATTTAGACACACCTTGCTGGTGTAGTCACTTTGACCTTTTGTCAGTTCACGCCCTCACAAGGTTTCAAGCCCATTGTTCTAAATCCAGATTCCCAAAAGGCAGGAACAGTGGGAGGACTACATAATACTTCCTTGTCCTCTCTGGCATTAGAGGCCATATTTATACAACAGAGGAGCTCACAGGAAACAGGGAAGATGACATTTGACACAGATTATTGGACTCAAATAATCACCTGTGTCTCTACAAATTTTGTGTGTACATGTTACATGAAACTTGCAACTGTAAAAAAATAAATAAATCAACAATTATAGTTTCTTTCACCTTTTTTCCCCAATGCATCCCTTTACAGCTGACCCACACTAGACATTTCATTTAAAATAAAAAAGACTCCAACCCCTTTCTACTTGCCTCAAGACAAAGAGTGGGGGTGTATTTAAGAGACCACAATACCGTTTAAGTATTCACGTATTCAAGATGGTTATGGTAATTCATTATAATTTAATCAGTAGCTGACTAAGACAGCTCAGCTTTGAAAGCACTTTTCAGGAAGGTGGTTTCCTTTTTGCATACATGTATGGATCCGTGCAGCAGACTAGTTTTTTAAAAATCAGGGTAAAAATTGGACACTTTACCAAAACGTTGTTGCAGATGTCTTGCAGCTCCTTCTCCACCTTCTCCCGATACTCCTTGACAAGCTGCTGCTTCTTCTCCCCGTCGGTCTTCAGGCCGATGCTGGACAATACCCTCCATGCGGACCGCCTCGCCCCAACCACGTTTTTGTAGGCGACGGACAGCAGGTTCCTCTCCTCGTTTGACAGTTCGCCTCCCTTCTCTCCAGAGAAGTTCTCTGTAACCTCCTTCATGCAATCTGCCATGTCGTCGTAGCGCTCAGCCTGCTCCGCCAGCTTGGCCTTCTGAATAAGATCCGCTCTATCCATAGTTTATATAATTTACGGGGGACTGAGAAATCAGAAATCCGGGGGTATGTGACAGTCAAGGGCTGATGAGCTGAAGAATGGGCGCAGCAAGGGATCGACGATGGTAGTCCCCACAGCAACGTTACAAGCTGCGAAAAAAAGAGTAGATCAAATTAACAGATGTCGATAAAACAAAACAATCAAAATAATCTGCCGATCATCGTCAAGGCATAAAAGGGCATGCGTCCGCCCGGTATTAGCTTCAAAGTGGCACTATCAAAGAAACAACTACAGTCACTAAAATACTTAGAGCGAAAGAAAGCCCGTTTCCAGACACTTTTACTTCTAATAACAAAATTACCAACCCGCTTTGACTACCGCTAACGTACAGTACTTCGCACAACTTGCAGTGTAAGACAACGAATAAACGCTGTCTTTAAAAATGTTTTCTAAGCAGAGACTGGCTGTGAGCATCGGAAGCAGAGATCTGCTGGCAAACCCGCCACAAAGCTGTCTGCTGCAGCTAGTAGGTTAGCCAAAGCTAGCTGGCGTTAGCTACATCGGCCACTCCTTTCAATAAAAAAATGTCACGTTAGCGTTGCCTATACATAACTCTAAATGAACCATAATCTGTCAGTTTAGCAATCAGCCTGCGATTATACATTTACAGGAAAAAGAAACTAATAAAATACTCATCGTTTCTGACCTACTGAGGTCCAAATTTGCTCCACAAATTGATCCAATTTGACAGGTTGGTCAGAAAGGCAAAGAACGGCAGCAGCAGCAGCGAAAATCCAACTGTACGTGCTGAAACGGGGCGGCTCTTCTAGATTTCGACTCTCCAATAGTATATCGTAATATAACATGATTGACAGGAATGTCTAGCTATGTAAACCAATAGTCGTTTAGCGCGGGGGAAAGAGGCGGGCCTTCGGTTATAGTTTGACAGACCGGAACGCTGCAGCGGCTGGGGCCACGGGGTTTCCTCCAATTAGAGCAAGGGATGAAGACGTCATCGCATTGCCATGGTGATGCTCACCCAATCACTCCCTGCTTTCACACGCTGTAGGCTCTGTAGGCGGGTGTGGCTCTCTCTCCCTTAGTCAGACATCTATCTCTCTCAAGTTATCAAGTTTAATGATTGTCAAAAAAAAAAAAAAAAATCCCATGAAAACACCAAAACAACGGTGACTTGATCCCATTTTCAAATACCGTCTTTATCGCTGAAGCCTGATGCAGCTTATTTGTCTGTGTCATAGTCCACCATTGTTGTCCAGAAACTTTTTAGCAAAAATGAAAACTGGGCAACACACTCTCTCATTACCATGAGCCATGCTGTGGTTTATTTTGAGTCAGTCCCACATACACAATCTCTATCTTGTTTGAGTAACATTAAACACAGTGCCCAACTTTCTTATTCTTTTTTAACAAAGGGACATGTATTCATCATAATTTTTAAAGATTTAAATGACTCTTGAAGGCTTTGACAAATATTGAGAGACGGACTAACACACAGCTGACTTTTAATGAAATTTTTGTTAGGTAAGAGGGGGGACCTTTTACATGTCTGTGCCTAAGGGCCTTCTGCCTCATAATCTGTCCATGCTGTTAAGACATGCCTTCCCCTCCACTCTAACCAATGCAATGCCTGAAAGTGCAGGAATTTATAGGTGATCTCTGTTACGCATATCTAGTGTGTCAAGCCCCTTTCCCAGAGAGCCACCAGTCTGGCTTTAGACAGACACAGCCCTTGTGGACTGACTTCAGTGCATCACTGTGCAGCTGAAAGTTACATTTTCAGTCCTTATTGAGGTTTAGATTTGCCTTGAATCTGAGGGTCTTTTAAATGTTATATAACTGTTAAAATGTATACAACCATACCAACATCCATCATACTATGGGATTTATAGTCATGCAAGTTGTCCATGACTGTGTCATGGCTATACTGTCAATTTGTCAGTTTCACAATTGTCTTTGGTAAACATGACAAAACTACAAAGGTTAACTCCTGTATTCTGTCCTCATTAGAGATGTGTTTATTTCACTACATAGCTGAACATCTTTAATGCATACTGATGTCAGTAGAGATTAAATGATCATTTCTGAGTATTTTTAATTCAGGACACTGTAATTATCTAACATGGCCAGTTTAACCTGCTAGGTTGTCCAGGGGCAAAATTGAGCAAGTTGGCTCCCACTAACCCCTTGTTCCTACCACTCTCTGTTCAATGTGGACAGTTTTTTTATGCTGGAATACTAGCTGGACTCAAAACCGCTATGTGTTAATTTATAGTTACATCTAAAAAGAAAACAAAATAAAAACTTTACTCAAACAGGACTAAATAGTGCATTTGTTGAAAACTATTTTCAGTCATGGATTTGATGCTAGTGAGTATTTATGGCAATTCCATGACAACCAAGCAAACTCAGGAAGGATCATGGGATACGTTCAAAGGCTCTCTAACAGCCACGGGTCAAAAAATTAATTAACATGGACAAAACCCCTTAAGGTGCTTTGAAAAAAAAAAGGAAATTTTAGCATCAACTCACGTCAACTGAGCCAACTCTCTATCTGCTGATGAAGATTCATGTCACCCAGTGCAACAATGTGGCTCACTGATGTGTTTTTAAAATAGTTTTTAGACAACAATGAAACTCTATGGCACAGGTGGAAAACCTTTATCAAGCTTTGCCAGCACATACAATGCTTGTTAATAGTCTCAGTTCATTATTGGTTTTAGTTTTTGGGGTTTTTGGCAATAAGGAAACACATAATATCATCAGACATATCATTTAATTTGTATTTATTTGCTTTGTATATTAAACTAAAGCCTACAAATACATTATATATCAATGCCTCTGCACTGAAACAGCCCTAACTGACTCAGTCCATGCACAGCTTCCAGTGGCTCAAACATCAGATAGTGTGAGTTCCTGGGAAAACACTGGGGACTGTTTCTTTGCAAATCATGTTTGCCATCAGTCAGCCTCTTCATAGGTCTTTTGTAAGCCTGTTTCTTACACAACACAAGCCTTCTCACGCTGACCTTTGTCCCTGATAGATCCTCACTTTGCTTTACCTCTCAGTCACAGAGGAGGGCAGAGTGACAAGCTGCTGAGGTCATGAAAAGGCGTCGGCTTGTGTAAAGAGTAGAAACCCCTGGGTGTAGTTGGTCTCGAAACCTGCTGTCATTCAGTTTCTGTGACACTGGGTGATGATGATTGATACAGTGTTTTCATGTGACAAACCAGTAATGTGAGGAAAATGTAAAGCCTACTTCATTGACAGTAATGTATGTTACTGGGCTTGACCTGTAGCACATACAGTACAGAAAAATCCAACCTTAGGTTTCCTCCTATATGCTGCCTGTATCACAGTCATTTTGTTTGCTGCCATGGTAACCACAGATGCATTATTTACCTTTCATAACAGACACTCCACTGGAAGATACCAGGACAGACAGACAGACAGACAGGATTAAATCTTGATAAAACAGGTGAACACTTTCTTCTAGTTGCTTTTTTACTTCCTTCTTCTTTAATGGTCAACTTGTTTTTTCTACTATATCACAACACTCACTCCCAGACCACAGGTTAATAGGGAATGATTGCGAAGGAGAAAGTAATTGAAAAACTACTGTTCTAATTAGCTATTTACTTTCTGACTTGTTTCTTCTTCACAGTTGACCGCCGGCCTGCTCTTACACCGGCTCCCTGACGACGACGCCAGCTGTCTGATGCAATCTGGGAACTCAGTGGCAGTGAGGAGTCACAAGTGATTTAAAGGGAAAATTCAAGGTGAATCACAGTGCATTCTGGATCACTTTGACAATCCATGATTTCAAGCTAATGAAACAGGAGAGCAAAGCATTTTCCTTCTTAATAATTTTGACCAGATACTATTTATGTTATAAAAAGATACAGACATCCATCACATGGCATGCTGTGTTTCTGAATGTTTCTGTGCTTAACTGGATAATATTCTACTTGCACACTACTGAGGCATGTGTGCAAATAATGGATACACATAACAGATATGAGTTGCAATATTTCAAAGGACAGAGCCCCTTATTCATAGCAAATTTAAACGGTCTTGCCAGACTTGCTTTTGTTCTAACTACATTTAACCACAAATACTCAAACCAGAACTTGAATAAACTGTTCAAACCTGCCTGCTGGGTGTGACTGTGACCTAGGTGAAGAGTTGAGGCATTAATTCATTCGCCCTATGAAATTTTAATTGGTGGGCATGATTTATATAATCTTACATTTTGACTAAATGCTTTGCCACCATCAATTTATTACCAAATGGTGGGGGTACAAAAATAGTATTCAAGGCAAAACTGTGTTTAATCTTGACTCTTAATATTAATTGTGTAATAATTATCTAAAGATTAAGCAAATGTATGTATGTCTTATGACAGCAAGTATGAGCACATCTGTTGGAACAAGCCTTGGAAAGCTTAGATGCAGCACCTGACCATGTGCCGTATCAATGCTGGCAACATACAGACAGTGCATGAAGACCCCTTTTCACAGCCAGCAGTGCAGGTCAGGATATATTACAACAGTAACGACTTCTTTCAACAGGAAAGAACGTAAAGGGTGACATCCTGTTTATGGCCGAACCTAACCACACAACAAGCCTTCTCTCATTTTTACAGACTCAGAAGAATTTACACTAAAAGGCTAACTGGTGAAAAGTTTCCATTCATATCTTAATAGCACCTACATCAAGGAAGACAAATCTTAAATGGGTTAAGGTTTCATAAAATCTAAATGGATGTTTTTTTTTATTACAATGAACTGTCTCTTTTTTATGGTAGTGAGTTGATGGAATACATTTTAACTTTCCAACACAGTCCTCTCTCTCAAGTACATGTTTGATTTACCACTGTACACTCTATAGGCTAAGAACTAAGGCATCTATTTCTGTCATTAGACATGGCGTTCTCAGATGAACACTTTTGTGTCCACAGTAGGCCAAATTATTATAAATAGTAATGGTTAATAGGTTGGGAAATCCCATGGCTTCAGCTCCAGTTCTGAGCTGCTTGTGTAGATATTAGCCAGCAGTAGGGTGACTTCTATAGCTCAGGTTCACATTTCCTGTTGTTTCATCTGATATGTAGAGCAGCCAAAATATCAGGTTTGAAAAAACTACAGCACTCAAATGCTGCAGTTGAAGAGACACTGATGTTTTGTCTCAGCAGAGACCTGCACAGGCAACTCTTGAAAGTGAGACATCGACTTAATGTACACATTGAACATTCTTGTTTTGAGAATCAATCTGATTTTAACATTTTTAACTTACCATCTATTTTTTTTAACTTATCAATGTCATGTTACAACAGAGAAAAACATATCACAAACATCAAAACATAAGGTTTTTTTTTTTTATTAATTTTTTTGTGTTTTTTTGTTAGTTTTTTGTTTTGTTTTGTTTTTTTGTTTTTTGTTGTTGTTGTCTTTTTTTTTCTTTTGGGAAGAAACCGGAGCACCCGGAGAAAACCCTGCCAACATGTGGCTGTGGATGTCTCTCACAGTAGACATTTTAAATACAGTAGTGTGCCTGCATTCGATTTACAGGACTAACTGCCAGCTGAGTGTTAACGCGGCTTACTGAATGGAAAACTACTACTGTCATAAATGCAAACTGTGAGGAAGGTCTATTAATGGCATTCATCTCAAAGAAAACAAGTGTTTCTGAAAATGGGAATAATTATAAACGGGAGGATGGCATTTGGCTGCGCCTTCTGCACCAGGTAAAGGGCCTAGCTAGGCCTCTTCCCACTGCTGCAAAAAACCTGGCAGCTGCTGACTTCCTTGGGGGGGGGTCAGTGATGTTATCCAGATGCACTTTAAGATATTTCACAACAGCATCATCAAACGCTGTGTCATTTGATGCTATTGCAGCATTTAGCAGTCTATTTGAAGAGCCGAACTCCCTGTGGAGGTCTTTGATGACTGCCTTGTTGATTTTTTTAATGTTGTCCTTGGTGATACCAGAATCTTCAATGTTGACCTCTTTCTGCACTATGTCTGACAGCTTCTTGATTATGCTGTCAATGTCCAGTGACCCTAGGGATCCTCTCTCTCTCCATGAGACATTTATGATGAGCCTCATAAAAAGAGCAGTTATTAGGTCATTGGTCATCCCCTCTGAAGGAGACGACAAGCGACCCGTTGGCACTGCTACATGTCCCTTTTCTGGTTCATCAGGGGTAATCAATGGAGTGAACTGACGTTCTTCAGGAGTATGGTAAGAGGACACTATTTGCTGAGAGTATGTTTTAGAATTTTTATCTCCTGAAGCCAGCTTGTCTGAGATAAAATTGCGAGTATCAACATGCACCCTGACATTCAAGTCATCACAATCGTCATCACTGCAGAAGGATTGAGGTTGTGATGCCTGAGCAGCACAGGATGTTGTCCTCTGCCTGTTACTGGCTTCTTCTTTTTTTGAGTTCAGTATGTCTGTGAACAGGTCTTCTATGTCTGTTAGCACACCAGACACTTCCTCGCTGTGATTTGTTTTTGCTATTCGTTCGTTCTCCATCCAGAGAAGCACCTGCTGCAAGAACTTTTCCACTGCATCTTCTGTCATGGCATACAGAACTTCAGGAGAAAAGTGTGACTGAGCGTCACCCCCTTTACTCTGGAGTTCAGAGATGACAGAGTCAGACAGACACCTGTCGCTTGAAACCAGGGGCAGTTGATATGTGCAGCCAACCATCAGATGATCGTACATTTTGTTGACCAGTTCCCTTGAAAATGCCCTGATCTCACCACTGGACTTGAAGTTTTCCAGTGTTCTTCTGGCAAATGCTGCAGGTCTCTCTGGTTGGTAGAGTTTGTCATACAAGCTGTCAATGTCAGTTTTGATGCTGTCAAGAGTAACATAAGACTCCTTTTTTATCACATCAATGATTGTTGTCCGGCTGGTTGGAGTTAAAGTTTTAGGAGTTTGAGGCCTAGACCTTGGGTGGTCTGGCATAACTCCTGGCAAAATCTCCTCACAAACTTCAGAAGAGTCTTCAGCTCCCATGAGTCTCGGAGAGGACGCTGAATCCTGTTCGAGACTCACCAGGAACTTTGACTCTTTACTCTTAAATGCACCCCTCAGGTCTGCCACTGTTTTTTCAAACTGTTTAAGGACAAACCTGCAAAAGTTGCACTTGCGTAATGTTTGGTTAGCATTGGTGGAGTGGGCTGTGGGTTTGACTTGTGAGGTAAAAAACTCTCTCACCTTGTTGTGAATTAACCCCATGTTAAAATGGGGCCTCGGTAGGTTGCTTTTCGCACTGCGTTCAGCAACATGTCCAAAGTCATGATGGAGGCTATTCTGCACATCTCTGACAATATCAGATGCTGCATAATGAGCATCCAGAGAAAGGCTGACATCCATGTCTGGTGTTTTGCCGGACCATTTCATGAGAATGTCTGTCACAGCTTCAGTGGCTGAGGGCACAGAGATCTTGGATTTTATACTCTGAGATGATTCAAGGGGCCCTCGTTCCTTTATTTCAAGGCTCGGTGACATTGACCCAGAGCTTCTTAATTGGGAAATCTCAATGATTTTTGCCCTCCAACAATGTCCCAGGCACTCGGAGTTCAGCTTACCCAAATATCTTCTCAGACACCTGATAGCATGAAACACCATATAACGAAGAGACGTTGTGGACACGGAGCCAGTGACAAAAACAGCAGGCTGTGACGGCCAAACGTTGTCGACGGCAGCAGATGCGATGGAGTTCACCTTCTGTAAAACTTCCTTCTCAACAAGTGCTGCCAGTTTTTCAGCACTGTCACATTTGTCCTGTGACATGCCGAGAGCAGCAGCAAAGCTCTCAGAAAGGGAGTTTTCCAAATATATATTGATGTCCTCCAGCGCTGCCCTTACGTCATCCTGGGATGTTTTTCTGTGCATGTCCCCCTCAAACATTGGTTTGACAAATTTCAGGACTTCTGTAGAGACTGTTTGTACTATCTCTATCACCATATCAACCAATCTAGATTCTGTGGCTGAGTCTGGAGTCCCTGCAGCTAACATGTTCCATTGCACTGCAGATAATTTTTCAAAAAAATTGTTGATAATGGGCAGAAGAGCCTCTGGTGTGATTACAATAGCGGATTGCATGTCGGATCTGGATTGGGCCATTGTTGATAACACTTTTTTCTTCTTTCACAAGCTTTTTGAAAAGTTGTGTAAATATTTAGTTGAGTTTGAATCCTGCCTTCCGTAAACGTTGAGTTTGAATTTTGCTTGTGGTCTTGAGAGATGGGGTGTTATAAATTCGGTTCCTTTGAACTACTGACGACACGTGACGTCACGTAGTCCTTTGTCACAACGGACAACAATGCAAGTGTTGACGTCATTTCACTCACATGTGTGTGTGTGTGTGTGTGTGTGTGTGTGTGTGTGTGCGCGCGCATGTACACGAACACTCGATAGCGCGTGCGCACTAGCAGACACAGGCATGAGCCAGTATCACATTTCGGTGACCTCATATTTACAGATGTTTTTTTTTTTTTTTTTTTTTTTTTTTAATGAAATTCAAGCGCTGACACTGAAGTTGCTTGGGAGCTGTCAGCTAATCCCTCAAAAATTAATAAGCACAGCAATTTAAGCAATCTTTAACATTTTAATTTGTGGAATAAAATTTGGAATTTTAATGAAAATATTATCTAGTATGATCACTGATTTATCCATGTCCCCAGCTAAAGCGTGAATTAAGACTTATGATCACTAGTTACAGCGCGCCACATACAGATTAGAGTCATTAGTCTCAGTTACGAGCTAAAAAAAAAACAGTCTGTTTCATCGTGCGTTAAATTATTTTTATTTTGCCCCGGAAGTCACCCAATGAACGATATTTTTGGGCAGCAAGGAAGCACAGAAAAGGGATTGACAACCAAAACACTAAGATGTGGGTGTACGTAACGGCTAATCGATTTTCGTTCTGGACTGGGAAGACAGAAATCAGATGACGAGCCATTTCCCGTTTTTTCTCTTAAAATAAGAAACCGGAGACAAAAAATGAGCCGTTTTCCGATTTCCTTCTTTCCGGGGCAAAATAAAAATTATTTAACGGTTTTTAAGCCCGTAACTGATTTGTCATTTCTCCGTGTTAATATAAAAACACTAGTCCTTTTTTGTTTTCCGATTTTACTATTCCAAAACAAAAATCGGAAAACGTCTCGTTTTTGTTTCCGGGTTTTTATTCCAAAACGAAAAACGGAAAAATGCTCATCGTCTGTTTTCTGTGTTCTGTTTTCCCACTCCAAAACGGAAATCGGTTCTATGTACATGGACCGTGCCTCCCTAATTATCGACCTGACCACTGTCGTCTACATCAGTATCTTTTGGGGTTGGGAATGAGAGGGCACGCAAAGGAAAAAGCTACACATTTGTACGGAGCACAACATGAATCTTTTGCACACAACACAATAGCTTGTGGGGACAATTTATTATTTTGTGTGTTTGTGTTTTATTCATATTGTTGTATTATAATTAGGGTCTAGATAACGTTCAGTAATAGAATGAGTTGAACTGGTCTGTGAAAAATTAGTGGTATTTATTAGACAACACTGTACATTTTGCTGTATTGTGATTGAAAATAGCGTTAATGGCTTAGACAGGTTTGGCTGATTAAGAAGACTTCCATAGCCATCTTATTTACAGTAGAGTTAAAGAGGCACTGATTTCAGAGACAAATCAAATCATATTCTACTACAGGCTTTCCAGTTATTAGACTTGCAGATACACAACACTTAAATATTTTCTCTCATTTTGCCTCAGAAGGACATTTACAGAGCGATTGGAGCTGCTGATGGCGAGAGGTTGAATAATAAATGAGAAATTAAGCTATTTTTTGAACCTCATTATTCTTGCTCTGTGCTTAAAGTATTAACTTTTTAACAATCATTTTATCAGAATATGAGTTTGGATGGTTTCACTGATAAGTGTAGATGTGATTCCTTGTATTGTAAACCTCACTGTATTTACTTAGTGGCTTTTGACAACTAATGGACAGACTCTTAAAGTGGAGGGTGGTCTCCACTTCACACCGCACGGTGGTGGGAGGTCGTCTCATGACAATTAGGCCTCTGTGCTCCAGTTCACAGCCCATCTCTCAGTTCTAATTAGAGGTAATTAAAACACTCTACTCATCTGCTCTCCCTTACACACAGACACATGCAGCTGCAAGTACGCACCAGGATTTCAATAGGGTATATGCTCTAATTAGATCCAACAGAGAATGTCACTGAATTATCAAGTAGGCTTTAGACTCTCCTCCTGCATTTCAGTAATGTCAGTGTGCTTTTTCCTTGTGGCTTGCGTTGTTTTCAGCAGCACTGATGTGTGCTGAGCTGCTTCCCTATTTATCTGTGCCCACACTGGAAATCAGCTTGTGCACATTTGCATGCACTGCTCTTTAAACAGGGGTGATATGCCGAGGCCTGTGTGGACAATGTACTGCGTAAACTGTTGTGCCTGTGTGTGTCCGCAGTAGGTAGCTTGGTATGCAGGTTGCATTCGCTCTCTCATTCTTTGACTGCTTATATGAATAATACATCACCTGTGCTCACTAAGTGCACATCGCTGTAGAGATTCACAACACCAATGCTATATATATTCTGTATATGTGTGTGTGTGTGTGTAGTTGTGTGCTCATGTACATGTCTGTCTTTCTGTCAAACAAGATATGTTTACTGCAGCCATCACTGTGTAGCATGACCTTCATCAAAGTCAGCTGAAATATACTTAACAACCCTCTCCTCTCCTCTCCTCTCCTCTCCTCTCCACCTTGTAAGAGAGAAAATGCAGTTTATACTGTGGCACCCTGAGACAGATGAATAATCATTCTGTGATGCCCAAAGGGTAGAGAGAACCTTCATATTCCTCAGTAGTGAATGTTTTTCTTGACCGTCCAAGATCGGCGCATGTTACTCCACACCATTACATTTCATTCTCCCAGAGGAGGAGGAGGATGAGGAGCAAGATACAAATCACACATTTCTATTCATGTAGAAATGTACACACCAATGACCTCTGCAGGTTATATTCAGATGTAAGGAGGAGTTATGTGGTGACGACTGACAGATTTGTCACCACAGTCCCTAGCTGCCAATAGCAGGATGTCTTCTCTTCTTTGACACAAGCTATCCTCACTGACAAACTGTAATTACTTCTTCAAAAAAATGCCTTTTTATTTTTTATTTTTTTAAAGCAGAGCTCGTCCAAAAACAACAATGATGAGAATAAAAATGATGAATGAGAAGTTTGTGTCAAACTGATGTGCTTTATCATAAAGGTGCAAATAGGTTTTCACTACATAAGTCTGTGCATTCTTTTACATAACAGTTAATATTCAATACAATGACTGTATTTGGTGTAATTCTGATGTAATGATATTTGCAAAATAAATCTCCCAAAATCATTATATAAACTATATGGCTAAATGGCTAAATGCTGTGCACACATAAGTCCTGCTTGGTGCAATTATCTTGTCTCTCCTGAAACTGCCTCTGAGGTGATATTTCATGTGAAATATATTGAAATGCATTCAAAGTCACACATTCTTACAGAGAAAACAGAACAAATAGAAAACCTGCATGAGATTTATTGAGGTTAATAGAGATGCAGAATACCTTTCAAACTGTGTCCTCTGTGATGTGTGTCTCCTCTCCATTTCCCACCCACTCTGCTTTCATAATGTATAGAGTCTGCTCAGTACCACTTCTCCCCCCTCGCCTCTCCATCTCTATTTTCACTCACTCTGTGTTTCTCTCAACTGACTCAGCCTTTCCAGGGATTCTTGACAGTCAAACATGTTCAGGCACACACATATGCACTGGCTCATCACTGGCAGAAAATCACAAGCCGTGCCTATTTTTCCCCGTCAACATCGCTCCCCACATCCTGTTCTTCTAAATTAACGTGCCTATACACCATCTTTTTGCATACACACACACACAGATACAACATGCCGCAGCACCTCTAGCCTCGAAGCGCCGGCTGCTGAGCATCATTCCACCTCACTGCAGAGTGGAGTGGCAGTTGGCTGCAGAAGAGCCCCGAGCGAAGCGCATTCTGGCAAGATTTTGTGCCTCTCTATCGGGCTGCTCCATCTGAGCCAGAGAAACATGTTAGGGTAGCTGAGGGGAAGGGAGGAAATGAGCAGGGGGCTGGAGATAAAATGGAAGACCGCTGTGGCATTGGCACCGGTGGTGTTGGCGTGGTCCAGTGATAGGTCAATGTCAGACAGAGTGAAGTTACCACAAGGTGCTGATGTAGAGGCTGTCTCCATTAATCCTGAACAAGAAATGCAAGGAAGCCAATCTCCAACTCAGCACTACAGAGAACAAGAGCAAATCAACCAAGAAAAATCAATAAGGCTTGTCAGGAGGAACAATTGCACTTAGGCAATATGACAATGTTATAGTCATTCACTTAATGTCTAAAAAATTAACACAAACACAAATGTAATGTTTGGTCTCAGATAACATGTGGTAGTATTTAATGTGGAATTTGGTTTGATAAAGTAAGAGGACTTGGAGTTGCATTACAAATCTGGCTCACATGTGGCAGCATCATGAAGGTGTAGTGGAAAACATCATAACTGAAAATCTGAAAATAAACATGCTGTGGTGTGAGTGTTGGCCATTTGAATAGTAGACAGCATGCTTGTTTTGCAAAGGAACAACTGATCATATAAAATTATGAAAGCAATATATCAGTGATGCTAGCTTTGTCCATGTTTGTGTGAATCAGACGAGTTTAAAAATGTGCCCCCAGAGTTCTGTTATGGTGCCCATTCATGCCCTGAAAGCTCATTGTTGAAGTTTGCACACTCAACAGAGGTGAGAGGTGCGAGGAAATTTAGGGTAATATACTAAACAATATCAGGCAATCTTCAGCATATGATGTGCCAGTTCACCAATAAGATTAAAGAAAGGCCACATATCTGTGGCAGTATTACAGATTTTCTCAATAAGGAGTCGTATTACAGTTCTCAAAGCTGAAAAAGACAGTCAGCTCAAACATGACTGTCTCCTGAAAATATGAGTTATGTAATTCAGCAACAGCATTGTTCAAGCAGAGAATATATGTCTTTGATTTGAAATGATTATACAGTTGGCTGTTCGATCCACTGATTCACTGTTATTTTACAGTGCATTAGGAGGAAAGGGGGAAGAGTGAAAACAGCATAGAAAAAGTTGAAATATCCCACACCGGAAGATGAAAGCTGTTGTGATTCAACCTTGTTGTAGCAGAGTTTGGCGATAGTGTGGAGGATGGAAAAGGTGTTACACAACAAGTGGGCTTCCAATACACCCACACAGGGTGCTACAGTACCAGAGACTCAGCCAAATGAAACAGTGATAGGAGTAGGCTGAAGCGCTTCTTTTTTTTCTCTCTCTCATTTGCCATCTGTCTCTATCTCATTGTTTCATTTTCTTTCCCTCAGTATATGTACGATGATATACAACATACCCCCTTTCACCATGAAAACGCATGCAGTGTCACCACCGGAAAAAACGCCCCTTTATCTGTGTAGTAAGCATTGTTGCTGTGGTACACACCCAAATACCTGCACCCAGTGCACATGTTGTCAGGGGATCAGACAGGAGGGCTGACGGGGCTCCTGTGTCAACCTGCAGAGATGAGACATTTGCCAGTTCTGCACAGGAATGCAGCCAAGAATGAAGGTAGAGAGGAGAGCGTAAAAAGAGAGCGAACGCTTAATCCCAGGGAGAGCACATGATAAGGACATGTGTGTCCTGAGGGAAGAGGCGGAGGTATGCTGCATTTTGTAGTAGAAGCTGGAAGCAAAACCCATGCATGAAAACATGCTGTACACATTCAACATATGTTTAAACCCCTAGAGTTCTGGTTAGCTTAGCTAAGATAAATGGTATAAAAGCATTGACTCCTGTAGCAAATTTATGACAAATCACCCATATTTTACATTGCACCAAACTATTTTGCAAACTGCTCTGGTGTATTTTAGAGATTTGGATGCATCCCATCTGTTGTTCCAGACATCAATTGGTTTGCACTGATTTCTGCACAAAGCAGATTCTCAAAACTCACTTGAGTTTTGTAATTCATTGGAGTGAACGTAAAGTCTGGATTCATTTTTGTCTGTGTGTCTCCATTATGTTAGCTCACAACAGTGGTGTGATTTGAAGATTCACTGAGACAGATCACATGACCCAGGCTCAAGTTTTGGGAGTCTGCCAACTGATTTTAGTCCTGTGAGAACAAATAAGTAGAAAACAACAGATGCCTGGAACTGTAACAGAGAGAGAGAGAGAGAAAAAAAGATCAGCAGAATTGGAACTGAAAATAACACAATGGTATAGCCTTCAAGTTGATATTATCGGGGGGGGGGGGGGTGTACCTGTATGTAATTCTTTCTAGACAATAAAGTTGCTCAAGCATGGAGTCTGGCTGTCATATAAGCCTCTCCCTTCCTCCTCTGTAGTGAGAAATGGAAAGTTACTAAAGCTGGTTTTATGATACGTCAGGGCCACTCCCTGAGGTTTACTCAAAGGTGAGGTGTACGGCATGCTGCTGTGCCCCTGGTGCTCTGTAATGTGTGTAACAGGGCGTGTCCCATGTGCGGCTGCAGCACAGATGACCAGCTTTGACTAAGATGACTAATAAATGCAGGGATTTTGCATGGAACAAACAAAATAGCAACAGTTTGACCAAGAGATGGTCATAATTGCAAAGTGTACAATTCTGTATGGATGACCTTTTTTTCCAGCGTCTTTGGGTATTTTATGAGTCATCAGAGGGCAGGGCTCAACCACTGGGCCAGTAGGCAAATAGACACTGCCCTGACTGTGCTACGACATGCCTGAAGAGAAAACTCCTGCTCCCAAATCTAAGATGAATAACGGGGATGTGATTTTTTAAATAGATTTAGGTACAACTGTGACAAACATCTCAACAGAAAGGAACTGATGATGACTTTCTGCATCTATGATGTAATAAGAAGGGACATGTTCCAGAATTCCTTTGCAAAATGACGTCATTAAAAAACGTCCAGTAAGGCCTCAGCCAGAGGTCCATTATCTCTGATCCACTACAGTACATCATGTCAAGCCCTCAATCTGCCCCAGTACAGTACACCACCAGCAGGGCTGAGATCTTCCCAGTCCTGGCCAGAGGGGCTTTTCCAGTGCGGCGGGGCGTTTGGCTCCAGACCTGCAGTGATGATGTCAGCTCACTGCATAGAGGTCACAAACTCAATTATTCACAGGCATGCCTCATTTCAGATCAATATATTGACTGATAGGTTCGGAGTGTATTCCAGTACACCAGTTATAAAACAGTGCAGTGCAGTTGCTGAGCTGTGCTGTGCTGTGCTGGACCATTAAAGCTGTGGTTTCCTGGTGCTCGCTGAAGGTGTTAACACACCAGCATTTTAGGTCTCGTTTGGTTTCTAGTACTAACCACAAGTCAGGTCTTGGAAGGGAGAGAGCTGAGGAGAATTATTATCTGACAAAATGAAGAAAGTGACCCTTCTTTTTAATTTGCAAATTATCAATAAAAGCTGCAGCATGTGAGCTTAATAAACACACTTTCACACCGTACAGTGCTTCGCGCAGTCATTAGCATGGGCTACATGGAATGGTTTGGGGGGTTGGTGTTAATTATTAAGTGGCTGAGTCAGTTCCAGAGCTTTGCAGGCAAACAGCAGCAGAAAGGTCAACGGGAACAGGGCGCTGAGCTCATTTCTGATGATTAAAAAGCACCCTGCTATCATCTGAAGCTAATATTTTGATGCCACTGTTATGCGACGCATACACACACACACACGCCCACTCGCTCACAAAATCACTCGCATGCACGCACATGCTCACCCACAGCCCCTCGGCCTGCAGTTACGTTCTCGCGGCTCGGGTTAAACAGAGCAGGCCATCGTGAGTTTTCACCCCCCCTCCTCCCTCGCTCCCTCCCCTGATTATTCTAACTGACAGTGCACTCTGTCTTTTCTGGGTTGCCTCTGCATGCCTCTGGGGCACAGATTGGCACAGAGATAAACTTAGCAACAGCTAGCCGGGTCACACTGCAGCCCTAATAGAGAGAAGGAAAGAGTGAATTGTTGCACCAGAATATATGAAACACAGCAGGTAAAACAGGTCAGTTCTCTGTTGTTTGTGTTGGCTTAATGAGCATTTTACTGGGAACAGCGATGACTAAAGAGTAAAAAAATGAACTAAAGCGAAGAGATAAGAATATTTCACACTTGAGTACGCAAATTATCAACAGCACAGGAATAATAGGACATTTTTAAACTTGTTCGCATTCTTGCTGGAAGTTCTATGATACTACTCTTATGTGTGTGTGCTAACTGTGAAGCTAAAGCTAACAGCTGACTAGCCTAGCTTAGCAAAAAGACAACGTAGGGGGAAGCAGCTAGCCCTGGCTCTGTCTGTTTGTAGCTTCCTATTTAGAGTGTGGTATCAATCTTCTCATCTACCTCTCAGCAAGAATGCAAATGAGCAACATCTCCCAAAATGTCAAACTATTCCCTCAACCTGCACGTGTGTGTGTTTGTAGAGGGGTGTATTTGAATGCCTCCTCAACCACACCAAGGCACTTCAGCTCAAGTGTTTGTTGTAGATAGCGTTGAGCTGCTGACATTTCCTCTACAACGTTTCAGTTCCATCAGAGAACATACGAGAGCCCCACCACCACCCCACCACACCCACTCATGTCAGTGAGCCTCTTTATCTCCATATCTATATTTTTATTTCTCTCTAATGTGGTTTATTATCATTCCATCAATGATCTGCTTTCTCTTCCCTCTCATATTACAGATTCCTGCTCTTTTGCCTTTCTTACCTCCTGCTGTGGTCTTGTCACCATAGCAATGTGAGCCGCCTGCCCACGCTTTCTAATTATCATTTAAAAACAATGGCTCCATAGAATAGAGCTGGAAACAGAGAAGATATCCAGAGTATCTTAAGTAAACTTTCAAGCACCACAGTCATTGAATTAAAACGTTTTGCTCTGTGTAATTAGATGTTGCTTTATGATGAGTCTGTGGCCAGAAAAAGAAAAAGTGGGTGAAAATTGTCATTATCATTCACTATATCTGTAAAATTTACTGTGTTATTTACTAAAAGCTATATTTGTAACAGGCATGAAGCCAGAACTGGTACAAATATCCTGTGGCTATAAACACACAAAGGATATCCCTGGAGGAAGTACTGCCACACTGTCTTCCTGGAAACAATGCTTCAACAGGAAGTGATTTATGACCCAAATATGGAAAATCTGATAAGACGTTACTGCTTTGTTACTATAAGTGTTACAGCAGCTTTAAAATCAAATCCTTTCATTAGTCATTTTGATTTTAAAAACACATTAACCACAGTATGGTAATGAAATCGCTGTGGTGATGACAGGAGCATCAGACAATTTCTGTCTTAACTTTAGGCTATTGTCTGCTCTGAGCCGATTATGCAACACTATCAGACTCACCCAGATGGAGATCTGCATGGTCTTTATCTTTTACACTTGTGATGAATGGTTTTCTTCCACAGGCACAAAACTGTCGACACAAAGCTTTGTTTCACTGAGGTAATCTGGCTAAAAGGCTAAAAGAAGCACAGACGGCAGAGGAGAGAGAGGGAGAGAGAGGAGAGAGAGGGAGAGGCTTCAATCTGTGTCCAGGCCTCGGGTCACGTTCTGCTCTGATGACGGGCTCTCTGCTCTCGTTTCTATTTTCCGCTCTCCTCTCCTCTCTCTCCTCTCCTCCTCTCTCCTCTCCTCCTCTCTTCCTCTCCTCTCCCCAAGGTGACCCTGCTCTGTGATGATGCAGCAAGAGACTAATTCGCACCAAATTCTCCTCCTCTGTCATCTGTTGTTGTGAGTCCTCTTCTGTTGTCTACCATTTTAATCTATGGCCTCTATACCAAATACGATCATTGTTCTTTTAAGCTTATTCAGTCTATTATGTATGTGTGACTCAGTTCATTTGTACATCCTGCCGAAGCATATAAATAAATAAAAAAAAAAAAAAACTGTGATTATAATACAAACTGGTTATACTGTACACATAACAAACAAATTATGTACATTAAATGTGTATCTTGTGTCCCCTATCATGTTATGTTCATCTGATCTGATTGTACAAATAAAGTCATGTCATATTAATTTACACCGTATGCATATTTCAAACACAGTATATGTCATCAAATGCAGTTAAATGTAGGTTGACGCTGCAGCGTAGGTAATTGTCTGTCTGTCTTGTAGTGACATGGAACAAACTGAGCGACGAATCGTTAAGTCTCTCAAACAGAAAATGAGGTTTTTCATCGTCTCTGAGGAGCTGTGGGCTGTTAGCAGGTCAGTTACATGCAGTGTGCCCACAAACATTATGGTCAGTAATTGTGCTGACAGTAACAATGATGAATGTGTTGGTTTTTTTTAGCCACGCTTGCTGCATGGCTCCGGGGATAGCGACGTCAGTCTGTTGGTAGTGCTGTTAAAAATCTCTTTTCCTTCAGAGTGAGTCTGTTGCTCCTCTGAGTTTTGATCTAGTCCCATTATCAGGGCTAAGATTAATGCAGAGGAATACAATAGCTTACAATAATCCTGCCTTTATGAGGATTATAATGTTCAGTTTATCATGAAACTGTTTTATATTATTTATATCAACTGGTGTACTAAATAACAGCATCATTACATTACATCCTCCAAAATTATCATACAGTTGAATCATCACCTCTCTGACACAGCTTCAAAAAAAAACTAAACTTTACACCCCACATGAAGGTAGGATTTATTACAGAGCTGTTGTATTCATTTTAGCTAGCTGGCTGAATGTGCATCCATTACTGTGCAGTGAGTGTAGCTGCTAATCTCAGCATTTCCCTATGAAATCCTGTCACACCCAGAGCCTTAAATGGTCTGCATCCTGTCATGTCTGCCAACCTGCCTCTCTCAGTGTCTCGTTTTCTCTCCTCCTCCCTATGACTTTGACTGTTGCTAGAGGAAAAAAAAGGGGAAAAAAAAGAAAAGAAAACAGACGGACATGCTCACTGGCATCCCTGTGTGAAATCTGGGCAGTGAGGTCATGTGGCGCATGCAACCGAACAAGAGAGAGAGAGAGAGAGAGAGAGGCAGATGACGAGAGTCAGAATCAGAGACAGACAGGATTTGGGGAGGTAGGCAGGGGGGGGGGGGTAGGCAGACAGAGGGAGGATGCCAGCAGAGTGTGTCACCGCCGACTGGTCAGTAATCTGGCTGACACCTGGTACTACACACACACACACACAAATAAAAGGGTGAGTCTGTGTCTTCATTGTGGCTTCTACTGTTAACAATACAGATTTGTTTTTCTCTCTAATCGTGAGTCTTGATGTGACTCCGTCGGTGCTATTTACATTCCACCACGACAGCTGTCCCAGGGCGTTAACTGGGCTGATAACTGGAGCACAGTTTGCACCGGCAGACACAATGAGAGAAACCAGACAGACACCAAGACAGGAAGGTGTGACTGTGGGCAGGTGGGTGATATGATATTTTATGTGTATATCCCAAATGAATCTGCAAAGGTAACAAAATAAGGCACATATAAAAATTAAAACATCTTGCTTTTTAAAAAATTATTTCTTTTTTATTGTTTATGATTCAATATCTCCCAGTTTTACAGTCTTCCTCAGTGGCTGGAGACATGAACAACCTTCATGACTAAGCAAACTCCATAAGCTGAGGAGGAAGTCTGTGAAGTAAGGTAGAAAGCAGGCGAACAAACTAAGGTCAGAAATGAAGTAAGATAAATATGCAGTCTACTGCTAGTGCATTTATTACTATACAACTTGGCCATTCAATAATTGTGATAAAAAATGTTTTGAGCAGAATTTACAGAGGTCGACAAAATCAAACAATATCCAAGAAGAAGCCTGTCATGAAAGCAGATAGATAGTTCCCATTGTTTCTTAGTAGAAGAAGTAGAATCATAGTCTTAACAAAGTAAGGAAATACATGAATTAAAGGGTTTTGAGAGAGATGGAAAAAGAGAAAAAAGACAGATAGGAATGAATGCATTATTCAGTGATAAATCACACTCATTTGCCAGGAACAACATAGACAGAAGAAGAAAAAATGCAACAGATGTGTTATGCGATGTCTCACTGAGGCTAATTTGTAGCCCTCATTTCTTGTTAGGATTTTAAATGTAAGTATACATGTGAGTGTAAAACAAGCAAATAGATAAAACAGACTGTAAGCTTGTGTGTACGCTTATAGTGACTGTAAGTATACACAGTAACAGTAAAGTCATTTAACGTCCACATCTGTGTTGTTTAACTCATTGCTTCACTTGAGCACTTCCCATTCTGATGGTGTGATGAATACATTCATGCACTGAGTCGTCAGAACAAAGGAAACCAGAGGAGGTGTTATTCTTGGACCGGACTCGTTGTGTGTTCAGTGAAGTCGACCATATTAACGCCCAGCACTGCCCTCGTCATGGTGATGAATGCAGCCTCCTTCCCCTTGTAAGTGGGTGGGATCGGTCCCGGTTTTCACGGCGTGACTGCTGTGAATGCATGTCAAGCAGCCAGCACGCAGCGGTTCCCATGGTTACCAGCAGCAAGCCGGCGTCTTACAAATGCAGGGAGGCGGCTGGAGGAATGGTTGTGGGGTGGGGTGGATGAGGGGAATTACATGGGAACATCTGTGTGAGTGGTGTGGTGGTGAGGATGAGGAGGAGGAGGAGGAGGAGTGAATGATGTTGTTGCTGCACTTCCCCTCTTGATGTCCTGTTTCCTGTTTCCTCCCTTGTGTGGAGCAGAGGATCTGTTGATCCTCCTCCTCCTTTCTCCTTTTGTCTACTGGTTTTCTAATTGATCTGTCTGCCATATACATGTCCTATATGTCCTCATCTGCCCCTGTGTTTGTGTAGAGCCATGCAGCACACGGTGGATTTCTAATTAAATAGATCCTCAGCGGTGGCAGAAATCATTTTGTAGTCATCGAGGGGAGGTTTCAGGTTACAGACAAAAAAGGAAAAGCATGCAACTGGGACACAGAGGATGAATCAAGCAAGCACCCCTGGGTGTTTAGGCAGCTCATTACCCAGTAAATGCTGCCCCTTAGCCCTCCTCCTAATCTGTGATAATAAACCCAGGTTTTTGTTTTTTTTTTTGTTTGTTTGTTTGTTTGTTTTGCTTTGACTGGGACACAAACAGATCGATACCAAACCCCCACCTCCACACACACATACACACACTACCTCCTTATGCTCTATGCTTGAGATAAAAGAGCGAGAGACAGGAGGGGAGAAGAAGGTAAGAGGGGAGAGAGGGGTTTGGGGAGAGAGAGAGAGAGAGAGGACCAGGCAGCAACAGGGGAAACGAAAAACTGTGAAATATTCATGAGAAGGAGACAGGAGAACAGAGAGTGAAGAGACAAAGAGTCAGACACAGTGCAGCTCTGCATGTGCGAGAGAGAGAGAGTGAAAAAGCAGATTATTATCCTAATAAGAGGCCTCCCAGCTAAGAGGCCTCATATCAAACATAGTCTTTTATCTGCAGCGTCAGTTAAAGCCCGCTACTAATTTCCATAGACAAGAGCTTCTATACACTGTCCTACAGGAAGACATTTGCATAAAAATAGAGGGGTCAGGAGAGGCTCAGAGTATATAAAGCCCTCTTTGCTTGTGTGAAGCTGTGTGTGTTTGTGTGCATGTGGCAGCGCAGATGTGTGCGTGAGGCTCAGTTTCTTGCCTGAAGGCGCGACAGAACAGAGCAGAACAGAAGGCGTGTTGGAACAAATCTTTGTAAAAGATCAATGTTATACAACCTGTTCCTCTAACGACAGAGTGGAGGGGAGAGGATTTGATCAGTGCAGGTTGATTTCACATGAATGTTATCACATACCGCCCTCTCCTGGCATTTAGCTCACACTGCTGCTGCAGAGGGAGTGATCAGACTGATGGTGTGTTTCTTAAAAAAAAAAAAAAAATCAGGTGATATATTGAGAGGTGTACATCGTAAAAATGGCTTAGTCTAGATCACAGCTTTTGGTTTCATCATTCACCCTTTTTTCTCTTTCATTTTTCTTTTTTCAACAGTTCAACAGAGTTTTGTGCCTTTCCTTTTCTCTCTTTTTTTTTACTGCATTTAATCAATACTATCTGATTTCCAGTTGAACTTTCAAACACATGTTAAGTTACACTCAGTCATTCACTCTTGTTATTTCTGATTAAAACACACTGCAAAAACATCTCCAGTTATCTTTTCAACGCCTTGAACAAAGTATTCCTTTGTCTTTTCTTGTTTTGTATATGTAATGCACTCTTCTTGGCAAAACCAAGATATTGTTGCATAAGTAGTAAAAAACAATCTGCAGCACAATTACTAAGAGTCTGTTGTGATGCCATGTTGTCCTTGTGCAGACTCCACTAAAATTAGAATTGAATTCAAACATCTCCTAATTAGTTTTAAGGCCTTACACAACTTGGCTTCACCATATATCAGTACATTGTCATATAGGCTGTTACTTGGATGAAGAAACACTGAGGTGGATGAAGCTTTTACTGAATTAGTTTTTTAAATTACAATAAAAGTTTTGGCCAAGTTTAGTTTTGGAACTAAAAGCTAAAGAAACCTGATCTATACAGTATGTTGACATATATTGTACAGTGTTAATATTATTCTGTCAATATGCTCTGAACTACAACCCGCCCACAAATGACATGATTACATTATATAACACCATCTACATCACAAGGTCTGGTATACTAGAATAGCAGGCCCAAAGTTCAAAATATAAGTTGATGTTACCCGTGGTCACTGTCCTGGTGATTTTTCAACTAAAAACTGAAAATTACATGATGTAAAAGGTTTGTAAATTTCCCCCAAACTATAAGGACGCGACAACAAATGTTGCACAACACAACAACTGTTACACAAGACAACAACCTCATGCAACAGTCTCCTCCTGGGGCCAGCTAGCAAACTCTTAATAAACGTGTTTCATTGAATCTGATCTAATTTTTCCCTTCAAAGGTATTTTAATTATCCTTGTTCTTTTGGTTGTTTTGCTTTTTTATATGTGTGTATGTATATGTATACGTCTGTTGTTCATTTGTAACCTTTGTGGTCTGTGTACTTTCTACTTGCATACTTCTGTGCATTTACTGCCTTGTGCTGTCCCTCAAATGCAGCATGAAGCATCTTAAACCATTAAAATGCCTTTAATATGACTGGTAATAATGATTATGTCCAGCTATATTTATAGAACAAGTATAAACATGATGCGATCAAGTGATTAACAGCGTTCAAAAGTCACCAAGGTGGATGAAAACAAGAACATTCACACCGAGTGAAACCCTGACCCACATAAAAACAAAAACCGAAGGTGACGGTTGGCCTAATCCAGCTTGTCAACTGCAGTGATTTCTCTGCTCCACCCTGGGATGGACTAAGGACAGAGGTGTTGCTGGTTTGACTGGTCTGCGGGATCAGTTAACAAAAGACGTGCATGTAAAGATGTTGTTTTAGCAGCAGGTTTCACTCCCTCTGACCCCGCAGATCTGTCCGCATATTATAGATTGACACGTGATGCTGGGACAGAGAGAAGAAAGTCGAGACTTTTTACTGATGCAATCAAAGTGTTTATCAGTTATATAGACGATAAAGATTTAAAAAATCTGATAGGATTATATCAAGTAATATTTGGCTGAAGATTAATATCAATATTGATCAAGGATTGATAATACTTCTAATAACAAAATGCTGAAAGATTAGCCATCGTTGTAGAAATACTGAGGTCATGAGTGAGTTAAAAGCGTCTCAACATGTCCTATTGATTTAAGTCGAGTGCTTAAACATATTTTTACACATTTTTTCTTATGTCTCTTCTGTTGGAAATTTTAAAAAAGCTAAAAAATCCAGCAGGACAAACTACTCTCCAGCTATTTTGTTTACACTCTGCAAAAAGTGATTGACCTTTAAAATACCACTTTTAACTCCCAGTATGAAGCTCTGAATGTCTCTTCAGCCTCCCTCCATGCTGACAGAAAAACACAGAAGACATGACCTCAGTGCCGTGGATCAGATTGGATTATACTTTATTTCTTTGTTATTTAGTGCGACAGCGCTGATGAGAGACTTCCTGCTGTCTTTCCTTATTATATCATGTTACCACTGATACTAATTAATGTATGTAATATGTTGAGGAATATCATCACAATTATCCCAGTTTCTCACCCCTCTCAGACTCAGAGTCTTGGCCCTGGTTTCAAGTGAAACTCCTCTGTTTATTCCTGCTCTCTGTCGAGGCCTGACGCTGTCTTGTCACTTTGCCTCCAACCTCTTTTTCTGGGAGTTCTTTTTTTTTCCTTTTCCCTGACGCAGGGATCCTCTTCGACTCACTTATTCAGAATGAACTAGGGCGCAGTATCAAAACCGTTTCCCTCCCGAGGGCTTCTCAAAGCCTCCCCCTTTGCAAATGTACAGTAGCATATAGGAATGGGCTCATCGTTGTGCCGCAGTCAGTGCCCTCCTGCACGTTACAGGTGTCGCAGGAGAGGAAACAAATTGGTTTCACTGCAGCCGTTCCTTCACAACATGAAGATCGCAGCAACGGTTGGCTTGAAGACAACAGA
Source organism: Lates calcarifer (assembly GCF_001640805.2). NCBI lineage: Eukaryota > Metazoa > Chordata > Actinopteri > Centropomidae > Lates > Lates calcarifer. Next base: position 12,469,096 of record NC_066851.1, on the reverse strand, counting down.
AACTCCTGCAGGTTCATACATGCCTTCTGAGATCCTGCTGACTGTATCGACACAGGGAAATTAAATCTGAGACTCTGTGTGTGAGCATGTGTGTGTGTGTATATGTGTGTGTTCTCATAAATCACCTAAATAATTCCTCAGTGAAACTTCTCCTATATCAACTTGCTCCTCACTGCTTTGTTCTGATCTTTACATTTTTCAGTTGCTAAAAAGTGGTTTGGTTTTTCATGTGTAGTGTCTCTACTTAATTTAGTGTCAAATAATGACTTAGGCGTATTTAAAAGATGAAGCCGCCTGTAGAGGCTGATCTGAGGGATGACTGTATGTTGTCGACATCTGTTTATCTGATCAGCTTCAAACTTTGCATGAATCTCGCTGAGGATTCAGGGAGGTGCAGATTTGACTGTGAAGTTGTTTTGGAAAATCAACGGACAGAGATTCCTCCTTTTATTTTAAAATTGCACTTGCTGTGACCGTGGAAACCACATTTTTCTTTTGAATTGAGACACAGAATCTTTGATGACATAACCCCTGTTAGATTTTGTTTGGGGGGAGGGGGTGAGAGACGTTGTCTCTCTCTCTGTGAAACAGGAAGTTTGTTGATGTTGCAACACCCTCACCCACAGAAGTGCATCATATCTGTACGATGTCCTCTCAGTGAACTTAAACGTCAGTGGTGATATGTGGAGAGGCGTCTTCAGTTGTGAAAGTGAAAAAGACATAATCTGAACAGTGTAAATCAGAGTAAGGTCAGAGAATATGTAGCTTTACAAAAAAACATCCAGCCCAATCAAAACGACCATGAACGTCAACCTGTTGTTTTTATAACCCAACACATCTTCCAGAAACATGTGACATTCTGCTTTTGCTTCCTGCTTCCTCTTGAAGACGCATTTCAGGTTTGACAGCAAATCCGCTCAGGAAGGATTCCTGTCTGCTGAGTGGTGTGTCTCTCTGTGTGTTTGTGTGCTGCTGAACCTGAACGTACACTTGAACATATGAAGGTGACAAGTCCAACAGCACACACAAATACAGATTTGTTTTAACCCATTTCTCTCAGGTGCTACACCTTCTGATTTGACATTTACTCAATACTCAATATAATAACGTGTTTCTAAAAAAAATGAGGTAGGGAAATGACATGCTTTTACTCACTAAACTCCATTTATCTGACAGTTTAAGTTACTTGTTACTTTAATAACGAGTTACTTATGAATATATACAATTAGCTTAGTTGCATATAGCTCCATCTTGACTACATAAGTGAAATGTTGCTTACACAAATGAATTATCAGTTTATATAATGTATGATTATATAAAACTCACTTAATCACAGTAATTTTTCTTTCGTACATTTAGTTAATAATGCATGAAATATTTGCGATAACGAGTGAGGAGGCTGTGATTGCTGGCTGTGAGTTAGAATCAATCACGACAGAGACAAAACTGGACTGGGCAGAACGGGAGGCTGAACCAGGTGAAGAGCTGCAGAGCTCGTTTGACAGAGTCTCCCACGCTCCCACTTTCCTCAACAATAACTGCCTTCACTGAAGTCACCACACCAGTCCCATCCGTGAGCCTCCACCACCCTGTCCACCCCTCCATGTGACCATATAAATAACGCACCTCATTGTTGTCTGTATGTTTCTGAAGGTTCCTGTAAGTCACAAGACCAAACAGGTATTAACTGTTCTCTGAGGATTTCCTTTGATTTCACTGGGGTTTTTAATCACCTGGGGATAAACTCCAAAATAAATTGAGGTTATATTAAGACATATAATGGTTGTGAACATCCAGCCGCTAAAACAGATCCAGACAAACCACCAGCAGTTTCTTAGGCCTGATGGGGAGATTGAGGGATTGTTAACTGCTGAGATCTGATCAGGATCTCACAGTAGCAGAATTTGATTTGCATAATGACACTTACTCACCTCTTCATTAAAATGTCACTCAAATACAGTGTAACAATAGAAGACCAGTTTTGCATCTGAGAGTATTTAAAGTGGAGATCTAGATTAACAACACTGAGCTGCTTTTTTCTCTATTCTGCAGATGAATTTAAAGATTTCTGCTGTCAGTATCTCATTGTATCTGTCTGCTCTGCTTGTGGAGTATAGTTCTCTATGGGGATTTTGAGTAAAGTTGACAAAGTTTCCCATGGACGTAAGTTTTAAAATAGTGCGTTGCAACGTCTGCGGTCATGCAAGAATGTTGTGTGTTCTGTTCGCCTGCATTCCTCAAACAGGCAACACGCAGTCAGCACCAGCTACTTATAAAAACCTTAAAGCTGACTGCTAAATGCAAAACAGTTAGAGTGGTGTCAGTTATCATGGGACTAAATATGAAAGAAAATAGAGACTTAGCATACAGGTACAGTAGCAGAGAGAAGGTGAAGTGAAAAGGCAAAGGAAGCACACAAATAATTTCTCTTTAATTCACTTTAATATAGTTAGAGATAGAGTATAATTCAAATGTCTGGGCCTGTAGAACAGCACCACAATACAGTTCTCAGGTTACTGTTAGTGTTTACATCCATCAGGAGTCTGAATCCCACACTAACAATTCACAGATCATCAACACCTCACTCCAAATACATCGTTGGGTGTGGTGTTGATGTTAAATAGATGACTTTCTTTTGAATCTGTTGCATCAGTTTTTACTTATTACATAGTCCATAATGTTATGTAAATATGTTGGCATTTTGTCAACCAGCAGCTTCAGTCCCAGCAGGCTCTTCCACTGAATAAACCACAAACTTCCTCTGCTGCCACAATATCAACCTCCAAATGCAGCCGCAGTAATGGAAGCTACTGTGTGATACATTTGAGTTAGGAGTGTTTCAGCACATTTGTGTATTTTTTTTTTTTTTTTTTTTTTTAGTTTATCAGGAATCAGCTGCTCTGCCATGAAATCAAATCTAACCACAACCAGCAGTTCTTTCTAGTTTCACTGTCACAATTCACATACGTATGTATCCTACACACATATAACTGGTGATTATTATGTTTTTCTGTTTTCTTTTCTATGTAATGCCGATGTGCTTCAAAATCACATTTTTGTGTTTATTCACTGATCACATCTAATCTTGGTCATTTTCTTATTATTTATTCATGTATTTGGTGAGAGGTCCTCATAAACTCATTTTAATCTCACCAGAAATGCTTTTTAAAAATCCATCAAAAGTATTATGTTTTTGTGCATGTGCAAATGAACTCAAATCTATTTTCCAAAATTACATCACACCTATCATCCTGATCATTCCTTGTATGTTTATTTACTTGCTTTTATTTACTTTTTTCATAAGGCATGGCAGTATGAGGTATTATTGTATGATGTGTTTTAGCCCATGTTTTCAGACTCAACTGTTTTTTTAATCAACCCACTTCTTTCAGTGACATTTCCATGAATCAAAATAAGATCAACTGAAAAGGAAAACACGGTCTACAGCTGAGGAAAGCGTTTTTTAAAAGGATACTGATGAAACTTATTCATCTTCTTCATGAGGCACATGAAACCAAACCACCATGTCTAACTCAGGTCCTGCGCACCACACACACATGTTGTGAATAATAACGGCCTCTTTAATCAAACTGAATGGTCAGTAATATCCCCGGCTCAGGGCTAAAACATCAGCAGTGTTGTGAAGCAAAACACACACAAACACTAAAGAATCCCAGGATCCCACAATCCCATAACACCTGGAAAAACCACTGACCTGTTTCCTTCCCAGTGTGTGTGTGTGTGTGTGTGTGTATGTGTTTTAGGTGTTGAGGAGCAGTATGCGGGTCTGCCGTGCCGTCAGTGTCTGTGACTGTTTTTACTGTCATCAGTGGGAAAAACTGAGATACCATCTAACCCCAGCCTCAGCAAAACACTGCAAAACATCACAGCCAACGAGCTTTAAAATCAAGTATTCATCTAAGAATGACTGAGTGAGAAAGTCCCAACGATGAGGCTGTAATAACAGAGGAAACCACAAGTAATCAGTTACACAGGAGGGAAGACAATCCCACAATGTCAATAAAATAATATTTGTAGATCACACTCATCTGTCGTCCAAGTAGACCTGAGTAGATGCAAATAACAGTCCTACAGGGCTCCCATATCTTTCAAACCTCAAACCCCTGTGTGTGTGTGTGTGTGGGTGCACATATATGATGTCTGTTAACATTTAGGCGGACAACGACCAGCAACATGATAATGATCTTCAAACACATTACGACACTGTTTCCTTGTTCATATAGGCTTGTCCGCTGTTTACCCAACAACAACGATCTTTACCGTGTGAGCTGCACACGAACTGATGGTCCAGTGCGACTCATCAACAGACCTCAATACAGTTACAAGCGCTCTCAGCTCAGACAAGCATATACACGCTTGAAAAAAGTGGGGACAGATTTGCATCTCATTTCCATCCTGGTTAGATGCCTGGAGTGAGGTGGGATAGCATAATAAAAAAAAAACCCAGCTGCCTTCCAGGTTAAGGGGAAGATAGGGATGGGAGAAGGGACGAGGGGAAGGGAAGGGCTGAATCCCTCTAAGTAAATTGACAAACATGACACAAAGCATCCTGGAGGGTTTGAGTCGTTAAAAACTGCTGGAAATTGCTCTGTGTCCCTCCAAGTTACAGTTTATTGTGGTTGCAGCTACCATTACTTCTCGCGTCCTCTGTCGTCTCTTTCCAAAAAGTCATGAGATCATCTCTTTCCCTCGGGCTGTTGAACCACAGTAACTACAGCAAGCCTGGCCTGGGTGTTGGTTCTCCTCAGTTAGAGAGCAAAGTTTGTTATTCCTTTAAAACAAAAGTGTCTTCATGAAAGGAGTTACTAAAGTGGATCTTCTTTCTTTTTGGGGGATTTTTACTGCTATTTTTGAAGGGATACATGTTAAGTATGTTATGTTTGTAAAATGCGTGGGGTTTTTAAAAGTATCCTCAGTTTCAAAAGTTCCAGAGTTTAGGAGCCAAGACAGTGAGTCTGGAGAGAGAAAAACCTACAAGCCCTGATAAGACCTTGGAGACCTATGGTAATATATTGCTGCTGTAAGCCTCCTATACTTTAAATGTGATCAAAATAATCTTAAACTGGATTTTGAATTTGACTGAGCACCAGTGTGAAAAGAAAAGACAAAGACTAGAGTAACATGAGACGTTTTTGGAGACCTGGTCAAAAACTTCCTGGACACAACCCAAGGATATCTTGCTGAGGCAACTGAAGAGGGAGTTAAAATACAGGATGAAACAGGATGAAATAAAAGCACAAATAGGCCCAAGTTTAGCAGTGTTTTTCAACCGTAAAAACCAGGAGATAGATTATTTTTGAGTGTAGGTTTAACAAATGAGACCAGTATCTCTGTTCTATCACCATGTAGATGTAGAAAATTATCAGTTGTACAATTTTAGTATTAATTACCCAGTTGTGTAATAACTGAAATTTGCATTTTTGCCATGTTTTGAGGCTTAAAAGAGATGTATAATTGAATATCATCTGCATAGAGTTGTGAGTGGGACTATTTTGGCAGCCCCTGGTTTTTCCCATTCATTTTTCTCATAAACAGCTGGAGCTTTACTACAGTTTGGAAAAGGGTTGAACAAAAAAAGACTGACAGCTGTATTACAAAATATCAGTTTTGTTTTTTTTTATATAAAGTTGAAGGAACATGCATGTACATAAGAACTGTTACATGTACCGCAAATGGCACATGGAAGCAAACAAATATACTGTTGAGAAAACGAGCAATATAATCTGGTGTTCTGCTTCGAGCTACAATGACAAACTGCTCTGAATTCTCTAACAAGCGCCTCTTCTCACTTCTCAACAGTGACAAGATGTGTTTTAAACTGTCTTGATATCTGTCCAATATCTGGAGAGAATAAATAATATAAAATAAATAAATTAGGATCTAGAACGGAGCCCTTGGGGTACAGACAGAAACCAATCCAGGGCTGACCCACTAGCCAGTAGTACAGTCATGAAGTACGTGTACTTAACTTCACTGTTTCCATTTTCTGCCTCATAACACTTCCAGTACAGTTCCAGATGGAAACACTGTACTTATTACCCCACTATTTATTTGAAAGCCATAGTTACTTGTCACAGATTAAGATTTTACAATTAAAAAACATATGATAAGATGTGTTGTGTTTTCAAACTTTTTTGGCTTGTGATTCCTCACAGAAACGTTCACGGCCCCAAGAAATAAAATGTACTTTTATTTGTAATGGGGTAATTTTGCTTTGTTGTACTGGTGCTTTTACTTGAGTAAAGGATCTGTATCTTCCACTTACCGAGAATAACTTAGCAGGTCTATTCTCAGGTTTGATCTGATGCTTTGATCCAGACTTGTTTTCTTTTGTCTGTTCGACCTCCATGTGCTCTGTCGAATCAGCATCTTCAGACCCACCATGGGCCGCGTTTTCCCAGCCTCCCCCCCACATACACATACACACACACACACATCCTTGTATCCCTCCCCTACAGTATTATCCAGTGTCCTCAGTGCAAACACAAACAAGCTCCAGGAGAAGCAGGTGTCCCTCCACTGGGATAAATAAACAATAAACCAGGATCCAGGAGCAGGAGGGTGTGTGTGTGTGTGTGTGGCGTGTGTGTGTGTGTGTGTGGTGTGTGTGTGTGTGGCGTGTGTGTGTGTGTGTGTGTGTCAGGGGAAAGAGAGGGAATGGGTGAGGAGGGGGAAGGGAATTACTGTTAGTTTCTGTCTCAGTGGTGTGTGTGTGTATGTGGGGAGAAACTTTGAATATTGCTGATAGCATCTTTTCAGCCCCCTCTGTCTCAAACAAAGCTGTTTGTTTTCACTCAGGGTGTCTCTTTTCATCAGGTGCTTTTGGGTTTGAAGGTTTTATCGTAGATTTATGCTTATTTTTATCTTTTTTTATCACAAGTGGCCCTCAGTTAGTTGTGGAGGATTATGAAGAGTAAGGCCGAAAACAAACACAGAGCATCACAGCAGCTCAAAATATATGAGATAGACAAGGCAGTACTTTTAATTTTCTATACCAGACTTCCATTGAAAAACTTCCCATTTTAGCGATTTAACAGCCATTGACAAAAATATGTGCTCATTTCATGCTGCTTGCTGCAAGCTGCTAACAGTTAAGATTTTCCCCATGATTTGGTTGCATGCTAATTCATCATTTCATTTGCAAGCTTTAGATGATCCAGGAGGTTTCAGGGACTAATTTGACTGATCCATGCAGATGTGCAGGCTGATGGTAATCCGTCCTGCAGGACAACGTAAACAACTGTCATTATCTGCTAACGGTGGCACAGGTGGGAGTAAGACTTCACAGAGTGATGACAAAGTTAACTTCCAGTTACACATGATGGAAAACTGTCATTTTGCATGAGAGGTCATCTGAAACATGATTTCACAGAACCCAGGTTCATGGTATCTTCCAGGGATATAGTAGAGGAAAAACTCACCTGTTTATATCTTTATTTTGCATTAGTTTGTTTTCACATTAAAAAAAAATATGTATTATAAAATATATGGCCCCTACCCTAACCCTTACACCTACATATACTCATACATAAGATATATGTTTACTTTATACATATAAATAAAGTAAACAAAAGCTTGTGCAAGAGAATTAGGAAGCTTAAAGGTCACACAAAGAGTTCTTTCAATCTCTCATGTTTTATAAAAACATTTGGAGCAATTAATAATTGAATTCACTGTTTGCAATTAACTTGATAAATATTACTGCAACTCTACAGGTGCTACTTTATCACTATGTGCACTACAGAGTCTCTGATTTACAACCACAAACACTATAAATCTCTATAATGGATGTACTTGTAACATATTCATGGCCTTGGTCGGAGGATTACATGTTGCACTGATCCAATACTCTGCACTGATACTGGTGCCAATACTGACCTTTGGACTGGGTCAGTATTGGCACCGGCACTGGTATTGGCTGATACCCAGTGAAGAGAATGAAAATGATCTGCATTAAAGAGCACTTTTTCTTGGAATTTTAAACCTCTTTTATATATCAGTGTCCAGTAAGAACATGAGGAATGGTTAGGCCTACAGCAGCAGGAGGAATCACCTTCAATGTGCATATGGGAGCATGACTGTTGTTTTAAGACTTGAAAAAATGGAACCTATGCTTTAAGAACAGCTTCTTTTTTTATTGTCATTACATGAACTGCAACATCTGGCCATTCTGTGACAGTGAGGTTTACAGGTTTCACACTTGGGCAGTGGAGAGCACATCTGATCAGCTATTGGTATCTGGAGGTACCCATGAGTATTTTTTTTAAATGATCAGTTTTTGAAAGTTATATACAGCAACCATCGGTCCACTCATACAAATGACTGAACATAAAGTAATCTAACACACATTATCTGCCCAAAAGAAAGTCCTCCCCACTCCTCCAACCTTAAATCAGCACCTAACTCCTGGGTTGTGCTCATAAATACAAGTCTCTCCAGCACCTCAGACAAGGAATCAGCTGTGATTTAATTGTGATATTGGTGCATTATTAGTTTTTAATTTTTATCCCCCTTTTTATTTTTATTCATTATTAAATGAACATTTTTACCTCTGACCCTAAAATCACTTTTATTCAAAAAATTATAGTTAAGTATTAAAGTATTTAAGTATTTGCATTTTCCCCCTAAATGAGTGTCACAAAATGATAAAATCACAGCTGTTAAACCCTGTTCTTCCACTGGCTCAGCTTGAGTCCCTCCACAGCTCCAGGTAAGGCACCCCGGTGAGCCAATCACGACCTCAGAGAGGATAATCGACAGCGTGGCCCCGCCCCTACGTCCACCTGTAATCCAATCCGCGGGCCCTGTCACAGGTAAAACCGGCCTCAATTTCTCAGCATTGCCCCCAAAAAAGCGAGAAAAGCCGACAAAACCCGTTCTCTCAGTAGGGGACACCTTGTTTGTTGCCGCGGCCCTCATCCCAGTGTTAGCGGGTTTTCCACGGGTAAAGAAGACGGATCGGATTTTCAGTACCAACTAGAAAGTCCAGTTCGACCGACCGAGATGTCACAGGAGCATGACAAGTAAGTTGTCCTGACTCTCCACTTTTAGCCGGCACAAGGAGTTGGTGGTCTAAGCTTTTAATACTGACTCTAAATATTTTCTGGATTTTTTCCCCTTTATTTTTGCACTTTTTTGAGTTCATGGCACAGACGGATTTCTAAGACCCGAGGTCCCACTGTGGTCCACCTCTGTCCTGCAGCTGCTGCCTGACATTTTAAGACTTGTTGTGACATTTGTCTAGAATTTAAGCATCATTTTAGGATTATTATTATTATAGCTCCGTGTTTTTTTCTTCAGGGTAAGTTTACTTTAAGTCTGGCTGCCAAGTGATTATATCTCATAGTTTCCCATGGTGTAACTCCGCTTATTTCACCTGTCATGTTCAAGCCTGTACAGGTGTATCTCCACCTGTCGTGCGAGCAGAGGCGCCTGTAAGAATAAGGAACTGTCCCGATGATAGCGATGGGCGGTTTAGTGTTTGATTTTGCTGTAAGCTCTAACAGTTATGTGGATAGTCTTAATAATGTTTGTTCAGGAATAAACATGGACCTCAGCAGGGAGCCCTCAGCTAAAGAAAACTGTCTCTGCATGTGGTTTTATATTCACCTAAAGAGACCAGATCCGGCTTCACTGGAAAAAAACAAAAATCTATTTAAAAAAACAGAAATATTTCTCATGTTGTGAGAGGTGATCAGACGATATTCTGTATATTTTTTGAGGGCAATGACAAGGAGACGTGTGAGGGGAGTGAAATTGTACACCTGCTAGGCGTTGGCCCGACTACCAACACAGACAATGTAAGCAAGCACAGGGCTATATGAGGTCTTAGTGGATTTTACTCTATATGACTCAGATGTTTTGTCAAATTTGTGGGACAAATATTGGAGAGGTAAATGCAGGCTTTTCTAAATGTTTACACAGAAAAAATTACTTGTGTTTTTTCATGCTTCATGTATATTAAAAATATGAATTCATGCTGCTTTCACTGCCTTTATTTTCTACAAGTGAAATCTAATTTTCATATCTGCTTGAAAAACAGTAAAACTCTTCTCTTGTCTTAAGTAATGGATTACATGTCCTTCCTTAGTTTTATTGCCAGTAAATAATGGATCTTATCGGATTGCAGTTTATGAATAGCACAATTAGATATAGGATTACTAATTATCACTTTGCTTTGACCATTGAGGGGAAAAAAAGCTGTATTTGTTGTAGATACTGACGTGGAGACTGAGCCAGACCGTTTACACTTTATCATAATGACTTTGTTGTGGCAGAAAATCAGCAGATGGATGACTGAAGATGTATTACAGGGGTGTGAGGTTTCCAGAGTTTGACAAGGAACACTAATGATCTAGATGAAACAAAAGATTGGCTTTACTTTGCTCTAGTCATTAGGCCTGACACGTCTACGCAAACAGAGGCTGAGCAAACATTTAAATTTACTGTAAACAAGGATGTTACATGTTTAAACTCAGTGCCGTACTGTCATTTCTATTTAAATGTAAGGCAGTTACCCAACTTCAGTGGGCTTATTAGTTATTAAGACCATTACAAGCAGGTGAGACACATAACAACACAAGCTGGTGTATTCTTTCTGTTGGTGCGACTCTGTCTGACGATGCCTCTCAAGGCCTCACAAGGCGGAAGAGGAAGAGGATGAGAGGCATGCAGGCGGTGACTGCATAAAAACTCATGATTAATTTCCACAAACAGGTTCCTTCACAACAACAGTGGCATGGTGCTGTTAAAACACAGGAATGTAGCAGGGTCAGATACGTCACTTTTGCGGTCAGGCCTCTCAGCCAATGAACGATCCCCGAACCAGAGTCGTTGCACTGGACGAGCCTGTAGAGCATCTTTTTCTCGAGACACCCTCGTGGTGGTTCGATGGCTGAGATTTGTTGCACAATCGTGGAAAATCCTGAACAACAGGTCTCACAGATAAAGAGCATCTACGTGGTTGATCTCTTGCTTATAACCTGTTTGTCTGTTTTGAACGAGGCCGTGATTGCAGGTCCTGGCCTCGTGAACTCACACAAAGTCACAGAGGTGAATCGGTTTGTTGAACGCTTGAGGAAAAGCCCATAGAGGGAGATACGAACCCCAGAGTCCTTTCTGCTCTTTTAAACGTGTATGAGTCATGTCCATACAGTGTATTTGAGGTTAAGCCTTCAATTGTTGAGTTTAAAACTCAACACGGAAGCAGATCTCTGCATTAAAAGAAACATAACTCTAACCCCTATAAAACTCTGTCTTCCCACAGTAAACGTGCGGTCCTGGTTCTCCAGAACGAGCCAGGTTATGGCGGCCAGCGTCGCTCCTTCACCACAGAAGACGAAGCCTGGAAGTCGTTTCTGGAGAACCCACTGACAGCTGCCACCAAGGCCATGATGAGCATCAATGGAGACGAGGACAGCGCCGCAGCTCTCGGCCTCCTCTATGACTACTACAAGGTATCAGGGAAAACTTTTGAGAAGTACTTTCTTTGACCATGCAGGAAAAATGTCTCCAATTTTCTGAGCTCTTTTGTCAAATCTGCAGTGGAACTGGTAGCAATCAAAAGTGCCAAATCTTCCGTTAGGGGATCAGTTACCACATCCTTACAGGCTTTACCTATATCGTCGTCAATCACTCTGTAATCCGACCATTAAGCAACATCTGTGAGGCAGAGCCTATGTCATGTAACTGATCTAATTGCCCATATAGACAGCGGGATGACCCGAGTTGTTGGATGTGATGTGGTCAGATGCTGAGCGGCTGTGTTTACCCTTCCCATACAGGTGCCCAGGGAAAAGAGAACAATACCCCAGAGCAAGCCAGACGCACTGGTCTCTGATGTGGATCCCAACAAAAGGTGAGCGACATCCCTCACTTAATACCACCCCCACCCACCCCCCCTTTAAAAAATAAAAGCATGACAGAGGGGGAACCACGGCCAGCACGAAGGGAATGGAGAGATTGAAGCTCTTTAACGTTCTCTGAATTGTGTGTGTGGATTTGTACAGTACAAGGAGCTGAATGCTGAACAGACTACAGAGCACTCATTTACTAAAATCTATTTAAATCTGCTCACACCTGTTATCCCAAAGTCACAATACTACCATATACATTTATTTAAGGGTTTGGTGAGGTTTTACTACCTTTACTAAAACAAGCAGTCAAGTGATTAAAAACAATTACAAGAGTTGTAAAATTATATCAGATATAAAGCTTTAAAACTGCGAAAGGGATTGAAAGAATCCATCTTAAGAGTTGTTTCATTTATTGTAAATGGTCCATTAATCAATCACACAGGTAAAAGTTAAAGTGTGAGTAAAAATATTAAATCTTGACTGGATAGGTATACAGTATGCACGCATGTTAAGAAACTGCTAGTCTGGTAGTTTTGGCTAATGGAACTCATGTATTATAGATGCAAGATTCAAATGACAGTGATTCTACATATGTGTTATTCTCCTTTGTTGCAGACATCAGATCCAAGCTGGACACTCCATAGCTCAAATCCAGGAAGCTGGTATGGAGAACAGGATCCAGGTCCTGAAGGGGCCCTTTAATATTCTTCAGCTTGCCCCGGAAAAGAGAGCCCAGTTCCCTTCGCCAGGTCTGTTCACGCTCAACAACACAATCAGATCGTAAGCAGCTTAAACGCAGAAAACTTGATCGTCAGTTTGGTGATTTTTCTCCTTTCAGACACAACCGTCACAGTTTCCATTGCTGCCGTGCCAAACTACCCGCCCGTCAAGACCGAGGTGCCCACCCACGGCTTCTCAGTGACCGTGCCAAACAACTGTGCCGAAACCGACGGCCATGTGGGCGTCTTTGACCGCCAGCTCACCCACGGCGCCGTCCAGTTCAGCCCCAGCACTCACTCCCGCACGCCCCCCGACTCCACCTTCTCCGAGAGTTTCAAGGATGGTTCCCAGGAGGTGAGTGTTTCGATCCCCCCTCTCTCCCTCTTTAAAACCCTGCTACTGCTCTCCCTACAACCTCCCCTCCTCCTCCTCTCCTTCGCTTTCCTCTCTTCTCTCAGAACTTTCCCATCAGACAAAAGGATATTCACCTGATCCCATGGAGCCAGCGGTGGGCTCAGTCTTCCCTGGTTTTATTTGAACATGCCAAAATAGCGGCTAGTGTGTTATTATGTCATTGTCTCACCAACACAATAAAGTGCTGTACTTTTCTCCTACAATAGCCAAAGCCTTTTCTCTCTCCTCTTTCTCTTTCTAACCTGGAGGCGAATTACCTTAGAGTAGGATAACCCAACAAAACTCCAGTACAGGAGTGGGGGGGGGGGTAACCAACAGAATGTGGAGGCATTTTTAACAAAAAGAAAGGGAGATGAAGGGGAAAGACAAAACAAAACCTAGACAAACTGTGATAAGTGGTGGAAGAAAGGTGGAAGAAAATCCCTGAGGGGCACTGCGTTAAAATGCTGTGCTATTGGAAGAGCCAATTAAAATAAATCAAAGTGAAGTAGCTGTTCACTATTTTCTTTTTGTTGTGTCTTACTTCAAACTCTGAGTCTTACTCTATCTGTTTTTCTTTGTGTGCTGTAGGTGTTTTCCTTCCCAGGAGATCTCCAGTTACGTATGGCCTCCATGACGCCCGAGGACTACACTCAATTTAACACCGTGCCGGGGTAAGTCGTGCTGCCCGCCGGCCCACCGCCCGGCTTCCACCGCCACACCGCCATTCAGCTTTTTGACACAACACCACAGAATGGCCTCATTCAGGGCAGTCACAGGGGAGACACCTGGACTCCCCTTCGTGTGAAAGACGAGAGTCTGCACACACGGGCGTTATCTGGCCCCGCGCTGATTTTAGGTCATGATTTAGCTGCTACAGCTACATGAAGCGTGCCCCATTAAGTTTTACCTTACTGTTTTATTTTGGTTTTCTCAGTATAAATGCATAAATTGTACAGAAAAGAAAGCACAGGTTTAAAGAGTGTCCTTTGAAAAGTTTTACTCACTTATATTTGATATTCACTAGATTCTTCCATTAATTTTTTGCCCTTTAGGAATAATTTTGAGTACACCCTTGAGGCATCCAAGTCTCTGCGTCAGAAGACAGGTGATGGGACGATGACCTACCTGAACAAGGGCCAGTTTTACCCAATCACCCTCAGGGAGATTGACAACAAAGGCATGCAGCAACCCATCACCAAAGTCAGGGTAAGACAGAGCAATAAAAATCAACCTGAAACAAGCAACAATTTAGGATTATTGACAGCAATCACGTGTTGAATATTCTTTTAACATTTCAAGCTGTCATTGTGTTTGTTGTATTGTTTCCAGAGTGTAGTGATGGTGGTGTTCGGAGAGGAGAAGTGCAGAGACGACCAGCTGAAACACTGGAAGTACTGGCACTCCAGACAGCACACTGCCAAGCAGAGGTGTCTCGACATCGGTAAGAACCACCACACTCCGTCTTTTCTTAAATTTTTATCCTTCAGTTACATTAAAGAAATTCACACTGTTTGGCAAGACAAGAGCACTGCAAGTGAGGGTCAACTTTTTATTCTCGCTTGTAATGTCTGAGACACAGTTTTTATGAGTCATCTGGGGCCACGGATTGGCTGACAGCTGAGGCGGTTTTCAGGTGTTTAGTTTTAACATGGAACAGGGTGATTAATCCTTCTGTGTCGGCACAGTTGAGTGGATGGTTGAAAGGGTGGATTAGCAGTGGCTGACAGTAAGAGGTGTGTTGTTTGGTTGTGACAGTTGAGTTTATCTGGTGAGGGATTAAGCCTACAGTGTTAAATACCTCATTGTACCACACAGTAACAATAAGTAAAAATAAAGTTTTCTTCTCTGCTTTTCTGACTAGCTTTTTCATTTATTCGAGCAGTGTTAGATTTTTGGTTGATATTTGTTTGTAATTGTATTTTTGTGCATTGATATGTTTTGAATACTGGTTTTATGTCTCACTTTACTACTTAACGTGTCACTAAACTCTTTACTTCATTACAGCTGATTACAAGGAGAGCTTCAACACCATTGGCAACATTGAAGAGATTTCTTACAACGCCATCTCCTTCACCTGGGACACCAATGAGGAGGCAAAAGTAAGACAATAAAAGACACATGCACACACAACTTCACAGAAATACAACTTTGATTCCAACTACCAATCATGAAGCTGCTTAGAAGAATCCCAGACGTGGCAGGTTTTGGCTAAAACAAAAATTAGATGTGTGCATATGCATGAAACTGTTTCCTCTTTGGTGTTTGTGTAAAGACAAGTACATTGTTTAGCTCACAGGATCACTGGTGATCCATGGTTTCCATAATACTTCCTCATCCTGAACTCTTAATATGAGCCTTGAACTTTTCACATCAACACCCTTAAACCTTAAGCCAAAAATAGACTGCTCCTCTTTCCTTAAGGTCCTGTGTGGTTTCTGCCGCAGAGCAGAATTAAGGTTTCAGGTGTTGACACCAGTTTGTTGGTGATCATCATCCACTTTGTAGATTGTGATCCTCCAAAACAATCGTTAGAAAAAAATTGGTGCTTGAACAAAAGAGCAAGGATGCTGTCAGGTTGTCGTCACCATTCCTCCTGTGTGTTTGGTAAGATTTTGTAGAGGCGAGGAGGAGGTGAATGTGTGTGTGTGTCTGTGTGAATTTTCCTGCACTCTGCACATACATTCTTGACTGGTTCAACCTGCCTGTCTCCCCTATTGTGATGCTGCACGTTGAGGTATTTCTGCACACCAGGCCGGAGCAACAAAGGGCACAGGAATGAGGAAACTCAGCAGGGGGGAATGAGGATTTGTCAGTTAGTTAAATAAAATTCTGCCCAAAGGGTGACAGGAAGGAGGAGCTCCTGTCCTCTCTGACGGTTTCACCATCAGCCTGAGATGGACGACGGCTGACTGCTAAAAATCCAACAGAGAGGCAACATGGTGGTGTGGCTCATCTCCAGCGTTGTGCTCTCTGTAGGCTCCATTTAACATAAATACAGTCACATGCAACAGACCTCTCTCTCTCTCTCTCTCTCTCTCTCTCTCTCTCTCTCTCTCTCTCTCTCTCT
Source organism: Lates calcarifer (assembly GCF_001640805.2). NCBI lineage: Eukaryota > Metazoa > Chordata > Actinopteri > Centropomidae > Lates > Lates calcarifer. The sequence continues at coordinate 12,453,037 of NC_066851.1, read as the reverse complement.
CACTCTCACACACACACCAGGATGTGGGACCAACTGTCTCATGACTCGAGGCCTGTGTCCATAGGATGTTCATCCTTGTGTGTGTTCATGACTTCATCTTGTGTGTGTGTTTTTTTTTTTTTTTTTTTTTGAAAGCACCACCCGCCAGGTTGTTTGAGCATCTCATCAACGCGGTGTTAGATGACAGACAAAGATATGTGTGTATGTGTGGCTTGCCCCGGGGGCGATTGCCCTGCAGCAAATATGTATCTTCAGTGTATTTGCGAAGGGCAGCCCCTCCTTTCATGTTTACCTGCCCCGGGGCGTCTTACTGGTTCATTCCAAAAAACGTATGACATGCTATACATTAATTTTTGTCTTTGTTTAACATGTCCTTACCCCTCATATCATGGTATCCTTTCTTCAGCACAAACCCAGCCATAAGCCTAATGTATAATTTCATCAGTTTAATTAAGTATTAAGATACCAAAACACAAAATACAAGGAAAATGGCACAAACAGTTAAAGGTTGTAAAAAAATATTGTTTTACTATTTATGCAACCAAATACAACAGAAAAGCAAGAAATAAAACTAAAATACAGACTATTTGCATGTAAAGCAGTTTTATCACAATTCATTTTTGTGCCTTTTTAATTTAAAGTCTATATATGCCTGTAAATACTCATCTTTCAAAACCATTTTTTAATGGTCTACAGACATAAATGAGATAGTCCATGAAAGCCTAACATCATCATTTTCAACCTCTTACCATTAAATTTTCCATCTGATTTTTAAATGCATGTTTTTTCTGCAACAATGCAAATATTTTCTGTTATCTGCCTTTTAAACATCAGGTCCGGTCTAATAGTTGTTTCAAACACTCTGTTATCATAGCGTGTTTTGTTGACATAATAATAACCTGTTTTCAATAGAAGCACCAGGAGAACAAAGGAGAGTCTCCACATTAAAAAAATAATAAAATACGAGTCTGTGATGACTGAAGTTGATCAATAGAGGGCAACATAGAACTCTGAATGCACTGTTGGGGCCTCTGCTGTATAGAGGTCCTCCAGTATTTATCAGTGATGCTAATGTGAATAATGACAGTGACAAGTTTTGTTTCTTTATTATTTAGAAGCAGCCATTAAGGAATTAGATTGACAAGACTGACTGAAAAAGCTTGCAGATGTTTTAATGTTCTGTTTCTCCAAATCTCAAAGGTGAAGTCGAACTATTTTTTTCTCTTCATTGTTCCCAATTTATTTGTCCTATTTTCTTCCTCCATCCTCTCCCCACAGATCTTCATCTCCTGTCAACTGTTTGAGCACAGACTTCTCCTCTCAGAAGGGGGTGAAGGGTCTTCCTCTGAACCTGCAGATCGACACCTACAGCTACAACAACCGCAGCAACAAGCCTATCCACCGCGCCTACTGCCAGATCAAGGTCTTCTGCGACAAGGGAGCAGAGAGGAAGATCCGAGACGAGGAGAGGAAGCAGTCCCGCCGGAAAGGGAAGGTGGCTGAGCTCAACCCTAGCCTGAACTGTGAGTCATTTTACCTTGTTTATGATGAACAAACAAGGAACTGAAACTACTGATATTTGATCTAGGTTCTTTTCCCTAGCCATTAAGGAATATATTAGGTGTGTTTTCACTGTGATGAAATATAGATACACATACGAAAACCCAGCCTGCTTTCTCACCAAGGTCTTAAAGCTGCACTGATCAGTAGTGGATACATGTAGTGATTAACACTCCAAGACTTATTACCCAACTCTGCAGTTACCCTCAGCCCTACGGAGCATTTTAACTTTGGTTTAGCACTTTTTTATTTTGAGAGCCCACAACTTCAATATTTTGGTTCACTCTCACAGCTCTTGTGAACATCAGCCTCATTTCCAGCTGCAGCAGGCAGCAAAAAAAGGTCAGATAAACCTACTGCATATTACCTGTTCAGCATCAAAAGGAAGATATGGCAAAGTGAGCAACTAGCTAGTTAACATTGTGGAGCATTTAGCAGCTAAGAGCCAGGTATTTCCCTCCGGAGTTACTGGAAAGCAAAAGAGTTCAAATAGAGTAAATACTGGACCTATAAATGTTAATGTTGCTCTATGCATGCTGAATGTGTAATTGACCAATGATATGCTAACATGTTCACTAACATCTAGGTGATAATGTGTCAGTCTTGTCTATACAGCTTGTTGTGCTGCCCCCTAGTGGCCAGATAAACAGACTTATTAAATTGTTTCCTGTTGTCACCTTTTTCTTTCCCAGTTGTGGATGTCAAAGTTCCCATCCTCCAGAAACGCAACGATGTGACCATCTTCAAGATGATGACTGACCATGAGACCCAGCCTGTGCTTTTCATTCCTGATATTCACTTCTCTACCTTCCAGCGCCATGTAAGTGCCAGTCACAGACACAAAACACTTCACACCACCAGTAACGTTCACGCAGTAACATGTCTTGTATGTCATTTCTGGGAATGAACGTGTGGTTTGCTACAGTTTTGTTCCACTCGTAGCATCCTAGTTGGTCCATAAACAGTTTGTTTTTGAGCTTCCACCCACTCTTCAGCCAGCTCGGTCGAGGTGACCTGCCTTCTTGCTAGTTGGCAAGAACAGAGAGTTCTGGTTTCAAGCTCTGATAGGAGTCCTACATGCTGATGGCTGTATTTCAGACTGCTTACTCACAAGATGAATCATTTACCAGTGACTCAAAACAAACCAGGGGGTTCAGAACATACTACCTGTGTTACCATTTTAATATGTGTGTATATTCAGAGGCAAAGGAAAAAGGTTGATTTGAATAGATATAAAGACAGAGAGAGGACTGCAGTTTTGTTAATGTGTAGATACTATATGTAGCAAACAGGAGATGGACAGAAATATATGTAAGGACAGAAGAGACAGTTGACAGGTACAAACAACCCATCTGCTGTTCATTAAGGCAGTAGCATGCATGCAGATTGTCAGGTTTTTATCAGTTCTGGCCAGCAGCAGTCCTCTTTACTGTGACTGGACTCTGAGCTTTGCTTCTTCCAATCAGGATGAACACATCACATGACACTCACAGAGGTATGTGTGTGTACGTGTGGAGCTGGCCTGCACACGTGAGTTCCTACGGGTCATTTGGGTATTTAATTTATGTTTTCTGTGAGTGGACATGTTTGATAAACTGTTTTATTTATGGTGAAAATGAAGAAAGGATTATCACCCATTGAGAAATTTCCCCTTTTAACGAGCCTCTAGCGCCCCCTGCTGGTAAAATTATGCGCAATCCCAGCTGAGCACAAGTAACAAAAAGTCCTATTTCTCCCTTCTTTCACTCTCACTAAGCTTACTATTGTACCAGCCAAGCTCGGGGACAGATAAGAGGTTATTTTTGGTTTTGGAGATGACATTGAACCTTACTGAACTGTCAGCAGGTGTGCTATCAGTTTCTGATAAACTCTGAGTTTACTGGGTTCCCGCTCACAATAGAAGTCTATTAACAGCAATGTGATCAATACAGTCCCAGGGCAGCTGTCCAGGAATTTTAAAAAGCTTGTTTAGTAAGAATTTAAAAAGAACAAACTGTTTTTTGATCAAACTCATTGACCTGTATGGGTTTTGTCCCCTCCACGATTTACTTAATAAACAAGCACAGTTGGAGATGATGTGATTTCAGAGCAGCAGAGTCAAAGCTACAGATTTTTTCCTTTTAATTTATTCATCTGCTCAATTAGAAGAATGATAAAAATGTTTTTTGTATTTAAGAGCTGCAAAATCAGTGGACAAAAGATTAATTGGCAACTATTTGGATAACCATGTGGTCACATCCTCTCAGTGTGAGGGATCGATTGTTTTCTTTGTCATATATGATTATAAATCTAATGTCTCTGGGATCTAGTCTGACAAAAAAGACATTTGACTACATCACCTTGAGTTATTTGAAACTATAATGGGCATTTTTCACAAGTTTCTGACATTTTTTTGGCAGAACAATTAATCAAGAACATAATTTAAAATAACCGTTACCTGTAACCCTGCTGTATTTAAAAGTATTCTGTATTTCTCAAGATTATTTATCCTATAAATATTAGATTAAAATGAATTAAAATAGATTATTTATCCTACAAATAGTGAAACCCATGACCCCCTCCTGTCAGGGTTCAGACCTGCACTTTGATCACCATTTCTCCAGCTGTAACTGTACCGGCTGTGCTCCACATATTTAACAGTACAGCTGATTAGCTGGTGTGTGTTGACCAGGCTCAGTTCTCAGGGATAAAAGAAGTAATAAATGGGTCAACACATGGAACCTTTTGGACGTGGCTGTTGACTTTGCCTTTGAACTTGTTGACTGGTTTAGATGTCGACATAACGAGTTTGAACTGGGGCAGTTGTGTTTTAAAGCTAGTTTAACATATTGCTAATTCAAAGTCTCTCTGAGGTGTATATAGTAGCTTATTGTTTACCTGTATGTTCTATTTTAGTGACTTTCTGCCTCTCTGTTTCTCTTGCAGCCTTTCTCGGCAGAAGAGGGAGAAGACAGGTGAGTTCACGGAAACCCAGATTTCACGCTTGCCCTTCGTTTTGGAGTAAGACAACCTTTGACACCTTCCCAGTAAAAGGCATACAAGGATAGATATGTTGTTTCTAGGAAATACCCGTGGGCTTTGAGTGCATACATGTGTGCTTTTGTGTGTTTTATAGCCTGTTAGCTGGCTATTAAAGGGCATTTAAGTAGTGATTTGTGTGTGTGTTTGTCCACGGCAGCTCGGCCATGAAGAGATTACCCTTCAGCGATGACGAGTTTGGTTCGCCCCCAAACAAGATGGCAAGAGTGGATGAACCAAAGAAAGGTACTAAATGTGTGTGTGTGTGTGTGTGTGTGTGTGTGTTGTTGCCACTGTTCACATGCCGATCAGGGGTCTTTGAATGATGCTCTTCTCTGGGGCTAAATCAGTGTGTTAAAGTGTGTGCATATGCCTGTGCACACACACACACATACTCACACTCTTTCTGGCCCATGTGATTATACATGCCAGAGGCCTCCACTGACCCAACAAAATACCACTGATCACTGCGTGCACACACACATGCAAACAAGCCTGTGCCCTTTACCCCATATCCTATTCACAGCCATACAATAGGCTTATTTTCCAATATCAAATATTTAAATAAATGCTCTAACATGTGTTGTAACCAGAAAAAAGGAAAGTTTAAAAAAGGTAGGCTTAATCTCGATTTGATCCTTTAAAGCTTCTTTCACACTGATTCCATATGAATTCATCCCCATGTAGTCAATAGCTTCCCAGAGCCAGACTAGATCTTGCAAGACTAGTTTTTGCTGCAGGATTTTAGTCTGGAAACCATCCATGTAAAATCATACAAAACCAATCATGTCAGAGGGTGTCCACAAACAATGAGTGTCACCAGATACTTCTGTTGCTTGAAATCATGTGTTTTTTGTTTTTTATTTTTTTGATTTTCTCTGGCTAGCTCGCTAATTTAGCCTCTCCAGGCTCCTAAATATAGTCTCAGAGGCAAAAATCACTCATTCATGGTGTCCGAACTGCCCTCAGCTCATGTCCACTCAAAGGCCATAACATGTGATGAGAGGTTACAAGTGAACACGACTTCATTTTATGGAGGAACTGCTGTTTTAGATGATGCTGCAACTCGCTAAATCTTGGAACTATTTGATGTCGATGTTATAGATATAAAATGAACCACAATTCAGCAAAAAGCATGGCCGATTTGTCACCTTAAATTTACACTAAATAACCTTTCAAAACCTTTCCACAGCAGCTGTCATGTTTTCCTAGTTAGAGAATTGGCAGCCTAGCGATGGTTTGGAAGGGATCCTGAGTGAAGAGTCAGTCTGTCAGTCATCTGCTGCACAGCCTCCTTGAAATGACGTCTGTCTCAAATAAAGTTATCCATGGCTCCTCCAGACCACAATGAGAGAAGCAGAACTGTAGCCTGTGTGTGCAGTAGCGGTATGAGAGCCACTTAACTTTACTTCTGTTTCAGTTCTGTCTTACATGGTTTTCGTCCATAAGCAGGAGTGGATCAAACTGTTGAAAATTCTGTCTTTAAATAGCGGCCTGCTTGAAATACAGAGGAAGTTTTGTCTTATTTAGACGCCGCTAATATTACAAGTTCCTGCAGACAGGTTGAAAAACAATGCGAGAAAATCTATTTAGAGCGAGATCTATTTTAAGAAGACTGGGTGTAATGAATGAGAAGTGGGTTTGTCGTTCTGTTCTGTGTGTGTCTCTTTACAACCATGCTGAGGTTGTATGATGAATGTGCTCTCTAGGTGTGCTTTGTCTGGGCCCCGTGCCACTTGTTTGAGTTTGGATGAGTGCCCACATGGTCTGCCAGGGGGAGCATTTAAAACAGCCCGGAGCATTACGCTGTATATCTGCAAATTTACTAATGGATTAAACACGCTGTACGTGTGCATGTGCTTGAGCTTTGCTGCTTTGAAATCAAGATGCAGATGCAGTAAAGCCACCAACCGTCAAACCCACACAAATGTACCAAAACCGGCGGTCAAGCTGTCCAGCCTGACGCAAATACATGTGACTTTTTGTCTGAGGTCAGATTTGGGGTTACATGTGTTACGTGTTGTTGACGCCTCCTCTCTCTCTTTTCACCACACAGTCCTGCTGTACGTGCGCAAGGAGACAGAGGAGGTGTTTGACGCCCTCATGCTGAAGAATCCCACGCTGAAAGGCCTGGTAGAAGCTGTAAGTTGTCCTCACATAAACTGTGCTGGTGTTGACTTGTATCTTGTATCCTGCTTCAGATTGGTGGTCTCTGCGTCGCTCTCTGCAGCTTGACACCCAGTCAGGAGAACTGAGCTGTGACAGGACCCTGGATTAATGCTGGGAAAGAGATGTAGAGATGGGGGGGGGTTAAGTCAAGAGAGGGGGCAAAAGGGGCTAATGGAGGAGAGGGTGATGGAAAAAAGTTGTGAAAAAGAGGAGGTGAGGAGAGAGAAGAAGATGAGGGGGTGGGAAAAGAGGTGTCCAAAAGGCAAGGGGAGTTGGAGGAAAAGAAAGAAGCAGGTGTACAGTTACTTTAGGGGTCCAAAAAGACATGTGGAGTGCAGGAGTCATGTACGCTAATTATGGAGAACCAACAGAGGAGCTGATGAGCTGAAACAGATGAATGTGTCTGTGAAGAATCAGACACAAATTCTTCTCTGTGCACAATATGTGCTCAGGTTTTCATGTTTCTTTCAAGAATTTAACATTAATTTATTTCCCTCAGATTTCAGAGAAGTATGAGTTACCTCTGGATAAAGTTGGAAAGGTGTACAAGAAGTGCAAGAAAGGGTGAGTATCAGTCATTGACATATTCACTTTGGCTTTTTTGCCAAGAGTTAGATGAGAAGATTGATACCATTTGTGTGTCTGTATGGTAGAGCTTTTTTAAAGGCGTATCCCTGCTGTTTAGACTCTCTGTGCTAATCTTAGCTAGCCAGCTGCGGCTACATATAAAAGAGTTTTTTGGTACAAGGATGAATTAAACAAGACACTAACACCCGTACCTGTTTTAAACAGTATTCTAGTCCACATGGACGACAACATCATCAAACACTACTCCAACGAAGACACCTTCCAGATCACCATGGAGGACTTGGGCGGCATGTACAAACTCACCCTCACTGAAATCTGATTGGTTGGGAGGAGGTGATGCCATCCTGAGTAGAGGGGTGGAGGACACAAGGAGCCATCATGAGAAGTGGTTTACACGTTTAGCTACACAGTGATTATGGACTCTGGATCTGACATTGAAATCATGTTGTCACTGTGCTATATTAGTGTCAAACAGTTTTTAAACACAAAGTCTCAAAAGATGTATTTAAAAAGCCATAGCTCTTAATGGACAACAATGTTGATTGGAGACATAAGTTATACAATTTGCTTAACTTCAAAACTTTTCTTGCGCATGAGAATTAACAAGTGAGGACACATCTGATTGTTGTGACACCTTTGTTTTCTGTCTGGTGAGAATATGAGTTGCACCTCAAATATTGGTGCCATTTTTTGTAAATTATGTTTGAAATGTGCCGAGTGATTGTGGTGCTGCTATACCTCATGCTTTGCAAGCAGCATTGTTTCTCATATATTGGAATTTTATCAGGAGAAACAGCTCATTTTTGGGTATTTCGCGCACAAAACGAAGACAGCAAATTGTTAATGGAGCATCAGTGATTCACTGTATTAATGCTAAACAACACGGCAGTATTTAGTGTGTAAAACTTTCTTCAACCATCATACAATTAGGGTAGAATATTGTAAATATTTGTTGTATTTTTTAGCATAGGATACGTGTTGTTTGTGAATGAAATGGCTTGAAAGATCTCTTTCCTCAGATCAATTTAAATAATGGCCTCTTTGTAAGTATTAAACAGCTATTAATTATATTGATAATAATTCTAAAACACAGCTAGAGTAGTTTTCTGAATGTTGATGAAATAGGTCAATGAATGTCTGGGACAGTTTAAATGAGATTGTTCTGGAAGTGCAATATGATATTTAGGTTCCAACACATTCAGAAAAGAAATTCCTCTATTGCCATAAGCACAGTATATAAATTAACTGATAAAACAGATTTTTAAATGGAAATATTGTTGTATATATCCACTGGAAAAAAAAAGGATCTATATGATCCCTCCTTTTGTATCTCAGTACTTATTGTGTATATATTTATTAAGAGAATGGATGTGGGTCATTGTTTGTTTCTTTTTTTCTTTTTTACCATATATATCTAAATTTCTATTATTCCTAATAATATAATGTTTTTTCCTTTTTATATGAAGTTATTCTAACATTACATGTCAAGGGACAGAAAGTTTTGTTTTTAATTGATGTATTTTTTTGTAAAAGACTTGATGCACAAAGTGCATAATAAAAGATCTTCAGCAGCTGCTGTGTTGGTTCTAAGCATTTATTTTAACTCATCATCACTCAAACCATTTGACCCATTTTACTCTTTTTCAATAAGAAACTTTCTTACCACATGAAATTGTTTAATCAAGCAGTACTAGGTCTGTCAGCGGTTGAGGTGTTGAGCTGCAGCAGAGATTAACTGTGCCAGTGTTTTCTTTGTCTGTCCACAGGAGCAGATGTCTTGGCATCAACTCTAACCCTGTGGACAGGAAACGGCCATGACAGGACAGCCTGGTGCAGAGAGGCTGCCCTGTCGGAAACCTGGCCTCAAATTCCTACATACGCCCTTTGATTGAAGTAGGCTCCCATTTTTCTCTGGCTATTTGATTTTTTTTAGCCATGCTACCTGCATGACGTTCATGTTTCCCCGACAAAATGAATCTAGTGATTCCTTGACTTTTCCTTTTGTGCTACCATTAATTTCACCATTGTGGTAGTGAGTGAACTGTCTTGATATCTATTGGATAGATTAGCATGAAATGTGTTGTAGACATTCATGTTCCCCTCAGGATGAACTGTAATAACTTGCGTGATCCCTCAACCTTTAATTTTGGCACATCATCTGATTGATTTTTTCACTTTTACTACTGCTGGTTTTATGACCAAATACCTGTAAAACTAATGACGATCCCATCAGCCTCAGCTTTACTTTGTGTTTGATGCCATCAGCCATATATTAGCATGCTAACACACTGAACTCACACATTGTGAGCATGATAGCATGCTAGCACATGCATCACAAAATCATCAAAAAAGGAACAGGTCAAATGTTCTATTTTTACCAATATATTGGCTCAAATTCATTCAGTTGTTAGCACGCAGCTGACACAGTCTGCAGTTAGATGACTCACTTAGCTCTCTCTTGCTCTTTTATACAGTAATAGTTTGTGACAGGTACCCGTATGCTTTGTGTGTTTATTATAATTGTCAGCTGTTGGACACATGATGTACTGAACAGCATGAACACCTCAGGCCAGAGGTCAGCAGCTACAGCTACACTACCTGTGGCTGCAGGAGCAGTGATAGCTACAGGGCCCACTGTAAAGAACACTCATTTAGTTATAATTTAACTAACAGCCACGCCAATGTTGCAGTGTTGCCCTTTTGTCCTAAAGTGCAAGACCATATGGTCTCTCTCTCTCGCTCCCCCAGTTCATTCTCAAGATGTTCTCGTTTAAAACCACAGTTGGTGTCAAGATACAGCTTCTGTGTCTCAGTGTAGATGAGTTTGGGTGAGGTCAAGGAGCTGACCAGGCTCACAACCCAAACATATGGTCTCTCTTTGTTTTCCGTCATACATTCCTGTTAACAGTTTATGCAAACGTCACATAGACAAATTGGAATTGGATGGAAACTGAGTGAGTGGTGACTGTAAGGTATAATAATTTACACCTTCAGCTTTCTCTGTTAATCTCCATTAAGCTGCCTGCTTGTCTGCTCTATACATTTTTTTTTAATCCAGGCAGTTTTTTGTTTTGTTTGTTCTGTTTTTTCCCACCATTTTTGTAGTCCATGCATACCATAAGACTACAACACCCTTGAGTATGATGTCGTATAACACATAGATGCTTTGCACTGAGGCTAATACCTGGTTTGCCTAAATACACAGGGAGTCTTTCATTATGTTTGATTGGTATCCTTACAGATGATACCTGGCTGAAAGCTTAGCATGTGATTAAAAGAGTGAGCAGATTCAAATTCTGTTCTCTTTTGAACTTGTTTAAATGCTTTTATAATTGCGATTACATGACATCTTTTCAAACTACTTTCCTGCCTTGCCACCTTTCAACATATAACACAAGTGCAGTGAGCCTTAAGACTTTTTTTAATATTATCTTTTATGAGCAGAGGTCATAATCTAGTGTTTTTGCACTGCACTTCAATCAAATAATGTGGCCACAATCATGGCACAGTGGTACTTTTTCTTTTTTGGGTGTTTTTTTTTTTGGGATGTTTTAATGATACAGCTTGGATTTCTGTGGGTGGAGACCTGTTCTTTCATTCACTGAGAATCTTGGAATCTTTTCATTTATTTCTGGAAAAACAACCCAACACAGAGAGTTCTGCTCTGCATGAACTGGTTACAGTGGGTGGACTGTTGTGTCAGGTCACGTAGCTGGTAGGAAGCTGCAAAATATGCAGATGATGATACTGTGGAATATCACTTAACTCTCTGCAGTCTTGATGGTGTTACATAACATCCAGTCTTCATCTCTGTGACACTAAAGTACCTGACGGGGAAATTCATTCCCTTTTGTTAGCTGGACTGAGCCACAGTATATTCAGTCAAAACAGATGACTCATATTTAATCTCACTGCTGTCGAGATCTTGACACCAATGACTCCTCTGAGGTTAAATGCTACACCACTTTAAGTCCTGCCCTCTAAAACTGCACACAGCTGACAGTATATAGTGTACCCTCTGCAAACCACAAGTGACCTACTTTGATACTATTCAAACATGTGCAGCTCTGCTTGGTTTTGCACTTTTAGAAAACTAAAAACACTTTCCTCCAGCAACGTAATCCTTCTCAAATTTCCCCTGAGATACATCTTGTTCCATATCTGGTATCAGGCAGGAGTCCAGATAAACATTTGCACACGTACAGTCTCATGATGATAAAATCTCCTCAAAGTTCTTTTTTTTTTTTTTTTTTTAAAAAGTGTGCAGAAGCATTCCAGTTAAGATATACCAAATTAATGTGATTTTGTATTTCTCCAGGAATTATCCTCTCATCTTTGCTTTTTAAAATTTCATTTGCAGTACAGACTTTCAACTTCACAGTCACAGGGATAACAAATTCTTCACTGTCCTCACTGGTTGAGTCAGTATGTTTCAGCCAGTTTTTGGATGATTCATGGCAAGTTTAAAAAACCACGCTTCAAAGTAAACTCCCACTGTGAAGTTATTCACTCCCCATGTGTGGAATTGGTGACATAACAGGATGAAAATGTCTTTTTATTGTGCCTCTGTGACTCATTGTGTAGGCACTAAAAATAGAATCTGTGATCATTTCAATCTAGCCCTGAAAATAGACGCACACCTACACACCACACACAGTTACACCATGACCTTATAGTGTTCTCCTCAGGACACTTGCACTATGTGGAACACAGACTGCTGGTATTACAAAAAGTTTCATGAGTATCATGTGGAGTGGAAACCATCTTCTACTCTGAGGGTCACATCTACTCTTAATCATCATCTCATCTACACTACACTGAATTCATCCTAACAACTATTAAACAGAATGTTGTCTGTTCTTAAACAGAACGAGGCTCAGAAAACACCTTCATTTCTCAATTACCAATCAACCTCTTACCACCAGCAGCTCCACACATACTCTAAAAATGTGCTGTTGAAACCTACAGAGTGCTTTTGTAGTTGCACATTAACAGTCCCTCTGATGTTTAAGTATTTATTTGTTCCCAGTGACTGAGTGTGTGTGTGTGTGTGTGTGTGTGTGTGTGTGTGAAAAAACTGTATGCAAATTGCATTTAAATAATTGTGGGTAGTGAGTAGACATGGTGCGGCCTGTCTCCAAAATCAGTGCTTCTTTAACTCTGCTGTAAATGAGATGACTGTGAAGGTCCTTTTAATCAGGCATCAAACCTGCCCAAGCCATTAATGCTTTGTTCTGTCTCATGTCCAACACAGCGTCTCTTCGTTATATGGTGTTTCACGCTACCAGGTGTCTGAGAAGATATTTGGGTAAGCTGAACTCCGAGTGCCTGGGACATTGTTGGAGGCCAAAAAACACTGAGTTTTCTGTTCACAGACATACTGAACTCAACAGAAGAAGCCAGTAACAGGCAGAGGACAACACCCTGTGCTGCTCAGGCATCACAACCTCAATCCTTCTGCAGTGATGATGATTGTGATGACTTGAATGTCAGGTTGCATGTTGATACTCGCAATTTTATCTCAGGCAAGTTGGCCTCAAGAGTGGTAGCATACAGGGCAGAAGACATGAAGTGCATTTACCTCTGCTGAAACCTTAACACACTCAACACAGGTACAGTATATGTATTACTATATGTAGGCATTAATATTCAAAACACTCTATAGAACATGACAAAAACACCTGAGCCATTTGCAATGGCAATGGATGCAAATGGACTCCAAAAACATGAAGCATGTACTTCTTTCATAGAGTATTGTGCGGCGAGCCACTGCAGAAGAATAACATGCTCCCTCGAGCCAGACAACCAGACAGAATATTATTCAAAGTGTATGATTTAATAACTTCACAGATTTCTGAGCCTGCATCATTAGGCGCTACACATGTTCAGACCGTCTCCAGGGAAGCTCCTTCAGGGAGCTCTCAAACCTGCCTCCTGTTCCTCATGTTGCCAGGACAACAGACAGTGAACTAGCAGCGCACGAGTCAGTGTCTCATAGCAACAGATTGGCTTTAGAACTCCATTCTGACCAATCAGGAGCCAGGTGCTTGTGGAGGAATCCTCATTGTTGCTTCACTCTAATGTAGAGGGAGGTGAAGTCACATGTTGTGTGGTACACAAAGCATCCTTCGGTGCACTACAAGAGAAACTAAATAAAATAAAAAAGTCTCTCCATACAGTTTCTGCAGAATTATCCACATGCTTTGTTTTGTTTAGTAGCCACATGACTGAATTGTGGGTTGATGTGTATGTCCAAAAACCCAGTATTCACCTGGTTATCTCTTATGTTTTTTCTTGTTAGCATTAGTTTGTAGCACGCACATGTGACTATAATATAAAATGTAGGAGATACTGTGGTAAATATGGATCTGTGATACATTTGATGACTGTTTTGCATCTTTTGAAGCTGTATAAAGAACATATAGGGCCTTATGGGATTTTACACATAGATGAGTGACAAATGACTGAATTTCCATTTTAAGCCAAGGAAGCTTTTCTTTAATATGCTCTACCATGCTCCTCAGTGTTGCAATGATGTATCACTTGCAAACAGAATACATGCATAGCCATGACTCTTTGACTCCATTTTGTCCCTGTGCAGATAAATAATATATTGGAGGCCAAATTCGTATTCTGTGAAATAAACTCCCTTTAATCTTTTCAGGAAGAATATCAGTACACACTAGCTCCACTTACTTTGGCTTGTTGTTTAGTACATTATTTTTTTTGCATAACATGGTCTGTTATGGTATGCATATGATAAAGCGTAGTCTTTATTTTTCAGTTTGTGCTTCATCATATTTCATGCTTGATAACAGCGCAGTGTAAGAGTAAGGAATAATGACTAATGAGTAATAACTTCTTTAGAGTTTGTGTACACAGCCTGGGGGCTCTTTACTTGCTGTGTCCTTTCACCCAGATGCCAGCTTGCAGTGACGGTGGGGAGGAGCAAGTGACTGACAGTGTTTTCAAATTCAAGTGAGTACACAAATCATTTTTGAATACTCGTAAACATGATCACCAAACCACGTAAAGTACTGAACAAATGAATATGAATATAAATGTTAGGAAAGTAATTCAGAAGCATAAAAGCAAAGTGCTATTACATTTCCTTCAAAAATAATTTCTAAAATCCATTTACACTCTGTGTTACATAGAGACAAAAAAATGTAAACCAGCTGACATGAGTACAGAGGAGGGATTTCACAACACCAAGGAATTCCTCTTCGTGTTGCACAAAGTTATTTGTTTGGTTGTCTCCTGTTTGTTGGGCTATGATTCGTACATATATGGCTTTATAAACATATGTATCAGTGTGTGTAATTATAATATGTGTAAGATGATTTTGGGTTATTTAACCACATGGACTTGCTGAACAATGGTCTCTATAATCCTTGTAATGGTGAGGATGAGGAGGATGTTTTAGAAAACTTAATACAGTTTCTGTGGCTTTTACCTTTGTTATTAATATATAACATTAAACCAGACATTATTTCAGCATTCCCACCTTTGAAGATAACTGAAATAAGATTTATCAAAAATGTTGCAAACATGCAATGTATTTAGTCTTCAGTGTGACTTTAGGTGCTCCAAAATAAATTGAGACAATAAGTGTGTGCTCTTACCTGAGTGTAAAACAATATAAAGGTCTCATGTTGCTCCTCTCAGCAACAGGAAATATGTTTTCAAATTAATATCAATACAAAACAACATTATAATAAGTTAGGTGTTAATTATAGTTAAATGTGTTGTGGCAGTCTACCTAATATAATAACATTTTAGATTTTTAGTGGAGACACTTCATGTGGAAGTAACACTCTTCTCTATATGACACTGCCTGTGGCTGCCTGTCAAAGCTCAGGGGCTGTTGGTGAAATATAGCCCCTGGGTGGTATATTTAACCCTGCTGGGGCAACTCCCCCCTTTCTGAGTTCGTTCCTGGAGTTCCTGAGTTGGGGGAGTTGGCTGGACAGGGGAGGTGTGCACACAGAGGCCCTGATAGGGCCAGGGTAACCTTTCCTCCAGATTCCCTAACTAAGTTGAAGCTGACTGCCCCACTTATATCACAAACAGGCTGCTGTACTTAGGTCTGGGCTGCCTGTCATGCCTGCGTGCTAACTCGTTTTCCCTGTAACTCCTCCCTCTTCTTCTCTCTTCTTGCTAACTCCTGGCACCGAGGTTGCACTGCTACAGCTCCAGGCCCTCGTTGCTCCCTGAGGTCATGCTTATGTGAGTCATACCGAGGCACGGCCTTTCGTTAGTGGCCAGGCGCTGCCAGAGCCAGTCCAACACACCTGCTACACTCCCTTCTGCTGCAGGGAAAGCTGCAAACAAACACCAGTTTCAGTGTGACACAAGGTGAAGTGTGGTCATATGAGGTTTATGTATATATAAACAAGAAGAATCACAGAATATTACACATCACTGGTCTTTGCTCATGAAAATGACACTGGCCTGTATTTTTTAAAGCATTACTGTGGCGCCTCCTTTATATCATGGCTCCCAGACATTCGTTGGGACTTCTGACACATTTTTTCCTTTGTCCAAATGCAGTTGGTGATGTAACAGCATATGTAGGTCAAGACCAATTTGAATTCTCTGACATGTACTTATGGGAATGATCTGCATGGAAATAGCCTGACAGTAGGCCACAGGCAAAATCAGCCAAACACACATTACCATTAACATAAAGTTTAAAGAATATATTTGGTAGCAGGAGAACAAAGTGTAGTGTTTTTTTCTCAGTGCATCTGGGGAATTAAATGCCAGTGGAAAATCTCAATAAAAAGGTTCAATTTTCTGCATACGTAACTGTAATAATATAAATTAAAAACCTAATATAGCTCATATAGATATAAAGGGAGTTTCTTCTGAGGTGGTTGCCTCCACCTCAGAAGTCCTTAAATAATAGCTACACCCACAGACAAAAGATGTGTCAAAATCATGACCATAAGTGGGGTACACCAGTTACACTGTTGCCTAATTTATGTATTATTAAGAGAGTTGCCAATAGGTAGCCTAATGTAAAATAATAAATTCTTACATTAGTTAGTTAAAGGCTACAGCGATAACATGGATTAAAAATAATTCTGTTCACTTTGAAGCTCAAGGAATGTGTGATTGTGTTACGAAATGTGACAGTGACAACAATTTAAAAACTTTTTAATCTGCTTTTTCTGTGAGAAAACTGCACAAATAGCTCCAAAAAACAAGTCAGAAACCCGCGCTTCATCTAGCACTGGTGTTGCATTCAAGCGTTGTGAGAAAGGTGGGACAAATTAATTTCCTGAAAACCTTTTCACTTTTAAGTTATCAAAAGAGCTTGAAAAGGTCAGGGGAATATGTGAATTGGTAATAGTTGTGAAATAATGTGTGTATAAGTGTGTGTAATGTGTTGCAACCTTGCTTACTTATACCTTGTTTGAGAGTTTCTGCAAATTCAGCTCACTACTTGTGAACATCTGCAAAAGCTAGCATGATTTATTTAGTCATCTTATGTCAAACCTTTGCATTTTGACTTCATATACATTAGGAGTTTTGACCTGTTCTTCCTTCTATTTCTAAATGTAACAGCATACAGTGCAAAATCACAGACTGTGTGCTGCAGGAGACATTTCACTTAAACCCATATTACAGCACACACCTATGAAATTATAATTATAGAACACTTTACATAACATTTGATCTAAGATGGGTTTAAGTATACATTTTCATAAATGTCTGATATTTTGCCCTCTCTCATCAGATCACAATATTTAGCACAATAAGACATACAATGTAATAATTTGTAATCCTCATTTGAGAGGCCATGAAACATTGTGACAGACTAACAGAAATAGGCATACACTCGTTGCAATATAATGTAGTCTCAGTTCTGAAATTTCAGGAAACTACACTGATAAAAAGAACGGGTACATTCTAGCCTTAAAAGTGCATAACAACCATATAATGGGTCACTTATCTATGTTTTTGTAATTTTACCTTATGTAAGATTCTGTTACTTAGCTCCTGTATAGTCTCTTCACTTTGGCAATAAGTGCAAATTTTCCAATTCATAAGATATCAATGAATCTGATTTACAGTACTGGACGGGGAACATTGCGTTTATGTTATAATTTATTCTTCTGAATGACTTATATACTCTTTCATCAAGCCGTCTTGTCGTTTTCAGCAGATTGTTCCCACAGCCCGTCAACGCCGCATAGACTGGATCGACCTTTCGCCTAGTTTAGCGGCTGGCAGTTCATCGGGTTTACCCTGACACTGCTGACTCCGTGACCACGCCCACCAACGGCCACGCACCCTATTTCCTCCAACCGTTCAGCGAGCACGCACTGTTCACGCGCTCTCTGCTCGCCTATTGGCTGGAGCTCTGCACACACTCGATTGTGATTGGTCGAGTGTTGCCACCGCCGGTGCGTGTTGTGAGTTTTGTTTTTCTTTTTTTTTTTCTCTCCTCCCTGTGTTTTACACATACAGCTGAGAGAAAAGGCAGCCAGTCAGAGACAAAAACCACCTCAACCCTACCCGAGTCCAGGCAGGAGCACTGGCAACCGCCGTCTCTTTGTTCTTTACTGGCTCTGACAACAAAAAAGTGATATTTAAATATTGTATTCTTCAATGCCATCGCGAAAATTCACGGAAATGGACTCACACGGGGTAAGACAATTCTTTAAACATGTATTTGTTATGTATTTTCCCTTCAGTCCAGTAACACTCAGTTGTTTACTGACTGATTGATATTTCATGATTCAAGTTAAGTCATCAGCTAAATTCAACATTTTTGTATAACTCTCTTTTTTATTTATCTGTCTTTTATTATTTAGTGTCGTGTCAACGTCTAATCAATGTTATTAAATTAATATGTAAACACTTATTTTTATTATTACACACTGACATTTCAGTTTTATTTTTTACTCAGTCTTGTAAAGGTTATAACCTTTCTATCTATGATAATCTGAAAGTAAAATGTAATTTTGACATGGACGGAAGCCTGCAAGTGACACCTGGCTGAGTTTTTGTTGAGGACCAGTGATATGCGTTGTTTACTGTAAAAATTTATAACAAGTTTGTAACGTGATAAGCTTACTTCCTGATGCAAACCCGCTTTATGGGGATTTCACATGGCTCATCTCGGCAGCACGTCACTGTTTGGTCTATATTTGGCAATGGGAGGTGTCCTGGCTCTGAGCCAAAGGCAGTGCATGCTGGGCTGGGGTGTAGTCACCAGCACCCCCTCTCCCTTATTGGCAGCAGCGTGCAGTTTGGCCCGGGAACTTTAGATACAGGAACAGTGACTGAGCAGATGATAACTGGAAATTTGGAAATTCTTTTTTTTCCATTATGGTTAGGACAACTGAAAGCTTCCCTTCTGTTAACCTTTAAGCCATTACCAGATCTGAGTCAGATTTGAATCCACATTGCGTATCATGCAGTTGAAATTAACCATGATAAGTAAATGATGTGGCAGTGCTGAGTGTACTTATAATCTGCCTCCTTTGTCTGATGTTTATTTATTGTTCCTTTCAGACTGAGTACATGGATCACTGTGGGTCCCATGTGAAGAGAAGGAGGCACGACAGCGAACAGTCAGTCTCCAGTGGAACCTCTGGCCTGGAGTACACGGACCTGGAGGCAGCCGAAGCGCTGGTGTGCATGAGCTCCTGGGGTCAGGGCCTCTTCCTCGGCAGCAACAGGCCAAACCCCTGCAAGCCCAGACCCCTTACCCCGGCTTCAGACTCCTGTGACTCCCTCCTGCCGCCAGAAATCCCAGAGCCCCCGAAGGACTTTGTGTCCCTCTCCTCCCTGGTAAGACACTCCTCATACTGTACAGGTGCCAAACCGTTGAATAATCTGTTTTGCAAGACTGAGTATGAGCCAGAGGTTGGCACTGAAATCACATGGAGCTGTAAAACCTTTGAGATAACTGATGTTTGATTTGTAAAACATATTTGTGATTGTCAAGCTTTGAATTAAACCCCAAGGCTTTTTGATGTAACTGTAGCTGTAGATAACTGTAGTTTATGACATGAGACTGACCTTCAGACAGAGTTTGTTCTTGCAGATGCAGGGTCATAAAAAGATTATTCTTGTGTGCACCTGTGATGTTTACCTGTGCAGACACAGTTAACACTAGACACACACACCTTGATATTATTCTACTACTGGGATTCATTTTAATTCCTCTGCCTTCATATCTCCCGTCTTTTTCTAGTGTATGACTCCCCCTCACAGCCCCAGCTTTGTTGAGACTTCAACATCCAGCACTGGCCTCCAGTCAAGCTCTGGCCTGGCTGTGTCCTCGCAGCGCTGTGGGTCCGGGCTCCATCAACCTGTCCTGGCACCCATTGCCGAAAAGACCCCCTCCCTCCCCCCTCCACCGCAGCCCTGCAGAGCCATGGCGACTAGCGTCATCCGCCATACCGCAGACAGCACCCCCTGCCAACACCACATTCCAGTGGCCCCCAGTCCAGAGAAAACTAGAGACATGGTAACGGCTACAACGGTCTGTCAGCAGCAGCAACTACTACAGCAGCAGCAGCACATTACAAAGACTGAGCAGATAACCACACCTCCATCTCCTCCTGCTCCCCTCATGCCCTTAAAGACAGAACAGCAGCCCAGTCCCTCAAAACCCTGTTTGGACATTGCCTCCACCCCCACCCTTTTCAACATCCAACCGCAACACAGCCCACCCCCTCCCACTGCTCCCGCAACCCTGTCCCCACCTCCAGTCACCAGCCCTCAAATCATCTGCCAGATGTTCCCCGTTAGCAGCCAATCAGGGATAATCTCAGCCTTCATCCCCAGCGCGGTTCAGACATCCAGTACTGGAATTCGGACCGCCACCACCACACCCATCCTCCCCCAGCCCACCTCGGGTAACACCACCCCTGTCCAGCAGTCCCTCATTGTGGGTTCGGCGGTTCCCCAGGGCACAGTGATGCTGGTTCTCCCTCAGTCCTCGGTCTCTCAAGCCCCTCACTGCCCTCAGACTGTCATGACCCTGGGCAACACCAAGCTGCTACCTCTGGCCCCAGCCCCTGTGTACGTGCCAGCGGGGCCCAGCGGCAGCACCGCGCCCACAAAGATGGACTTTTCCCGCAGGAGAAACTATGTCTGCAACTTCCCCGGCTGCAGGAAGACATACTTCAAGAGCTCACACCTGAAGGCTCACCTCCGAACACACACAGGTGAGCATTTACAGCACGAGGGAGACTTTGGTTTGGTTAAATCTCATGAGGATGTGGAATGAACTGTGACTACCACAGATAAGTGTCGCATCCTGTTTGTAAAGCATTCCTTCTGTGTTATTCTCGATGGGAAGAGAGTGAGCTCATTGTTTTAAGTCAGACAGGCCGATGTGACGTGTGAAGTCTTTATGACTGCAATGTGACTCACTTGCCGACTCCCTGTTCTCCCTGTTTTTTCCTTCCCATCTCTCTTACCCCGCCCCCTTAGGTGAGAAGCCTTTCAGCTGCAGCTGGGACGGCTGCGATAAGAGGTTCGCCCGCTCCGACGAGCTTTCCCGCCACCGGCGAACGCACACCGGCGAGAAAAAGTTTGTGTGTCCCGTGTGCGACCGGCGATTCATGCGCAGCGATCACCTCACCAAGCACGCACGACGCCACATGACCACGAAGAAAATTCCCTCCTGGCAGGCTGATGTTCGGAGCTTGAACAAAATGGCTGCTGCCAAAGCAATGCCCTCAAAACCTGGCCTCGCCACGCTAGGCATGCTAGTACCTGCTGGTTCAAAGTAGACAATGATCACTGCCATCCTACCCACTCCCAAGATACCACAGGGATACAGGGAGCAGCCAAGCACACAAGGCTGCTGCTCTTTTACTCATGGGAATGAGAAAAAACAAACAAAACATGCACTGGACTCTTTTTTTCCCCTCTCTACTGCTCATTTGTACATGTATTTTTCTCTAAAGGATTCTTTTGTTTACTTTGATATAAGTGATAATATGTATGCACCCTTGCCAAAGCCTTTGTATGAAGTCTGTCTTATACATTTCACCTTCTCCACTTCTCTTACAACACTTTTTCTTTGATTGTGTTAATACTGATATATATATATATATATATATATATATATATATATATATATATATATATATATATATATGTCTATGTGAATGTATTGTCTGTTGTACTATGAAATGCATTAATTTGTCATATTTGGGAAATATTGACATGAAAAACAATGTAAATATGAGTATTAATCAACAGTGCTATGATTATACCTTGATTATATCTCCCTGTCTAACTTTTCATATTATTTAATACATATTTGTAATAAAAAAAAGAATGAAATGAGTCATTTTGGTTCATTTTTCCAATAACTAATGCTGGAAGAAGGAGGTGTTGGATCAAAGTGTAGTCAGCGATCCTTCCCGGTCATCTCATGCTGAAATACAGTGAGTGTCTGCCCACATCCCGTGTGCGTCACACGCTGACTGCCCCCCCACCACCGCCCTCTTTGTCAGCTGAAACTCACTTGTGTCCTTCGAAATGTGCTGACTAGCCTGTGGGCAGCTTCCTGCTGGCTGAATGATTTTTTTTTTTTTTTTTTTTGGTGTTATAAAAGCTCTTTTGGTGAAACCATCTGGGGACATTATGTCCTGTTCATTAGCTCAGAGCCAGAATTCTTGATGAGTCAGAGCATCAGACAAAAACAGACAGAGATTTGTTTGCCTTGTATTGGAGTTCATTAACTGATCATTTGAGCCCATTCAGCCCCTGTCACATGGGAACAAGGAGGCGGTGGAGCTGTGTGATTCTTGCATAACACACCCCTGAGTTTTGCTCATTCAAAAATTGCTTATCAGCCTGGTATATTTTTGTAAACGTGTCCCAATCTTGTGATCAGTGGTTACAAATAAGAAGTACAGTTATATAAAAAACTGACTATGCTGAGTCTAGTCTAGAAAATACAGGGGCTATGATAAAGTGGTTTTCAGTGTTTTCATGCTTCAACTGTAGAAGCTGGAAGGATGCGAGTGGAAATTTTATAATGTAAACAATAAAAAGAAACTACTAAGACGGTTCTGGGCCAAGACTGGCTCTCTGTGCTGCTTCCAGCCCCTCTCTCCTACAACACATTCATAAGCAGTGGTCCCATACCTAGTAACAGCACACCGCTTCCAATCAGACAGTGAGAAATATGAACTGCTGGGGGTGCGACCAATCACCTCTCTTCCCTGCACACCCGCCCCTTTGCCTTACTGACCGACATACTCACTGGCCTTGTGCCACCTGAGTGCTAGTCTACAGCGACACCTGCTGGTAGAAAATTGTCACTATCACCACCAGACTTTTTTTTTTTTTTTTTTTTTTAACATGTTGAGGGGAAAAAAGAGTATGCTCTTTAAATTTGCTTCTTATGGCTTAAGTAGTGTGAATCCTTGTAATTTCCTTTTTACAGTAAGTTAAGTGAATTAAATGTACTTTTTTTTAACATTCAGTTAAAAGCATAAAGTGACATATAAGTGGTATAACTCTAGAGGACATTTTAATGGTAAGTTCATTTGGTCCATTAGGAGACAAAACAAAAACAAAAGTTGATTTGACCTGAAAAGTGATGTAAAATGTAATATTCTCTTTAATTAATGACTAATTTCAATACGGCTTGACACAATTTAAGGAGATATTCATGCAAATATAAAGATTTTTAAGCAATATAGAACACTTATTGCACATTGTATTGTATATTATATCTGATTATATCTGATTTGAATTTAATTGGATTTATTGCCAATAAAATAAAGTGAACATAAAACAAATTGAAAGGACATTATTATTTATTATTTTTCGTGTACATACTGCACCTAAGTATTCAGACCCTTTTCTTATGGCGCTCCAATCTGAACTCAGGTGCACCCTGTTTGATTTAATTATCCTGAAGTCCACCTGTGGCAAATTCAACCCTCTGCACATGGACACTGGATGGACATACAACTCTGTACATAAGGTCCAAAACTTCACAGTACCTCAAAAATGAAGTAACCACTCAATAAGTTTAACTAATTAATTGAAGAAGAAGAAGAAATATGTGAAAAATTTGAATGCGTTTCGAAGCCACTGCAGGTGCGTAGATCTGATTTTCTTGTTGTGAGGCATGTTTTTGTTTATAACAATTGATAGTTGTTTCTCACTTTAATGTAAATATATGCATATAATATTTGTTAAAAATAAATCTAGTCAAAATCTGGCGGGTGTATTTGAAGAAAATGTTTCTCGGGGACGTGTTTCCTGGTTGCACCATTGACTCTCGTGTTGCTATGGTTACATGAACACAACCGGGACGTAATTAGCTGCCTGTTAAGAGTTTGTGGTTTCACAACACGAGCTAAAACACGTATTATTTTTTTGTACTTTGAAGAAACCAGATTGTAGCAGTTAATGTGTTCAAATTTAACTTCGTTTCTGAGCTGTTTTCTTGGACATTTGGGCGAGAGAAGGTCGGTGGCAGGTTTTGACCGTTTACTTCAACCACTCCAACGTTTCTCCTCGCAGTCACCAACATGGAAAAGCTGAAAGACTTAAACGTGACGGTAGATGAAATCGACAGACTGACAAAAGCTTTAAGAGATGAGAAATTCAGGGAAATGCTGCGCGATTACGCCCAAGAAATATCAGACCCGGAGAATATGAAAAGATATGAGGAGGAAATCAAAATTTTGGAGAAGGAGAGAGGAAACAGCGTCGAGTTTATCCACCCGAAACCGTTCAGGGCTCTCAGGACGAGTGTGGACGGCAAGCAGAAGTGCTTTATCAACATCTGTGCCAGTGATAACGTCGAAAAGCCTGAGTATAAGAGTGGTGTGTCGGAGGATGGCCGCAAAGGTCAGTGCTGGTCCCTGCCTCATGGTCTGCACCCAGGGAGACAGGACACCGACCCAAAAGGAAACAAGATCATGATCTATGATGTGATTTTCCACCCTGACACTCTCCACATAGCAAGCAGAAACAAGGGTTTCATGGATATGGTAGACAGTGTGGCCATTCAGGGGATCCAGAATGCTTTTAAAGTGACTCTGGACAAAAACAACATGCGAGTGATGAACACCAAGTACAAGGGCACACCTCAGCCTTGTGTCATCCGAAAACCCATACCTGGATACAAAGCCAGGGAGCCCTCAGAGAAGCCTGACCCTCTTGCCTTCCCGTACCCGGACGAAAAGAGACCTGTAGAATCCTCACAAACCAAACCTACAGATTCACCTGCAACAAAAACCAGCAGCGACACCAAACCTAAAAGCTACCAGATCCAGCCTCAGGAAACCAGAGAGCCGACCAGGCCGAACCACACAGTAAAATACAGATCTGTTGTCGACCTGCAGGACTTTAGATGCTCGAGAGACTCAGCCAGGGGCCCCAGGCCCAAAGAGATAGTGGTCACCATTGACTTGCCGCTGCTGAAGTCCGTTGCAGACACCAGCCTGGAGGTGAAAGAGAATTGCCTGCTCCTGGAGTCCAAGAAACCAGCGTACAGACTGGAGCTGCCTTTAGCCTACCCTGTAGATGAAGACAAAGGAGAGGCCAAGTTCAACAAAGCAAAAGGACAGCTGACAGTTACACTTCCTGTTCTTCCATCTCGTGAGGCTTTTGATTTTGGGCTTGCTACAACTGATGGTGACACTCAGGGTGTAGGAGATGATGAAGGGAAGGGGAAGGAATGTGAGGAGGGCGAGAAAGGTGAAGAGGAGGGAGGAGAAGAGCAGGGGAGGAAAGGCCAGGAGGATGCAGAGGGGGAGGAAAGTGTAGCGTGTGAATGCAGGGAGCAGGAGAGGGGAAGTGAGAAAGGTGAGGAGGAGCAAAGAGGCGTTGAGGAGGAGAAGGTAAAGCAGGAGGATCTGAAGCAGCAGACAAGGGTGGAGGAGGGAGAGGAGCAGATCAGGAAAGGCCAGGATGACGTAGAGGGGGAGGAAAGCGTAGTGGGTGAGGAGGAAAAATGGAGAAAGCAGAAGGGAAAAGAAGTGGAGGAGGACACAGAATGGAAGAACCAGAATGGAAAAGGCCAAGAAAGTGTGGAGGAGGAAAAAAGCGACAAGATTTATGAAGGTGAAGTTGTGGAGGAGGAGAAATTGAAAGAGCAGAACCAGGAAAATGAGACTGAAAACCAGTCCCAACTCTCCTCTGGCACCAGAGAGGAGGGAGGAGTAAATCTGAACTTTTGTTTGGAGTCAACGCCAGACAACCAAGACGAGACAGAGAAGACAAAAGAAAACTTACAAAGAAATGTGCAGGTGAGACAAACTCTAACCGGGGTGAAGGTAGAAGTGTGAGGTCAACCTAATCTGTTACGTCTTCAATGTTTTTCTGTTCCAGTTGGAAGCAGATGCTGCACTTCACAAGCACACATCCAGTGAGGAATCCCATACAGCTGCTCCTGCTGTGACGGCCACTTCAAGCCACGCCTCTGTAGAGGACTGCTGCATCTCCCAGAGGCCTGAAGCACCTGCACCAGATGAAGCAGACAAGTCAGACGCAGGGGTCTCAGGCTCAGGAAAGCAGGAACAGAGGGAGGATGTGGACGAGGACGACCTGCCGACAGAGCAGATCTCCCAAACCCCACAGTGTGACGACAAGCTGCCGCCTGCCTTGTTGAGGGAAGTTGATAAAGATGGTAACGAAACAGTCATCAGCAATCACTCCACTTCTGTTGAATTCATTTTCCAAAACACCCTGATGTTTGAACTGGACTGACGACTGTGAGCAAGGGCTGAAGGGGTTTTCTTGTATTACAGCAGTTTTAAACACAAGTGACATTCAGTTCACGTCTGCAGAATCTCCTATTAAACATTTTTCAGGCATTAAACCTGACCTTTATTTTCAAATTTTTATAGCATATTATATATTTATAGCATATATATTTCTTTTCTTTTTATAGCACATAAATCAATATCCCAGAATAAACTACCAGAGACAAGACATGGAATGCATTTATTTTATTGAATATTTCACATATATATAAAAAAAAGTTGTGGGTCATTAGCACAGTAAAAAGTAACTCCCTTTAGGTGATGCTTATGGACCCTGAGGCACTGTGTTCAGGAAATTGACCTAATGTCTTTATTCCCCTGTCTAGCTGAAGTAGGTCAGTAGGGGAATCTGCATTTTGCTGTTAGAGGCAGGAAGAACAGAAAAAGACGACATATCAGAGTCATTTTGTGTCAGTGTTGCTGCCTGCTATTATTACATACAGTCAGTGCCCAGCAGATACAGGCAGAGCAGGCATGAAGGTACTGATGAGTTGGATGTGAGGGTGAAACAGGCAGCTTGAAGCACTTTTAAAAACAAAGCTTAACAGAGTCAACAGTGTCCTTTTATTTCAAAGGCATTACCAGAAAACTGCACCACTGAGATATCCACTACTGTAGGCTCCTCCTCATCAGATACCCTCCTACAGTATCTCACTACTGCAGCATCCACAGCAATTTCTAGCTGTTGGTGGGTTTTCAGTAAAACCAAGTTTGACACCCTCACCCTTCCTGCTCATCTGATTCCTCTCTGGAGGGAGTTGTCTAAAAATTCAGAGTAGCAGGAGAGGGAACAGAAGTGCTGCTGCACCGGTGCGTCCGTGCCTCCCATGTCGTCCACCAGGACCACCGTGTGAGACACTTGGTGCAGGTTCATGCTGACCGCTGTCCTGATGTAGAAGTTGATGCAGACGCAGCCGCAGTCGCAGGTCTTGGCTAATTCGAGGTCCTGACACAAGTGGGCGGGGATGAGGTGAGGTCCGTACGGTATCCTGTGAAGTGAATCAGGAAGAGATTTTATGAGTTTGCTGTTAGAGTGTGTGATATACAGACTAAAGAGAAGGTGATGTTCTGACCTGAGGTTGGACACAGCTCTGGAAGCCAGCTCTTGAAGCGGAAGGGGGAACGTGAGCTGCATTGTGTGGTCCAAAGGGTTGGGCTGGATAAACGGGTTCCCGAACAGGTCCAGGTTCTCCAGACTCAGCTTGCGGAAGTCGCCGGGCAGCACGGCCAGCTGGTTGTGCGCCGCTGACAGGAACCTCAGCTTCGAGAGCCGGCCAATGTGGAATGGCAAACAGACAAGCTCGTTGTCGTCCAGCTTGAGGTTTGACAGTTCCCTAAGCTGGCAGAACTGAGCGGGGAGGGACTGCAGTCGGTTCTGGCTGAGGTCCAGGAGCTGGAGGGTCCGCTGCAGGGTGGAGAGGCACAGGGCCTCGCTGAAGGCTTCCAGGTGGTTGTTGTGGAGGATGAGTTCAGAGAGGCAGCTGAGGTCACCAATGGTGGCGGGAAGTTTCTTGATATGGTTGTTGCTGAGGTCTAGTTTTCGGAGAGCTGCAAAAATAAAACCAAAGAAAAATACCATGACTTAAAGGGCTAATCCAGCTATTTGTTGCTAGTAAGGGTCAAGCTCTTAAAACGCTGGATCCTACATCTCCCATGATGCATCTTAGCAACACTTACTTTAATACTTTAACAGATTCTTTATTAAGTAAACTGACCTCCATGAGTTAAACTGACAGATTTCCACTTTAATCTTGTCAAAGCCTTTACCTTTGAGCGACAGCATCCGCATGTCCACACGTGACAGTTTGCAGTAGGAGACCTGCAGCTGCTCCAGAGAGTAGGGGAAGTTGGAGGTGAGGGGGTAGTCCTTCTTGGAGACGATGGTGAGCTTCTTCTTGGGTTGCTCCACGTCCCTGGCGCGAACGGGGGTGAGCGTGGAGAGAGGCAGGCTGCTTGTGTCACTCCCTCTGTCCGCCAAACGAGCGGCCGAGAGGAAGTTCTTCAAGCTGTTTGCATCAGCCTATAAACGAATAAATGAATCAAGTTAAAGACTGATCTGATAGATTAACAGGTAGCAGAAACGGAAAGACTCACAGTTTCCTCTCAGGTTGTTGTGTGTGTGACCGGATTCCTTGAAATACCTAACCTAAATTCACTAACCTAGAATATCCTGACACACTTCCTTTGAACGAACATGATGAACTTTCTGCTGTTGGGAATTAAAAAAAAAAAAAAAGTGAGTGAGATGGAAAGTACAGGGCCATTTTGTGAACACCTGTGCAATCCAATACTCACCTTTTCTAAACATGGAGGTGTTTATTTAAATGTATGGTAATGCTGGTAATGGTATCATGGTGTTTATAAACTTGCGGCTGAGCAGGGTAATTGGACCTGTGTATCTTCACAATGTATTGTCAGTCAGTTTGTGGGTGTGTTTCTGTTGGTGTGACAGGTTGAACTATGTTAGAATCTGGGTGAAGGGTCACCACTGCTCCAAAACAACCAGAGGAGATTTACAGCAACTGGAAACAATGAGGTTGCTGTGGCATCGGCCACAGTCAAAACAACTGTTATGTGTCTGCCTAGCTGATAAATGAATGAGTGGACAGCCTGTCGTCTCTGAGCCCTGCGTTGTACTCTCCTCACATGGTAAATTCTGAAAAGAAATCTGTGTACTTACTGCACTTTTAAACAAGAGGCCTGACAATGTCATCTTTGTCTCATCTGTCACTTATTTTATATGGAAATGAGAAAGACATTGCTACAATTGTGAGTGTGAAAAGCTTGTTCCTGACTGTATGAACACCTTCATGTGCAGACAATAATTACACCACACTGGATGTCGTACCTTGCTCAAACAAATGTCAACAGCAGGTTCCTTTAATCTCACTGTGGCCTTGCCTTCCTCCACAAACCATGTGAAGAACTTCTCTATGTTGTCTTTTAGCTGCAAGAGAAAGTTGGCAAATGTCAGGGGTGGAAAAATACATTTCACAACATTAGGGCGGGTAAGCGGGTGATTCATTCTGCAAGTGCAGACAGGAATACTCCGAGCATTTGAACATTTACGTCATCAAGCTGGTTTTGACAGACTTTACAGAGGCATGACTCTTTAAATCAGAAACAGAAGCTTCTGGGAAGCTCAGCATTTCAGACTGAAAACAACACTGCTAGCGTTTCCAATCTAGGTCGTCCTGGGAAAAACAATGATGAATAATTCAAAAAAGTAGATCTAAGTGGCTCAAGGGATTGAGTGAACTGAAAAGCAAAAACGCAGGCAATAAAAGTTACTGGAATGTTTTGCTAATGCCTGTATGATACAGTCAATGTTTCAGTGGAATAGAGGAATGCAGCCAGTAAATTATAAGTCCCAGCAGGGACTAAAATGCTTTGTTACAATGTGACCAAAACACAGTCAAAGTCAACAGTCCAAGCTGTGAGAGAGAAGAGAACAATACTTCAGACTTAAGTGAGAGATTTGGTGCCTGGATGATCAAACTGTTCAATTACAGTGAGCAGAATTACACATTTCCTCTTCTGTATTAAAATGTTTTCCTTTCTTTTTTTAATGTATAGTTAAAGGAACAAAATGACAACAACAACAACAACAGGGAGAATAACTATAACAACACTCAGGCATAAATCATACAGCACTGATGAAAGAGAGAAGAGTGAATATTAATTCTGCCATGCTGATGTTAAAGTGTAAAGATCAGTGACAATATGAACAGCTTTCATGACTTAATGGTTGTTTAATGTCTTTTCTCATCCTTCTCATGTCTCTGTAAATACAAAGTCTGCTCTTGATCAGAGGGCTGATTCAGGCACAATGAATCTCTCTATTTAAAAATAAATGACTGAAAATATAAGCAGGTTTGTGGCTGAAACATAAATAGATGCTACATAAACAAGATTATAGACCTGTATATAGACCTATAGACCTAAAATAAATCTCACATTATATTTAATATGCTCATCATTGTTTTTTTCACTCATTAAACCTGCTGTTGTATCTGTCTATGATGGGTAGTGTTTGCCTAGGTCTCTCTGCTGTTTTCAGACTTTAACTGGCCTTGAAATGTTCTTCCACAGATTAATAAAAATACTCCTACTACTACATTTGACTTGAAGCAGCTTGAAAGTAATATAAGGATCTTGGAATCAGCCTGATTTGGAAAACAACAAGAGGCCACACACCCCGGGATACATTATAAATGTGACTCCAGCTGTGACATCCAACAAATACAGTACACAACAACAAAAACAAAAACAACACAGACCTTGTACTTGGATCCTGCTCTGTCTTTCGCTGTGCAGATCATCATGTAGATGTTGCTGCGTTGGCTCGTCTTGTCCAAATGCCTCCCGATGGACAGCACCGCCCTCGTCCCTTTCCCTCGACTTTTCATACCAAACGTGGGGAGCATCCGATTCACCACCTCGACATCGCACTGCAGCTTCATCGTAACCCGTTAAATGAAGACTGGAGTCCGGCTCGGTGCCGAATCAGAGCGAGCTAAGGCTCTAAATGCATACCAGAGGAAAACTTCCGTGAAAAAAGTAACGCTAGCTGCTGACACACTAACATCCGTGCTCGTCATGGATGTCAACAACCGAGCAGCTTTTTCCGCGCGGTTTCAGCTGCATCTGAAGGGACCCGTCGAGGACACCGCGTCCTTTCTACAGCGGGGACACAACACTGCAACTTTCGTAGGGTAAGTGCAGCTTTCCTGTCAGTATTTTTTTTTTTTAACAAACTCTAAACGTCCCGCATAGTTTGCTGTTGTCAGTTGGTCAGTTAGCTGCAGTTAGCATGATATCGCGCGCGTGGGAAGTGACGTCAGCGAGGGAGTCGTTAACGCAGCTCGCGCTCACATTGGACAGCTGAGGGACAGACCTCTGAGCGGTGTTAGGTTACATTTAACATGACGTTTGTTTGCCCAAAGTATCAATAATCGATAATAAAACATAATCCACGATCCTCTCCAGAGGTGGAATAAGTACAGAGGTAATATCAGCAATACCATATTATATTAATCTGTTTTTAAAAAATCAGTACATGTAAAAGCATTTTAATGTTGTGGTTTGTCAACGTGGAGCCAACCTGAGATACTTTATTAACTATTCAGTAGATTCATAGTGTGGTACAACATCATATTTAATAAGCAATAAAAATACATTTTAATCTGAAGACTAACTAGAAACTAAAGCTGTGAAATATATGAAATAGATTAAAACTAACTAAAACTAAAAATAGTTCCCTTTGAAGTGTAGTGTAGTGGAAGTTTAAAGTAGTACAAAGTGAAAATAAGGTATAAGTACCTTAACTTTGTACTTCAGTACAGTACTTCCTTGGTCTAACACCAACATGGTTATTTGTTTTCTAGATTCTGTGGTCAAAAGAATCACTGCGTAATTAATAATAACAATAACTAACCACAACATTTTTTAAATAAAAAGAAAGTTAAATTGTGGCTCATGAGAGGTGTGAGTTCATCATCTTAGTTAAGATGTGTGTATGTATAGTTTTGATGTGCAGTGATTTTATTGGTGATGATACATATTGTAGTTATTGTATGAATGTGATGGTAGAATGTGTTTGGACTTTATTGTGT
Organism: Lates calcarifer; assembly: GCF_001640805.2. Classification (NCBI taxonomy): domain Eukaryota; kingdom Metazoa; phylum Chordata; class Actinopteri; family Centropomidae; genus Lates; species Lates calcarifer. The sequence continues at coordinate 12,421,314 of NC_066851.1, read as the reverse complement.
TTTCCTTGACATCTTGTAGATGTGTGACCTGGGGTCCTCTCTCTCACTGGGTCCAATAAACTAAAAAAGAGAAAACAACAAAGCCCTCTCTGTGTCACACCTAGAGCCCACCTTACTTAACAAATTTCACTTACTAGCTTTTCCCATGTCTCACAAAGGTGTCTCCATGACGACTGAGCAAACTCCATTCAGCAAGGAAGAGCTTCTGAATAAGTGATTAAATGGCCAAGTTTTAGTTTAGAATTTTTTTGCTATTTCCATGGTACAAGTGAAGAATTTGTTTTTGCACTTAACCTCTACATGAGTTAGTAAAACATAAGTTTGGTTAATAACAGATAAATGGGTTAATAGATGAATGAATGAAGACATTCAAAAACATATGAGCACAATTTTCCCTCATGACACATTACCACACTGTAAATGTGGTCTGTGGCAATGGCGACATCTAGTGGTCAGCAAGGGGAGAGATAAAAACTATACTATACTGTACTGCACTGTGGGGCAAAAATAAGATTTTTTGTAATTTTACCTATTAGTTTGGAGATAATGTTTTACATATATCAGTTTATAAAATATGTTGTATTGTTATAAACATGTAAAGTAGTTAAAACCATGTTGAGCAGCTACGACATTTAACTGCGGTTAACATGTTAATGCATCAGTAATAATAATCCCATAATGTGTGACTTTTACTTCAGTAAAACTACTACTATACTCAGCAGTCCAGTCAGGTGTTAACTGTTGTTAGTTTTGTTGTGCTGGTTCCTGAGCTGATAAAATATATTTTTTTCTTGCCATCATGACTTTCTGTCTCCTCTCTGTATTGTGGTCTATCGTTCCACCACAATATAATACAACACTCTGGAAAAGCAAACTCTTAAAATGAGGTTCACAGACAAAAATATTGGCAGTGAAGTTTGACGGAGGGCTGCTGTTAAAACAAACCATTTCCCTTTTGTGTCAAGCCAAAACTTTGTGTATAAATGTGTAGCCTCTCAGTAACACATTTCAATCCTCATTTGTACCAACCACCCTCAGTCCTGCAACCGAAGTGGAAAGCTGTTGATGAAACCAAATGATCAGTGTTGTGACTCCTGAGTCCGTCCACAGTGTTTCTACTCTTGCGCTTGTAGTCGAGGACAGCAGAAGTACCAGTGAGTCTGACAGTGTCTGACATCGTCACCTCAGATCAACATGATCACAAGACAAAATCAACTCCAATCTCTCCTCTCCTTCTTTTTCTTTCTTGTCCTCTATATTGACAGAATGCACTTTTGTTCCTGACCTTAAATTCAAAAATAGAAATGTGTTGCAGTGAAATGATTTGCTGCAAGTTTTAATCGACTCATTTGAGAGAGCGAGAAAAAAAAAAACAACACGCCAGATTCATCTACCTTAAAAGTTGATATTAAGCACCTGTTCCTTCAGGACCATCTTTATTTCCCACAGTTTGACATTCACTTCATGTTCTCTGCTCCACACACTGCATCTTTCACTGATAAATGCTTTGTAGGGTTCAATAAAATAATAACAAATGAAACAAAAAACAGAACACTCATGTCTTTGGTTTCACCTTGATGTCTATTAACAAACTAAAAGACAATACCTTTGGCAACAACATGCAACTTTTCTTTTTTTTCTTTTAATTATTCTTACATTTTCCTCTAAGTAGGACAATTTCCACCCATCTAAATCCCACCCCCTACACACACACACACACACACACACACACACACACACAAGAACAGGTGAACCTTTATTTTTGGAAAACGTCTGTGACGAAATGTGGGAACGCTCAGATTGTGGCAGTGCCGTGTATTAAAGGCATGTATGCACCATCTTGATCAGACTGTGACAATTATTTATACACACACTCTGTCAGTGTAGGTGACAGACTATTGCTGCCACAAGGAGAGTATGACATGTCTTATTGCATTTAAACACATCACACCTGCAGCTGTTTTGTCTGCTTCATATTTACAGTGGGATTTCCTGAAACATCCCATTTTCTCCATAAATCTTTACAATGTCAGCACTGTCCATTATTATCTTGACTTATCAGAGTCTCTTTTCATCCCTTCACAGAGCCGTCTCCACACAGGACGACCCTCTCCGCACGTAATAACGCCTCACCTCCCTCCCATCCTCGCCGCCGCAACCCTCGGACCGGTGCACGATGAGGACCGGGAAGAAGCGAGCGTCCCTGTAGGTGGGCGGGCTGTCGCTGAGGGCCAGCTGGCTGGAGTCGGACCCGCAGCACTGCTCGTCGGCGCAGCAGGGGTCGGTCAGGTTGCTGCTGCGGCTCCTCCACAGGGCCACGGTGCGGTGGGAGCCGTACATGCGGCAGAGGGAGAGGCGGGACGTGTCCGAGGAGAGGTGGGACTGGAACAGCGCTCCCCGGCAGGAGAAGATGGAGGAGCAGCTGGAGCTGGTGATGGTCCTCCTCCTGCCTCCTCCCCTGTCTCCTCCTTCTCCTCCTCCTCCTCCTCCATCTGTGGTCAGATCGCTGCATCGGTCACAGTCGTCCTGGCTCTGGAGGGCACCGTAACTCTGAGCAGTCTGGCTGCTGTCCAGCAGGAAGCAGTTCGAGGATGAGGTGCACTCAGTGTCATGCAGCGAGTTAGACTCTGCTGTGCTCATGTTTATCATCATGGCCTCTGAGTAGCTGGGAATCACCTGGCGGTTGCAGCGTATGTGCCACTCCATCTCAGTGCTGTCCAGCGTGTCCACTCTCGGAATAGCACAACTGATATTGTTCCCCACAGGCCTGTCTTCGTCCAGAGGAGACGGGCTGCTGTGGCTGTACTCTAACCCAAATAGTTTCTCTATGCGGTAGTGCACATAAGCAGTGCGGTACTCTATGAGCACTCTCAGAGGCCAGGACAGCATGAAGAGAGCTGCCAGCCAGAAGGCAACCTGGGAAGTGTACCAGGGCATCCTATCTGGGTCTACATAGGCTATCAGGTTTTCTCTGAAGTCCACGTTCTTCAGCTGCATCCCCTCCCTGGCCTCCATGTAATCGTCCAACCCCTCGATTTCAGAGAAGAATCTGGCTCTCTGGTTGAGGTAATCGTTTTCTGGGCCCGCCTCGGTGAAGCTGAAACACTTGGTGAAGCGGAAGCGAGTCGCTGTGTGACCCTCCAGGCCCCTGAGGTCACGCGACACATCTTTCATCCCACAGTGGCTGTAGTCAAACTCTCCCTCCGCCACGTGCGTGTTCACTCTCTCGTGGTACACCTGCGTGGTGGTGTAGGCGTCCCCGTTGCGGTACCGGGTGACCTGCCGGGTCCGTCGCACAAAATGGTAACTGATGGCCTTCCACCATATGCAGGGCTGGGCCTGGCGCATCCGCAGCACGCGCTCGTACACGCTGTCCACGTCCGCCTTACACTGCAGCTCGCTCCTGGCCCTGCAGTGCCAGCACTCCACCATGTACAGCACATAGAGCATGAGCAGGAAGGCCAGGGGGATGTAGATGTAGCCGTCGGAGCAGGGGCTGTCGTGGTATATCATGGAGTGGCCTCCGGTGCCCATCCCGGACGTCCCCCGCAGGGAGGAGGTGAAGGAGGCCGTGAAGGAGGAGGGGAGGGCGGAGCTGAAGCTGATCTTGGTGACCTTGGTGAGCTGACACCAGGCCACCGCACCCACACAGCTGTACATGAGCAGGGAGAGCAGCAGGCAGCGCCAGTGGGACTCCCGGCAGACACATGAACCCAGGGACTGCTTCACTGGACGTTGCTGCAGAGAGAGAGAGAGAGAGTGAGTAATAAGGAAAAGGCACTTAGAGCAATGAGCCCCTGAAACATGGCAGCAATATCATGACTTGCAGCAGAAATGCAAATGAGTGCAGCTGCACTATAAATTGCCTGGCTTTTCCACACCTAAGCACAAAGTAAATCAAACTAAAGAAAGCTCAGTGGAATTCAATTAAACCGCGTAGTGTCCCCCATGAGGCTGTGTGTCACTGCAGCTGACAGACAGATATTAACTGAGCTGTTTTCACTCATCTGTCTCTGAAATTAACTTAATTTATATTGCATGAGGGCAAATGTACTGGCTAGTAAAGATGTCACATTAATACCACAGGGTAAGGCTCATGTGTATGCAGACAGAATCCTAAAAATCATGGAGATTAAAATCCATAGTTAGAAACAGCCTGATTTACACTGGCTTTCTGAGGCAGATACTAATATTGATACTTGTTAGTAATCACACTTGATATATATACTGTATATATGTGTACTTTTTGCTCTGACTGCAGCAGAATGAAACATGACACCAGTACTCAATTAACCTATTACTTGAAGGGACAAAAAAATAATAGTCAGCAATAATTTCCTGTTTGGTTTCATTGCTCTGCTCTGTTAGATGTGGTTTTTAAATGAAATAATTTTGATTTTTGGACGACATGTTGAAAACATCGGAACATGTTACCTTGGGAAAGTTTGCATTTTTCACCACTTTCTGACATTTTGAAGATTAATATGTAGTACAATAAAAGAAAAAAAAAACAAGACAAACAAACAAAAGAAACCTGTTAAGCAATTAATTGATGAGGGAAATAATCGTCATTTGCAGTCTACTATGGCCCATTTATGCATATGCATGCATTAATGTTGGAATGTAGGTACATTTACTAAGTACAATTTGTGAAGTACTTTTATTTGAAATTTCCTTTTATGACTACTTCACACTCTACTCCCTCTCCACAGATTAAATACTGTACTTTTTACCCTAGATATAATTAGTGCTTAAGTAATGAATTAATAATTGATTATTAAAGTGATATCAAACTATTTCAGTAGCTGATAAAATATGACACACTGTTAGACAGATAAACGATCCAATACAATGTAAAGTAGTTAAAAGTAACTCCACCTCAACCAGATACAACATTAAAATACAACTTACATCATGTTGACATGAGTTATTATAATGGAATAATACAATACAATATAATGTTATTTCCCATTTTTCATGTTTGATACTTTAAGTACTTTCTGTACATCTCTCTGCTTCTCACTTAATCTGCTGAGTACTGGCTGGTTAGCTCAGGGCAAAAAAACAGAAACACAAAGTGCTCACATTTGCAATACTGAGCAGAAGTCAAATTGTCCCATTCAGCAAAGACAGTGGCCCAAAGCTATTTCATCAGTAACACTAACAGTAACAGAAGCTGAAGCGTAACCCTTTATGCATGAAGAGATTAAACCAGGAGTGAAAGGTTTAATGTAACCTGAGAGGACGGGAGTTTGTTTTTGAACGACTTTATGGCACTTTGTGATATTCTCGTCTGTTTTTGTTTTTTTTATTGTAACATTTCATCCCCATGAGATCCTGTGTTGTTGTAGACTACCTCTAGTGTTTTATGGAGTGAAGGGATTTATGCTGACAACCAGCCATCCATTACTGCACTGACACAGGGGTGGGGATGTCACTTTGCTGGTTCCACCTCAGTTATTTATGGAGCAAACGGGGATTCAGTTCTCGTGCACCAGAGAGGATGGAGAGGAGTCTTCAGCAGTCCAGGCATCCTGACTGCAGACATTAAAGACGATGTACAGCCTGTACTCATTTACCTTAAAAACACTATGCAGTGATTTTTATTCCATCGTGTATTTCTACTACTACTATACTATATATAATAATATGCAATTCTCTCTTGAAATACCTCTTCTGATGTTTAGTCAATTTCTAAATATAGCAAAGATTAAATCAATCAAAAAGCCCTGACTCAAGATGTGACAGGAGCTGAATTAAATCTGCTGGCTGACGTCAAACAGGAAATATATTTGATAAAAAAGGCACAAGTTGCTCATAACTAAAGTTTATTTCAGATTTCTCCACACTATAAGATGGGATCTAGTTACATGGATGATAGATCTGAAGACAGCTTGTATCATCTTACTGCCTGTACTCACTACATGGCTGGCTGCACACAACCAGCTGCCCAGATGGAATCATAGTAATTACTACGTGGCAGAGGGGACTGTAGAGGGGACACATGCAGGTACACTTGAAATGTGACTGTGTGTCTACACCAAGGTAGGGCTTTACAGGAAATAACTCTTAGTGAGACGTAACTCTCTCCAGAGCAAAATGTATCCGTTTGTTAGTGAGGGTACACTTTCCACATCACTGGAGTCTAACTGCCACTTTGTGAAATGGGATATTCTGTCATTTCAGAGAGCAGAGACGCTGTTTGGCTGCAGGTGGAAGCAGTGGTACTGTAATGGCACAGGGGGGGAGGGAATGTCAAAGGATTTATTCCCCAGAGAGCCACCATGGCACAAAAATCACAATGCAGTGTTTTCAATTCAGAGTTACACAAAAGAAAATTAGTATATTTTTAAAGAAAGTAAAACACATGATCAGGAAGCTTGCATCTTATTGTGGCCTTGCTGTTATGTTGCAGGAACGGGCAATTTATAGTTCACAATTTCTGATTTACTTACTTTTCTTAAAGTCATTCAGCTATGAGAAGTGTCAGGTATATCTATTGTCAGCTGATGTGTCTTTTCTTCAGGTTAAAAATAAGATGAAGAACTGAGGGTTTGTCTACACCTACCTCCTCCGGGACATCACTCTCTGCCGGTGAGTCTTCCTCTTCTTCCTCCTGCTCCTGCTCCTCTCCCTCAGCATCATTGGGAGCGCTGGCCGTCGTGTCCTCCGCAGAGTCCAGATCGGAAGAGAGCATGCTGCACTCTTCGCATGTCAGAGAGAGATCATAAACTCACTCCTTTTTATCCACATGCTCTCTTCTAGATATCCCTTCCGTTCGCTCCCCCTTTTTGCGCCCCCCTCAGCCCCACAGCGTCTGGGCCGGAGCCAGCAGGCGGCTGCTGCTGCTGCTGCTGCTGCTGCACGGAGCGGGGATCCCGCGGTGGTCCTCCCGACTGGCCTGACGGAGGGGGGCGGGGTTGAGGGATTTCACCGCAGCAGAGACAGCAGAGGTTGACCATGATGCAGTCAGCGAAGCTTGTCGTCAGTGCCCAGTGCTGTGCAGTTGAAATTACCCAATAAAACCATACATCATAAAAGAAAAAAACCCCAACACTGCACCGTGTTCATCCAGATACCGGCTGTCCACTCTCCTACAGCAGGGACGGAGGGAGGGGGCGGTGTCGTTACCTTGAACACCCTGGGCGTTCCCGTGACATAAATCAGAGAGGATGCATTAAATAACTGCCAACAACTCCACTCAATATTGTACACCTCTAAATTACCATGTAATTTTTTGCTAGAGAGAGGGGAAGTCGACGCACCTCCCTTTCACCGAATGTTGGCAAGCTTTTATTTTGAAGGTAATATTTTGTGTCACATTAAAAATCTTCCGTGTGTTCCCCGAGTGTCGACTGTTTCGGATCCTGCGCTTAACTGAAGGCTAGCTAACACAACTGTGAAATGCTGTAAAGCAGCAAAAATAGTTACATTGTTTTGCCAGTACTCGTTATTGTTTTGGAATTTTTTTACACTCCGACTGAGTGAGGTTTGAGATTTCAAGCTAACGTTAAGCTAACGTTAACTGTACATTACATTCATCGCCGGTAAGTACGTGCGTGTCTCATGTAAACTTCAGTACACGTGAAAACGAAGAAGTATTATTTAGCTAACCTTAGATGTGGCAGATTTATTTAGTTAATTTGTTTGAGTTAGTTGCTTTTTGCCTTTTGTTACACTCCTAGTTAGCGTCTGTTTGAAATAAGAGTAGCCACGCTAACAAAGTTCAGCAGTTGAATTCATATTAATATGGTCCCCATTATCTGCCAGACTAAACTATCAGCTACACATAGTATGATGAATTTGGAGTCAGCTTGAGAGTGTTTTAATTCTTTTCAGATTTTATCCATTATCTGTCATTAGGGGCGGAGCTTTTGTTTTTGTAGTCACAAACCAGCTTTGGGCCCCTTAAGTCACCACCACCTGTCACTCCAGCAGTCTTATGTCAAAGTGTGTCTCCCCACCGAGGAGTGTTAGGTGTTTGAGAGATGAATGGTTGTGCCAGGTGTCAGGTTTAAGCAAACACCTGTGGGTATGGAAAAGGAAATAACTATACCATTAATATGGTCTCTTGTGTCCTTCAGAGGGATGTTGCGGCGTCCCAAGCCAACTGACTCGGAGGCAGACCTCCTGAGAGAGCAGGAGCAGTTTCTGACCTCTGGTGCCCCGTCTGCTGCCAAATGTGGTTCGCCGTCCTGACAAGAGGAGAGGCGAGGCTGGAGGCGGAGCAGGAGAACACAACGGGGAGACTGAAGGAAGCCAGAGGGATGTGGTTACGATAGAAGGTGAGAACATTTACCTGCTAAAATGGTTTCCTAACTGATCTAAATACACAGTAAGATTATTTAATACAGAAACCCCAAATACAATATTAATCTGTGTGTTTATTGTAGATCTTCCAGACCAGCTCCCTTCTCTGACGCCAGCCCCCCCAAAGAAGTCTCGCTTTAAAGCTAGTCGTGTCACTTTCGAGGATGAGGATGCTGGAGAGAGGCTGGACAGACACGACACTCACATTAGTGCTGTTCTCTCCAGGATCGTCGTAAGTGCTGGTTGTAAAACTTAACTCATACTTTTCTTCAAAAATGACAAGTACAAACTGAGAATCAGTGAACTCCATTAAGTTGCTGATTTTCCCAGTTAGTCCCCCCCAGCATAAATGCAAGTGATATGTCACACAAATTGTGTTGTTCATGTGTGTGTGAGTTCCTCAGAGTCAGCTGGGGTCTTGTTTCTTTTCACGTGATATGCAGTTTTAGTTGTTTATTTTTAATTTTTTCACCCATGAATAAGTAACATTATTCTTTATTTCAAGGAGAGAGACACAAGCTCTACTCCAATATCTCTACCAGCATTTACAGGCATGGCTTTCCCCAAAGTGCTGCACCGCTCAGAAACCAGCAGCCAGGTACAGAGACATTAATGTCCATTCTACTCAGTTTGATTTTCAACAGATAAAGATCTTAAAATTGCAGTTAACCATAGCCATTTATAATTAAAACATATCCTCTCTATATATTCAAAAACATACATTACTTTAAAATGTATCTTAACAAATGTCTAGTTTTACTGTTCATACTTGTTTGTATTGTTAAATTAATTTGGCATTGAATAAAATGATTCTTGTTTGGATGTATTCAAATATTTGAAGTGGATGTACTCCTTACAACCAGGTGCCTCTGTCATCATCTGGAGGGAAGAAAAGCATCTTTGCTCGTCAGATTGCAGCACAGAGACTTAAGGAAGGAAAGACGCCGTTACACTGTGCACCTGAAACTGCTCAGACACCTGAACTCAGGGAACAGAACCTCCCTCCTGAGACTAGTATGGATACAGATCAGTGTGATGCTGCAGGTGATCGTTAGTGAACGTAATGTAATGACACATGACAGCTGATATGTTGGACATCTTCAGGAGTATATGAATTATGTCCTAATTGTTAGGAAGTTTTTTGTTTTGGGGGTTTTTCCACCACACATCTGTTTTGACATTATATCATTCTCACTCCTTTACGTTCTCTAGAACCATCCTACGGTCTCAGGTCCCAGGCTGGTGTCTGGTCAGGGGCTTGGGGGCCCACGTAGCTCAGGAGAGACCATGAGGATCCACAGGGAGAACCAGGCCAAACTCCAGGCGATGTCTCAGTCTGAGATCCTAGAGGAGCAGAAGAAACTCTTAGCTCAGCTCGGTAGGCAGCGCTTTTGTCCACATGATAGCTAATAAGCATCTAATACAGATGCATGAGCTGTCATGGACAGTAATCCATAGCTCCTGTGCTGAGTTTGTATCTTGACTGGTACATCCGAACCTCTTTTACTTTTTGTTGGTACTACAGTGCTTAACACGATTATTTCTGCCTCCCAGATCCGAGACTGGTGGAGTTTGTTAGATCTCGCAAAGCCCAGAGCGTCCTGTCCTCTGCCTCCTCATCCAAACACCCCAAGGGCAAAAGCGGCAAGGAAGATTTTCCTCTTGAAAGTGCAAGCAGAGAGTCAGACTCCTCCAGTGCTGCTGAGCTATTTCAGAAACCCCAAGAAGTGGAAATGGAAGGAGAGGAGGAGGAGGAGGGTGAAGTGCCACCACCACCTGCTTTGACTGGTATGATGTATTCAAAATAAACCCTTTTATCACGTCTACCTTCCCAGTTCCTGCTCTCCAGATATAAATTAACCAACAGGATCTAGGTTATATGGCTATATAAGTATTCCTCATCACATCTTGCTTTGGCTCAGTGAAATTGTAACCTTTTTGCTGAGGCTGTATAATCATTTGATCAGTGATGCATCTCGGCAGCAGCAGCTCCCACACCAGCATACCTGGCTGACTGCCTGCAGCTGTCTCTCCCTCCATCCCTGCCCCTCCTGCTCTTTACTTTACTTCTCTCTCTCCACTCATCCACCCTCTAATTGTATAACTAATGTGGGATGCTTCAGCTGCATGGCTAAAATCCAGGCATAAAGCTGATCGTTGACTTCACTTTGTGTGATTAGCAGAGAGGCCAGACTGAGCCAAAAGTAGCCACTCTCTGCAATTAAGTTACTGCAGATCATTCAGAGGATACTCCCAGTCCTGATGAAAGCGTTGCTAATGGATCACATGAAGACAGATCTTGCACATCATTTATACCTTTTTGTTTCACTAAGAAAAAAAGAGAAAAGTTGTTTTTGTCATTCTGTTATTCTGGCCAAAGATTATTTATCGCCTTTCCTACAGAAAACAATACATCCTTGTTATGGATTGAGAATAAATAGCCAGACATTGCCTCAGCTTTTCACAGAGCATTGTAGGGATGCTGACTGTGAGATTTTTTTTGTGTCACAATATAACCCACCTGTCCTGGTCACTGTCACTTATGATAGTTTTTTTTTTTTTTGTAATTATCAAGAGAAGCACAAGTTTCCCACATGGTTCTGTATAACATTTTGCATAGTGTCATATTGTTTGGCTGACAGAATATCACGTGATGCTACCAAGATGTGATTTAGTGTTATCAGGAGCCCAAACTTGATGTGGTTCAAGCTAATGTTCTCTATGTCTTCAACACACTAAATAACTCAGCGGGAGGATTGTTTTCTCAGTGTAGGTGTAGGTTTGGCTCACAGTGGTGACACATGCTGGAGCTGTCACTTTATTTGTCATGGCTACAACAGATGGTGGTTGTACCAATTAGAATAAGCTATCTTACATTGTTACTCAATATGCTTACTCCTCCTGTGTGTGTGTTTGCTTGTTAATTCAGAAAGGGATCTGCTGGTGAAGCCTCAGAAAGAATGGGTCCACATGGACAAGCTGGAGCCAGAGAAGCTGGAGTGGATGAGGGACTTGCCTGCACCCAGAAGGAAAGGAACCAAGAAGGTAGAGAGATGTTGACATTTTCATTCATTTCTACTCAAAGCCTCACTGACAAGTGTTTTCCTGAGTTAAACATATTGTGTACCTGAGCCAGCACATTCTGCTGTTTCTGTGTGTCCTGACAGGCCATGCAGGCTCGGTTTGACTTTGCTGGGAGCTTGATCCCGCCCATGGAGGATCTGCCTACTCACCTGGGTCTGCACCATCATGGAGAAGAGCCAGAGGTCAGTAGGCACTGAGCCAAAATACCCAAAAAGTCAAGGTTTGCTGTGATTTCATTCTTGACACTGAGGATTTCTCCTCCCAGCGGGCAGGTTACTCCCTGCAGGAGCTCTTCCTGCTGTCTCGGAGTCAGGTCATCCCGCAGAGGACTCTGGCCCTCAGCACTCTCGCCAACATCCTCTCAAAGGTACACAAACAAACACACACTCACTCAGTGTCGCACATATCTACAGTGCCTCACTCATACTGGATGCTTTTTTTGAATACCCTGTAGGCTCGTGCTGGAGAATACCGCTCAGTTCTGAAAGGCAGTGTGACGTCCACTCTGCTCGACGCCGGCCTGCTCTTCCTGCTCCGCTTTGCATTGGATGATGGTGTGGAGGGAGTGATGTCAGCAGCTGTGCATGCACTCAAAGCACTTCTAGTGTGTGCAGAGGATGAAGTAAGACTACTTGAACAGTTTTTTCTTAACCCATTTTCTCCAAATTCTCAAACAGAAAATTTAAGGTAGAATTATTAAATGATTCTGCGAAGTGCAGTTGGAAAATAAAGCCACACTGACCGCTTTTACTGAATATATTGATTTGTATAACATAAAACACTGTGGTTGCTTGTCACTATACCTCTGCAACAGTATCTCAGTCCAGTGTCTAGTCCCTCTAGTTCTTATTCAATTTGTTTCTCCTCTCAGGACTGTTTGGATTGCACCTTCTCCTGGTTTCATGGTCTGGCCTCCTTCCCTCTGCTGCCGTCTGCTCAGGAGGAAGAGGATAAGGAGGATGAAGGGCTGGACGAAAGTATGAAGGAGACAGCCAAGGAGAAGGAAGAGAGGAGAAGTGATCATGACGTGGCCAGGCAGGATGTTGTCAAGGTAAACAACCAGAATTCATTTTTCCTTTTTATATTTTACATGTTTTCCTTGGGTCAGACTTATTCATATTTTAATTTTTGTGAATGCAGTGAAGGAGTCCTGTAAATGAAAATTTAACGATTATTGTTTTCTCTTTGATATCCCTATCTGTGTTTCAGGGTCTGCTAAAAATGAAATTGCTCCCCAGGCTACGTTACATCCTTGAGGTGTTTCGACCATCACCTCGAGTTGTCCAGGATGTTCTGGACATCCTGACTCGTATTGCCAGGCACTCCGCCTCGTCTGCCACACAGGTAACTACAGTAACAACTCCTCCGGTCAGCAAACATTTCACTCACAGTCACTGAATTACTATCATTTCGCTCTCAGGTGTTGGACTGTCCTCGTCTGATGGGGACAGTGATGTCTGAGTTTCTTCCCACTTCTTGGGCAGCACCATCCTCACCCCTCCCTCAGTCTGTTTATGGACTCCCACTGGCCAACGCCATGAAACTTTTAAGAGTTTTGGCTACCTCTGGCAGACATGCCTGTGCCAGACTGGTAAGTGTTCCCATGTCATAGTGTCTTGATTAGTGTTTTGAAGAGACTGTGTCTTAAATGTCTGGATGAACTGTGACTATATTGAATTTTATCAATTGAAGTGCATATTCAGACATGGCTAAAAGTGTTTTGTACCCTTACACCTCATTGAAACAATGTTCTGTTCTCTCTGAGAAGTGTTGAAATGGCCTTTGGTTTACCACAGAATATTCTGCTTATTCCACAAAGATCCTCTAAAACGGCCTGGACAAAATTATCGGCACTCCTTAGAAGTGGTGATAAATAAGTGGATTGCTGTGATATTTCAAGCAGACATTTGTCTTCAGTTAGAATCACAGGTGTCTTTAATCTTATAATCAGTCATTCAGCCTATTTGAATGAAGAAAAGTCCTCATTGTGCTGTTTGTGTGAATCACACTGAACATGGACCAGAGAAAGAAAAGAGGAGATTTGTCTGAGGAGATGAGGAAGTGTGGTCAAGGTAAAGGCTACAAGGTCATCTCCCAGCAGCTTGTTGCTCCTGTGACCACAGCTGCCAATATTATCAAGGAGTTTAAGGTCCATAGCCAAGGGATGTTGACCCCAGATTGAACAGAAATTCAAATGGAACCATGGAAAACTTCCAAACTTCCAAACAAGCTTACCTCCAAGATCAAGGTACAATAGTGTCCAGTCACAGGAAGAACACTTTTGAAAACAGAAACATAAAAAAGCCTGAGAGGAGTTTTCTAAAATGTTTGTTGACAAGCAACAGTACTTGTGGGAAAATTGCATGAGAGCTTTTGTTTCTGTAAAATACAAAAAACAGAGATTACATACAAAAGCTACATACAAAAAATAGACATATGAATAATTTAGAGTTCATTAAATACTGTGCAAATATATACTATTTATAACCTCTGTTGGAGCTCTAAACTAAGTATAGGTTAATGTCAGTGTTTCCATTTTTTGTACAGCACACATGTATGCATTAGTAATATATTTCCCCCTCTCCTCTCATCAGTTAAACTCTCTAGGAGTGAGGGAACGTCTGTCTTGTCTGCTGAGTGCTGAGCCCAGTGAACTGCTGCTGGAGCCCACTGAGGCCCTCAGGATCACCACTGAGGCCTACAGGCTGTGGGCTGTAGCAGCCAGCTACGGACAGGCCTGCAAATTGTACATGTGAGCTAACATCTTCAAGCTTTTTAAGCCATATTTCCTTTCCTTTTAGCTCTTTTTTAATGTCTGGGTCTTTGGTGTGCTAGATGCTTAATATTCACTTCTGCTCATTAATGATTACTGTCATTATTATTCCACAGAGACCTGTACCCAGCCTTACTGAGGGCACTACAGTCCGTTCACCGAGCGCTGAACCCCTCAGATCCTCTGCTGTCTCTGCAGCTCCAGCGAGTCCTGGCTCTGCTCTCATTACTCACACAGGTCACACACACTGCCGGGTGCCACCAGGAGCTTCAGGCCGGCATGGTCAGGTACAGATGAATGACTGAAATGGACTGAGAGAACCACACAGCTGCATGAGTCATCACACAACACTCCTTGGTATCCACATGCCACGCTCTCTGTTATTCCTACAGCTCTCGGGGAGAGGAGTGCCCCCCGCCTCCTCCAGTGTCTTGGGGACATGTCACAGGGTTGCAGACATCTTTGTTGGGCCATTTGAAAGGCTTTGTGAAGTGCCTCGATAATCCACTTCAGAAAGACAGCGGCCTTGCTCTGATACCAGCTTACCTGCTCTACCTAGAAGCTTATTATCATCAGCTCTCCAGACAGGTACCATTCCTCACTTTGTTCTTCTCACCTGTATGTATGCTGATAACTGTATGTGTCAGTCTCATTGCAAAGCCACAATTTTTGGAACTTGGAGCAGGTGGAACTTATCAAGTGATACTTTTATTAACAAATTCATGGTTTTCCATGAATAAATATCAATAAAATAACAAGGCAGAGGAAAATATCTGAGGAAATCTGACCACATCAGTATGGTTGAACTCTCTGTACCTTACTGAGCGTTTAATCTATGAACCGCCTGATATAGTATATAAAACACAAATTGTCAATTAGGGAAAATGTCTAAGATTTGATATGTATTTGCTCTGGCTACACTTGAACAAAATGTAAAATGATATTGTTAAGTGCAAAATGTGGACATGTGTATTTATTTCATACAATGTAACTTGGTTCTTCAGAATTGTTTCAAGCCAGTAGAGACTCTGCAAGAGCTGGAGCAGCTCACATCTGAGGTTCTCCTCCCGTTGTTTTCTCACCATGTTGTCCAAAGCCTGATAAAGAACCTCAGGTATGTTGGATTTACTTCATGTCAACTCTGTTGTCAGATAAGACAGTTAATGCTGGAATAGTGGAAACAAATGACGACTTAAATGCGTTTACTTTTGCTTTCTTGCTTATGTGTTTGATGCATTTTACTCATCTTGATTGATTATAACTTCTGCAACACCAGGTCTTCCTCAGTCGTGTGTAATGTCCAGTCTAGTCATCAGAGCCCAGAGATCACCCCTAGCCTCCCCGGTTTGGCCTGCCCAGGCTGGAGGGATCGTCCGGGCCTGGTTGTCCCCAGCTCCCCCTTCCCTCTTCTCACAGGCCTGGGGCTCCTCCTGCAAACAATCACAGGCATCCACAAAGGTCTCAGCTGTAAGGTAGGTCCCACTGAACATCTTTAGGGAGTATTATATATCATGCTTGGACAGGAACCGGAGGTGAGGTAATCATGAGGTGATTTTACTGCTTAGATAATCTCCGGTTAAAGAGGAGGAACTTATCAGTAAGATGCGTAGTCTTTGGTTGGAGGGAAAACATGCAGTATCAGGCACACAGGGCTACATTTTGCTGCCATCTTGTGGTAACACATGAAAAAAAATCCTATATATTTTATCTCCATTTTTCTCTTATCTGTGTCTGATTTTCTCTCCCACTCTCTAGTTCACTGCTCTCCTCCTGTCCGAGCCTGTGATGGGTTACCTCCGCAGTTGCAGTCAGGCTTCACCCACCCTGTCTCACACTAGGGCTTGGCTTCTCCGACACGAACACCACCTCCTTTACCTGCTGCTCCGGCTGGCACACAGACTGGTAGGCTCTAACCTAAACTATACATGCATCATCGCTGTCAAGCTTCATTTTTACTCTGTATTCTGTTTGTCTGTTCTCAGGTTCCCATTGAGCCACAAGTTGCAACACAGGCATCATTGTACCACCAGGTGGCGCTGGTTCTCCTGCTATGGTTATTACCAGGCAGCGAGTACCTGGCACATGAGCTGCTCTCCACTGTCATCTTCAACAAGGACTTTCTATCGTAAGTTTACATTATTTTACAGAGTTTAATTTTGGATTATGTATTTACAAGGCCAATAAGTACAGACACAATCATCAGCCTGAGACTTTGCTCTGACATTTTTGTTTTGTTTACTATATATAATGCATTCTGTCTAAACTGGGCTCATAATTCTAATCTAATTTCACAAATTAAATTAAATTCAAATTACATCTCCACCAAAAGTGATGTTTGACGTGCTTCACTTCCTCTATATCCCAGTGTTACTTCATTTATGTTTGTTTGTTTATGTTCCAGTGAGGGCCACAGCGGAGGCCCGGAGGCTGTAGAGCTGGGAGAGCTGAAGCTCCACGAAGAAACACAGCACTGCACCTCTCCCTCTCTGCAGACTGTCGGCGCTCTCCTGAGAGAGGCCTGCGTCCAGCTGCCGTCCATCCGAGGCTGCTACCTCACCCACCTGGCCCATCTGGAGTCCTCTGTGCTGGTGTCCCGAGACGCTTTCTGCGGCCGTAACCCTTGGATCAACTCCCTTTTCCTCCCAGAGCTCACCGGGCCCACCCTACCGTCTGATTGGCCTTTCCTCCCGCTCGTCAGTCCTGTACGAGCGAACAGGGGTGTCAGACGGTGGAGGGTTAGCGGTGGAGGAGCTGCCTCAGGGGGCTCTGCAGGCGGTGACCCACTGTCTGCAGTGGCTGCTGCTGCTGGAGGTCTGGAGGGAGGAAGCCCTAAAGGTACAAATTCAAGTCAAGTCGGTTTTATTTGTGCAGCAAAATCACAAAATGACCTCAAAAAACTTAATGTCTGTACAGCAGACAACATCCTCTATCCTTAGACCTTTGATGAAGTTTTAGAACAATTAGAGTAAATTGATATTGGTTTTTTTAGGTTGATGAAGAGGGAACAAATCATATTACATATCATCCAACATGGTTTGTACCAATAATATAGTATCTTTCAAAACATTATGGTTTACAACTAAATTAAGACAATTCAGTACTGCCATTAAATAAAATCCAGCAAATAAAAGTTCAAAGAACAAAATGAAATAAAATACCCCAAAAATAATAAAATGAGATATAAAACATCAAAATAAAAAACACACATACATAAAAATGAAATAGTGGGCTAACAATTAAAGCTTCTCTTTTAAGATTATTTTAATGAATTCTTTTGAAAGATGTTGTTTATTCATTGATTATATAACAGATTAACAATTTAAATGCAGAACATTCTCTGGTTCCAGCTTGCAAAATGAGAGGATTTGCTGCTCTTCTGTTTCATATATCAAACTAAACTGAGCTGGATCATTGGTTATATGAATAAAACAATATATAGACTACTCTTTAGGTTGTGAGAAATTACAATAAGCCTATTGAATAGTACACAGGCTAATTGACAATAAAACAATCAACTGTTGCAGGCCTAATAATAATATACCTATGTGAGATAAATACTTGTCATTATTTTTTGATCTTCCTCCTCCAGTGTGTTTCATTCATTCAGTCATATATTGCATCTATTATTGTAACATCCAGAACATTTTGTCCTGCTCTAGGTGATCCCCCCAATCGCCAAGCTCGCCCGCCTCTCCTGTGTGTTCCTGTGCTCCAGTGACTTGTTCCTGGAGAGACCCGTTCAGAAGCTGACCTGGGGTCTGTTCAGACTGCTGACCAGGTCTGATATGACATCCATAAAATGTTTAATACCCTTGTTCTAATCTCCATTGAGCACAGTGTAAGGGCGGCTCAGATCCTGGTAAACAGAAGGTCTTTATTTGCAGGCGATCCAGGCTGGACATCTTGGACCTGAACGTCCCTCCTCCTGGCTTAGCCTCCTTCCAGGACTTGTACTCAGCCCTTTTGGCTCAGTACGAAGCCGTGTCTTTTGGAGACCGGCTGTTTGGCTGCTGGGTGCTGTTACCCCTGCAGAGGAAGTACAGTGCCACGATGAGGCTGGCTGTGTTTGGAGAACATGTGGGGATGCTGAGGTCACTGGGGGTCACTCTGGAGCAGGTAAAGATGATGCTGATGCTTTTCATTTTCATCAGCTGCCTTTTTATCTTTTTAGCAGCTTTTCAGTTCTTTACTGTCTTTTAAAACTCACGATTTGAAGTAGTTTTTTTTTTTTTCCCTAAATGACCTCTTCCTGGTCATTTGAAGCTGTCCGTCCCTATCGAGCGGTTCACCTCTCCCCCCGAGGACTCCCTCCCTCTCCTCCGTCTCTACTTCCGCTCTTTGGTAACTGGGACCCTGAGGCTCTGCTGGTGTCCGGTCTTATATGTGGTCGCCTTGTCTCACGTCAACTCCTTCATCTTCTCTCAGGATGCCGCAGCACAGGTATAAAGCACTGCGTGGCCCACAACTGACCAAAAACATCCCTCAGAACAGATGAGAAATATGTGTTCTCTGTCAGCACTGAAAGTGTTTTCCTGATTTATGAAGACCGCTCCCCAAAGGCTTCAAAAATCCAATCCTAGCCTCTCTTGATTAAGTCTGTTGTCCCGCTTTCACTGAATTTTTGATTATGTATTCCTGTTCTGACTGTGCCTTGTGGCTTTTTTTTAATCAGCCACAGCAAAACCAAAGGCAGACTGCCTCACATATAATGATTTAGCAAACCCAGAAGGTGCTGCAGCTGCACTGAGTAGGAGGCTGGATTTGTGGGAAGTGCTCGGCGGTTTTACGGGGATTTATGCACATTTTCTGCGTCAAATATGAGCTCATTGGATGCAAAGTCTTGGAGGTTTTACTAGCCTACGAAAGCAACCTCATGTTGTTGATTAACTGTCAATGGAGCAGCTTCAGAGTTGGTCCCTCATACTCAATTTTCATAAATGCTGTTTAAGTGTGAGGTTTTGGAGTTAACATCCGAGGATAAGAAACACATTTACCAACTTTAACTTCACAAACACATTATTTCAGAGCAGGGACTGAAAACATTCATACACACAGGAAGAGTGTTTTAGTAAACACTTGAACGTGTTAGTACAGTACATCAGTGAGGCCTTTGATCTTTAATCCCTCCTCGTCCTTTTTTACCAGGAGGTTGAAGCAGCTCGACACAGTATGCTGAGGAAAATCTACTACCTGACTGATGAGGTACTCTTCTCCTTTCTACATCCACTGCTTTGCTTTCCTCCCCTCTCTCCCTCCCTCTCTTTCTCTCTGATCTTTATTCGCTGCGAGGTGTTTGATTGTACCAGCTTTTCGCCTCACTTCTCATCTAACTTTCAGAGGATGTTTTCTCCACATTCCTCGGACAAAAACCAGTCTGCTTCTCACTGTTTTTCATCTCGTTGACCACCGTCCAAGCCACTGCTGGCCTGCTGGACTGTTTACCTTTCCATCTGTTGTTTTTGTAGCTTAGTTTTTATCTCATTTGTTAAAAATGTTCAGTAGCTTTGTGTTTTCATGTTTTGATCCTTCCACCACTTTTATTATTTTTTTAAAGTAGAGGACACTTTAAGTTCAGTTTTCTTTCAGTTTCTCTATAATGTCTTCAGCACCTAGTTTTAGTCTTAGTCCCAGCGTGCTCCCCAAGTTCAATTGAATAAATGTGCAACTTAAAGTCCTGCAGTGATATAATTTGAAACCTTGTGTGGTTCTTAAAACCAAAAACTTTGTTTATACAAGTGTTTCTTTTTTGCCTGATGAACCCCCCACAGCCCTGGCATCATGTCATGAGCCACATGTTCATTTGAACTGATTTTAAACTGGATCTGATTTAACACTATTAACTATATAAATGTGGATATTGTTATACAGTAATTTCATATAACTGAAAGGTCGGTGTTTAGTTGGTTTGGTCAAGTTTGTGTTTGTACTCTACCACTTGGAGCAGCAGAATTTAGACTTTTACATTTAGCTTATTCCTTTTCAACCATTTATCCTTTGTCTTAATGCCTAACTCGCGACCTTTTTTTTTTTTTTTTTTTTTTTTGCTTGCTAACTAATTTTCATGCACCCTCAGTTGGAATACTTAGTGTTGAGGTTTTACAGCTGACTCAATATGTTAATATAATTTTTTAGACAAAAACGTTATCTAAATTCTTTTTAACTTGAAGCTGCTTTCACACATGCACTGCACCCCAGAACTTATCTAGACGTTACCCAGAGGAGCTGTTTGTGAGAGCACAAATGTCCGAATCAGTTGGACCGGACATTGAATGGACGTCACCCTGGCAGCTCCCTAGTACAAAGCCAGTGTAATGTCTGATTGAGCCGACATGTGCAAATGGCCAGGTCTTACCAGCGAGTGAGTGGGTGCCACACCTCGCCTAAAACAATCAAAATACCTCCAGTAAGTGAGAACATGTCTGACGCAGACAGTCTCTGGTTGTGTGTTACATGTGTGAAAGGGCAGACAATGTCCACCTATTGTCTGCAGCTCATATGAGAAGATGGCTTTAGTTGAGCTACTTCACAATCTCTCCACATAACAGCTGCAGAAGAACCCCCTGGGGGAGCAAGTACGCCTGGTTGGAAATTATCTTCTGCTGCTCTTCTCACCTCTGTCTCACTCTCTCTTTCATTTCCAGGTGTTGAGGAACCACTTGCTGCTCTTCCGTCTTCCCCAACGGCACTCAGAGTTTGGCTTTGATATGTACGAGCAGTTGCCTCCCATCAGGGCGAAGAGGTTGGAGAGCATCCTGGGACTGCAGGACAGCAATGATGACAAAGGAGACTGAGAGAAGCAGAGAGAGGGGGAAAAATGAAGGTGGCGAGCCAAAAACAGAAGATGCAGAGAAGCGACAGACAGTGTAGGACTGAAGGCAAAGGGAAGGAGAGGTGAGCATGAGTAGAGGATGCTGGGAAAGAGAGGCTCACATTGGGAGACAGTGAGACGTTGATTGAAGTGTCTCATCAAGATGGGTCTTGTCAGAAGAGCCAACGTGGTCTCAAGGAAAATTTTCTGTGGCCTCCTCTGTTAAAGGAAACCAAAGCTGAGGACGACCTGGTCAGCTGTGAATGAAGTAGCATTTGCGAATAATTTTTAGCACTAAGTCATACAGGACCATCACTGGAAATGATCTGAAAGTCTGTTGAGTGTATTTTTGGTTTTCTAAGTTTACTCTAACCTGTCCCAGCCACAACACAGCCAAAGGCTAAACACAAATGCTAAAAATTAAGCGCAGATGCTGCGAGGCACCAGGCCCATGAACCGTTCCTCCGAGCCAGTGGGAGGAATTGAATGTTTTTCCTTGTGACAACAGCGTTTTGCCGGAGTTACTGTGTTGCTTCAAAAACAGCCCGGGACAGTTCTTGGCATCTCAGAGTAAAGACAAAACATCCTACTTTACAAGTGCCTGAAATGGTATTTTTGTGAATAAAACATAATTTCAAATCTGTGTAAACTTTTTATCTTTTAATCACTATACGACTCAGTACTGGAATTATAGCCCATAAAAATAGTATTTAACTGAGTTTGTAACGCCTGTGGCCACACCACACATGCCAGCACATATATTTTGATGGAAATAGATTAAAGTGGGGTCAAAAACCAGCCAGATTGGGGCTCAGAAGGATTCAGATGAGCAGAATGAATTGTTCCCTCTCAGTGTCACTGATCAATAACACTCACTCTGAAGTCCTTCACTGACAAAGTCTCCATTGCTTTTCCATTGAAGCTGCCCTAACTGTTGCCAGTGTTAGATCAGGTTTGGAAAATGCCCATAAGGTGCCTGTGTGTTTATAAATCCCCTGTTTGTGCTCCGTTAGATAACAAGCCAAGCACAACATTTACACTTAAACTTCTCACTTAATCTGTTAAACATCCCACATTATGACAACTTTTATAAGCAAAACTTGGGAGATTGAATATATAATTTTTTAAAATTACTTTTGTGCGATATAAATATTCTGAAAGCATTTTAAAAAATAGATGCATCTGCCAAAAAACAGGTCTTGGTGATTTTATTATTTTCTAAGCATAAAAACTCCAGCAAACCCCAGGAATGTCTCGATCGTCTTAATTTATTAGTTCAGCCGTACATAACTACAAATCTGTGTTTAATATTTTATGTTCAGTTTAAGCATTACACATTCCTCTGTGAAAACATTCTTTCAAGCTCCTGTGCTTTTCATGCGCATGGTTTGCAGTAGATAGCTTCAGACAGACCAGATACACTTGTGTTTTTTCCCTAGTTTTTTAAAGAGAGCATGGTGTTTCTTTTAATAATGACTCCGTTTGCAACAGTGCAGCACAGCATCTTGAAATACAAGAGGAGAAAACAACACAAAGGTTGCAGTGTTCAACAGGAAGTGATTCAGGAGTAAAAAGCCTTCAGGGTTCATAAAATTTGCAGGAGTAAAGCCAGTGGATGCTGGACTGGAGGAAGCTCTCCAATAACAATAACTGACATATACTTCGAGTCAAAAGTTCACCTCCATTTTTCAAGTTGTTACTGAAATTCACACAGTGTAATGTTTCAGTCTACTCTGAACTTAAAGGATAGAACAAATGATTAAAAAAAAAAAAAAAAACGAATAACTTTTTCGAAACGAATAAATTTTTTTTTTAAATTTTTGACTCCACAATGGAAATCAAATGTTCAGAAGGTTTGTCTGTTCACAGCTGTAGTTGTCATGGATACGCTGCACTTGTTGCTTTGCTTTCACCTTCTGTTCATCGCAGACAAGCTCGACTGGGTTTAAGTCTGGAGACTGTGCTGGTCCTCCGTCATTTGAAGCCACCGTCTTCCTTACTTCCTTACCTTACTTCCTGCAGTGCAGTATTGTACTAATAGTGTATCAGAGGGTGTAGAAACAGATTGTTCTTTTATACAGACAGAGAGGTTTGTAAGTAATCACCTGTAGGAATTGTTTGAATTAACTTTCAACGCTTCATTAACTTCCATTACAGCACTACTTCTACTTCATGACTTAAACTTCCTCTTTTTTTCCTTTAAAGTTCCCCACTGCTGACCTTTTCTAACATTTACGGTTATTCACTGGACTTTAACTGTTTACATTTCAATAAAAACTGGAAAAATAGAAGTCTTTCAAAACTCGTGTCCCTTCTCATCGTCATATAAAACAAATGTGAGTGTGAAATCCTCCGAATGAAATGAGGTGCAACAACTGGATCCTTTGTTTGCAGCCCTGGTGTTTTCATTTAGCAGAAGTTATGTCAGTGCTTCTAAAATGATAATAATACTAAGAAATAGTCAGGAACAATAAAATCTGCCCATTAAAACGTTGAACTTTAAATGCTTGATAGCAACACGCTTCATTATGATTTTACTGCAGCTGTAAAATCCACCCACCACCTTTCCTGTTTCAACGTGTGAAATGTTTCTTACAGGACTAGATGTCTCACACACAAATTTCATAATAGACCGATGCTTTTTCAGTTTGATGTCATGTTATTCCACAGTGGCCTGAATTATCCCAGTTGTCACGTGGCTGCTGTATTGGTCCCTGCAACAGGTGGAGTCAGCCTTTTTCAACGCGAGCAAGATGTTTTGAGTCAAACACCAAACTCCTGCAGCTTCTAGGGAGGCAACAAATGTACCTTCTTGCACTATGTTTAAAATAATAGCAATGTGATACTTTAAAGATCCCACCTCATAATCAGCCAAGAACATTAACTTCTTATGAAACGTCCAACTTGTGGCTTCTAACACACTCTCGAGTCCATCATGCAGAAATAAGATTGCAGAGGTGAATTCCTGTTTCTGATTAAACTGATTTGTTTTCATTTCCCAGTTTCACCACCATCCAGATTTTCACATTTCATATCAGAGCGTTGACTGGCACCAGACAGCTTTATGTCATGTTGTTTATTCATTCCTCTGCTCTCTTATAAACTGCACTGACCTGATTTTTCGGGTTAAGAGATCTTTTTATTTGTCCGTTTGCTACTCCAGATTCTTGTTCCCAGTTGCATTCCTTGGCACGTAATTAACCAGTGAAAGACAATGGCACCTCCTGTGGGTACTAATCCTGGTCACACGGCCCACTCCACATCTGGTCTGGATTTGGTCTCATTCATGGGGAAATATGCAGAATTGTTTGGCCACAAAAGTGAGGAATCTGCAAACTGCCCCACTTAATTTAATTGCAAAATTGACCAATGTGATTGGAAAAAAAGTTATCTACAGGGAAATTACACCAAACCAAAAATTTCACATGTATTTGATGGAAAATGTGTATTTTCCCAAGATGCTTACGTGAATGAACTTCATGAATATTTGCACACTGTAAAAAGGTTTGATTCCTGCCACTTTAAGCCTCTTCAAAACTCCTCTGCTGTAAAAAAAAAAATTCTGAGTGAATTTTTAAATAACCTGTTTTTTTTTGTTTTTTTTTTTTCTCAGTTGCTGCCACAACAGTCGAGCCCAGTGGGACCATCGCTGATCGTCTCATATTTCCTTCTGTGTTGATTGTAGTGGATGATTTATGAATATCTGCGATGAGGTATGTGAGAGGGGGGAGTACAGTTTTGGCCTTTTGGGGCCTTAATGACTATGTTATTTACCCCATTTTATACAGTTTCCACACTTCTTGGATCCAAATGATGTATATTGGGTGGGTCAGGTTTCAACCACCTAATGGTAAAACACTTTATGGCATTTTAGTCCTTCCCTCACAGCTTTCTGGGCGTACAGCTGGAGGGACTATTTTTGGATCTTTGGGAATATCATAATGAAAAATCTATTTAAGAGCATCAAATACATCCATACAATAATTTCTTAACTTCGGACAAAAAATATGAGTGTGTGTGTGTTGCCACTTACCTGAGGCAGTCGCGCAGCAGTGTGTTGTTACCTGTAGGGTCCTGGAGCAGCTTGTTATTTAAATGTCTTCTAAATGTTAGAACTGGTCACCTACCTCCCCAGGTATCTAATGGTCCACAGTGCCGTCCAACAGTCTGAGTCCACTTTCCCGTTTAAGTGAAGGATCGATCAGCCTACAAGTCTGTCCCACAGAAGTAGTAGTGCAGCAAAGAGAACCTCTGCAGGACCCGGTTTTCTGCAGTCTGTGTAGTCTCGTTGACGTATCAATCTTCTGCCAGCTAATAAAGCGTTTTTAAATTTTTAGGATATTGAACACTTGAGAATAGTACTCCAACACTCTTAACATCCCAGAACAGAAAATTAATCTCCTCTGAGTCATCCTCTTTTACTCAGCTGCTTTAACACAGGAAATTAAAAAGAATCAAGGGGCAATTAAATAAATACCTCAGAGATTAAATCCTTTAAATAAAGAAGGTGAATAATTGGCAGATAAGTGGGTGCTTTGTTTTTATTTCTGCTTCAAAAAAGAAGTGTGAACCATTTACCGACAGGGGAAGTTTTAGGCGTGATTATACCTCTAATAACCCTGCTTTAAAATTCGTCTCAGAGCTAATGAGAGAAGCCTTGAAATCTAATTCAGAGCCAGTGTTTTTTGGTGGAGTTAGCGTCTCTTGATTTGGTGTCAGTGTTAGAATGTGGTAGAGACTGGAGCAGCTTTAAATGACCAAGAGATGTGGAAGAGCAAGAGTCCCCAGATTAAGGCCTCTTTCTGTGGGACAGAGGGCTTACACATCATTGATTGGAGGCGATTATTGATCTCAGAATTGTGAGGTTAAGTACCTCAGGTGTCTTGGAAGTGGATCGGCCAAAACCAGCGTCAATATTCAGTCGGAGCCAAAAGACTTGATGACTTCAACAGACAAAGTCAATTTTCTGTCCAGCCAAGTCTAGACTGTGAAGTAAAAACTCAAAGCTGCTGTGATACCCAATGAGGACGTCTGCTATTTAGACCTGAACATCCAACTGGCCATTAGACTCCTTTACTATAAACTCTTAGCAGGCTGCTAATTGCCATTTTAATGTGAAGGCTGATCTGGACTCTGGATCTGTTCTGGAGTTGCAGTTAATTTTTTATATATGGGAGTGACAAGCAGTTATCAGATAAAAGCTTATTTGATTATTGACCTTCAGTAGAATTATATTGTAATATGTTGTAATATGATTATATCACCATCCTACCAGTTTTTGTTGCTCTCATACTGCATGAAAAACACGATCTCCTTTGAATGCCTCTCTTTAAACACCACTTTGATAGTAGAGTAGAATTTTGAAGGACCGAGGTCATTTTATTTATATAGCGCCAAATCACAACAGAAGTTATCTCTGGAGGCTTTTCAGACCATAGTCTTTATATTATAATATTTACAAAGAGAGACACAATTCCCTCTATGAGCAGAAACCTTGAGCAGAGCCAGACTCAGGGCCGTCTGCCTCAACCAGCTGAGTATTTCTATTTTCAGTTACTTTATACTTCTAATTTATTACATTTCAGAGGAGAGAATTAAACTTTCCACTGCTTTACATTTATTTAATAACTAAACTGTTTTTGATGCTGAGACTTTTACTCATAACTGTGATATTGAGTCTTTTATTTGAGTGAAAAATCTTAATACTTCCACCACTGTACATTGCCATAATGTATATATTGATAATAGAAAATATCCTTATAAATACAGTGATACTGTTATTGTATAAACAGATTTTTGATACCATGCAATATACAGAATACAGTAATTACCTTTTAGAATAGACAAAAGAAATAAATGAAAGAAAATATTTTTTAAGATGATAAATTATTCTGTCATGAATTTCTTTCATTTGAGTTAAAAGTCAGTATGAGAGGAGTCAAATCATTAAAAATGAATCCACCAGGGTAGCTCCTGGTGGATGTTGTCCATAAACACACTGACACAAAGAAAAAAAAAAACTACCTTTTGCTTTTCATTTTGTTTTTAACATATTAAAGGCTTCGTCAATTATTCCACCCAGATCTAAAATCTTGTCTGTTCTTATCAATTGTCCTGTAATTAGAACCAGTTTGAAGTGACTGCAGCACAAAGAACATCAGATGTTCGTTCCTGCAGGAAGAATAAGAGACCACGTCCAAGAAAGTGGCTAATGAGGTCTCTGAGTTAATGAACAACACACATTGGAGCTGGTTTTCCAAGCCAAGATTATTAACATTAAATATTTCTGACCTCAGTGGCTGAGACAGTGTACAAATTATTTAAGATCACTGTGTTGCTTTCTAAATGGCTTAGAGTAACATTCACATGTTCCTGTATAAACTGACAGCCTTGACTTCACTGAATCATCATTCTTTTAGCTGCAAACAAAGTGGGCTTTGAAGCTTTCTAATGTTGTGTTGCTCATTTGCATTAGTTACAGAGTATCTTCAAAGTGCGATGCACACTGTGTTTAACATGCTAAGAGCAAACACTGCACGTCACTATCAGATAGCTATGGCAGAGGCTGA
Organism: Lates calcarifer; assembly: GCF_001640805.2. NCBI lineage: Eukaryota > Metazoa > Chordata > Actinopteri > Centropomidae > Lates > Lates calcarifer. The sequence goes on along the minus strand of NC_066851.1, from coordinate 12,393,770 downwards.
ACTCAGTATGAATAAATGATGACAGGAACTGATATGGCCTCTGCTTACATGTATTCAATCTAAAAAGGGGGATTATGATCGACCACATCAACAGTCTCTTTTTGGTTCCCTTTATTTCTCAGCTCTAATAAACTTTCTTAAGGGTCGTAACATTATAATGACAGTATAAAGATGCTGAGGTTATAATCTGTGTTTTGTTTTGTTTTTTGTTTGTTTTGGAGTTTTGTTTTGTTTTGCTTGTTTTGTGGAGCAGAGCTAACACAATTAGTTGACAAATTCATTGCAGGCATTTGTGGCCCTGACTTTACCTCTAGCACCAAGCGCAGGTCAGAGCAAAGTATTTCAACATCTACAAAAGGGATTGGCATGAAATGTTGTACAGACGCTCGTGGTTCACAGACGATGAATCCTGCTGACTTTGGTGATCCCCCAACTTTTCCTCTGGCTCCACCATGAAGTTGACCTTTGTCGGTTTAAGTTAAAGTTTTTACAAACTCTTGAATGGATTTCCATGAAATTCAGTTCACACATTTATGTTTCTCAGGATTAATTATAATAACGTAGAGTCACTACCATCTCACTGCATCGTAATTTCACCTCGTCAGATATTTTTTACGAATATGATACGAATGATGTTCCCATCAGCCTCATCTGTACTTTGTGTTTAGTGCTAATTAGCAAATGTTAGCATGCTAACATGCTAAACTGAGAAGATGAACATGGTAAACATTACGCAAGCATTTTAGCACTGTTATTGTGAGCATGTTAGCATGCTGTTATTAGCATGTTAGCACAAAGCACCACTGTGCCTGACTGTAGACTCTTGGTGTTAAAACAGAAATGACAAATATTTGATGGTCTCAGCTACTTAAATGTAAATTGGCTGCATGTTCCTGACTCACATTTTAGTCCACTTTATCAAGCTAGGAAATAATGATGGGCATTTCCCACTTTTTTTCAGACCAAATAGAGATAATTGTCACAATAATTGGTGTGATAACTGAAGTCCTAGCAAGGCAAGAGAGGAAGAACGTTCACTCCTGTCTCTCTTAGGTTTGTATTTGGATTAACAAGCGTGTTAAACTGTGAATGTGACAAAACTGAGCTCAATGCTAAAACTCCTCAAAAATCCCCTGCAGACAGATTATTGTAGTTTAAGATTCAGAGAGTGCCTCGAGTTAAGATAAGAGATCTTCTTTAGAGACTTTGGCAGCTTTAGAGTGAGACTTTTATGCTCGAGAATCCTTCAACGTGAAAAATCCTTAATTGTAATGCTCCTGTCTCACCGGGAAGAGATGCTGTTTAGACAGCTGTCACTCTCTCAGCTCTCTGCTCCAACTTTCCAAGTCTGAGACATGCAGGGACTTAAGTGGACTAAATGAGTGTCACCAGGTCCTAATGCATTAGGCGCTGTCGTAATTCACTGAAACTGATTATATTAAAGGGAGGACATGATGCTCTCACGATGCCCAGCTAACAAAGCCTGCCTTCAGACCACGGCCACTCTTATGGCAGGTTGAAAAACAAGAAGAGAGAGACAGAGTGAGAGAGGGTAAAGATGCAAATGTGACTTTACAAAGTAGCTGATGTGAAACTTTTCGAGTGTGTGTGTGTGTGTGTGTGTGTGTGTGGGGGGGGGGGGGGGGTATGCATGTATAAATAGCTCAGCCTGTGTGCATCTGACTTTGTTAACATGTTTTTTTGTGAGTGCAGGATGTAAATAAACTGCATTTATTAATATACATCTCACAAAAGCTCTATTAATGAATATAGATTAATGCCTATGACTGAACCTCCCTGACTTCAGTGTTTGAAAATGAAAAAGAACACACTGAATACATTAAATCTGAGGAGCTGGTGTGTTCATTACTGTGTGTGTGTGTGTGTGTGTGTGTGTGTGTGTGTGTGCGTGCGTGCGTGTGT